>NC_086174.1:30161660-30462017 GCF_023053635.1 Elgaria multicarinata webbii
CACTGCTCTTGCTGTCCATTCAGCAGTAGGTCATATCCACTGTGATAATAACTCTACCGCCAGTTCCAGCTTCCCTAGCTCCAGTGCAGATCCTGCATTATGGCATAAGAGACAAGGAAAGGCACATTCCATATTGCTCTTGAAAGGGAATGTAGGCCATCAGTATGTAATAACTGGCACTGGAACTTTGCCAGAGCACTTGGATTAACTACCTACATGTAGAAAATATGGCCTGGGGTCTTTAATTAACTGAAGTAATTATAATCTCTCCTTTACATCTTTTCCAGCAGATGGCATATACAGAAAGTCAACTTTCCTTACCATTCCACCCATACTTGGGGCACTAAAATTGCAGACAGGCAACCATTGAGTTAGCATCAGCAGCTTTTACAGCACCAAGATGCTACATTTTGCTTACAGACATTATCAAGTATTCTAACATTCATACGATTCTGTAGATCTTTTTAACAGCACATTGGAACACCATAAGACAGAAAACCAGGGGGATATACTTTTAACCCAGCTGTTTCATTTATTTCTAGTAGCCATGGTGCTATTCCTCCAAGACACCTCATTTCCCCCGAGATCATTCTGAATTGTTGCAATTATTATTTTCAAGTGCAGATAGTAAGGAGGATAGGGTGCTACTTGAAAAGAGAATGAATCAGATCTGTGGTGGGCTAGCCCCATTGTCTTTCTGACTAGGCTTTGGAGAACTCATGGAGGGGTGCCCAGCTCACACGGTCCCGCTTCAAGGTGTGGGGCCACACGAGCCTTTGCCGAGCGCTCGGGAGGCTGCACGAAGCTCCTGAGCCCTTGGCAAAGTGCACTTTCGGGGCCTCCAGAAAGTGTGCAATTCCCTTGGCCGCACCATTAGTATGGCTGGGCAAACTGCACACTTTCCAGAGGCCCCGGAAAGCATGCTTTGCTGCCCCCTCTGCCAATTGGGGCCTTAAAGGCCCTCTTATGCAAGGCTGCCTTGCATTAGAATGGAGGGAGAAAATACGCAATTTTCTCAGCCTTCGGGAAATTGCGTATTTCCCCCACTGCGTTAATGGTGGCTGCCATTAATGCAACAGAGAGAAAAGGGACAAAGGGTGTGGTCACTGGCTGCCAGTCCAGGTCCGGGCCTGATTCAAAGTATTTATTCTCTTGTAATATTCTTTTTGACACAGCAACCACTCTTAAAACACATAAAACAAACCAATATTGTGAGGATAAAATAGAGAGGAAGAGGATCATTTCGCTGCCTTGGGCTCTTTGGAGGAAAAGGTGGGATATAAACATAACATATAAATAATAAAAAATAAGTATTTAAATTTGGATTGGCCAAATTCAGCGGGTATTAGCCATTATAGATAAATGGAACTTCCAAATACAGAGGCAGTATACTACAGAATGCCAACTGCTAGGTGAGGCAAACCCGGTTCAAATGACCAAACAATCCATGGTTAACAAAACATGGATTGTTTGAGTGCCCAGGAGCTAGTTCCCACCACTTGCCTGCTTCCGCTTTCAGAAGCAACCCAGGAAAACCCATGTTTTGTTGTTGGGTTAACTCTGAGTTGTTTAATCCCTAAACAACCGAGCGTTCCAGGGTTCAGACATCACAATAACAACCCACAATTGGGGTGTTCCTGGGCTGTTTCTGAAGCAGAAGTGGCGAGCAAACAGGAGGCTACACTCTCACTCACTCCCAGGCTCGCTTCTGCCAATTCTTGGGTTAAACAACCCTCTGAACCATGAGTGTGTGGAGATGCGGTTTTTTGACTGCATGCCCTGCTGTGGGCTTCATGGAAGCATCTTAGAGAAGCATCTTAGGCAAAAGGATGCTGAACTAGATGGATTTGGTCTGATTCGGCACAGCTCTTATATCATTATATTATCTTATTACTTTTCTGTACCTCAGTAGTCTGCTTCATTTGTATTCCCTTTTCTCCAGGTGGATCAGAATACATGCAAAGATTGCTGTAGCGCCTCAGTCTGTATAGAAGGTATATAAACTGATTTCTGTGTTATCTCCACTGTTAAGAGATCCTAACCACAGCCAGAATTCTTGTGATCCCAATGGAGTGTATTCCAAAAAAATGTTTGGAATAATCATCACTCTGTTCCCTCACATTGAGTGTTTTTCATAGGTGAGTGGTAAGACTAAATTTCTATTCTTTAAAAGGAATGTGTTGCAAGTATTCAAAAGATCTTTTCCTTGAGACATCTGGAGCTATTTGCTCTGCAGGCAACTTTCTTTAATGCGGTTGCTCTCTGCGTGCATTACACTGGATTATGTAGGTTGTTCTCTTGGAGCTAGTGGCTAGATGGTTCTGCTTTGAGGTGGGGGTGGGGGTGGGGATAGACTAAATGATGTTTAGTCTGTTCCAAATGTATAGTACTGTGAAGAAATACTTTTCACATTTCTCACTTCAGATATAATCGTGTTACTAAAGTCTGTAACTTATTCTTGTAATCTTTACAATTTTGGAGTTGTAATTATGTGCAGACTTACACAAAATAAGTCCAATTCATTTCATTTAAAATTGTGTATGCATAACTTGTGCATAGGATTATATAATATCTCCTGTTTCAAAGAGAAATGTCTAGCTATGAAACTGAGTTTCTTTTAAGATAAAATATGAACTAAAGAGCTAGGCCACAAATCATTTTTCATTGGCTTTACTGTTGAACACAATTTGAAAGAAAGCCCAAAAATTTAAATGCTCATATTTTTAAAATTCTATCAAATAAATGTACACATGAGATAGCTCTGTTTGCAGATGCTAATTCTCCAAGCTTGATTTTTGCTCAGCTGCCTGATTTTTCCATTCTTGGTTCCAGATTCCTAGGTTGCCTGATTGAGCAGTAAACTTGAGGCACTATGTAAAGATGCATCATTACCTTTACATATTTCAAAAATGTAACTCTTACCTTGGATAAATTCATGAATTTCAGTACTGTAAGGACTGGAATAGACCAGTTGATTTCAAGAAGCCATTCAACTTTTGCCATTCTGCTTTATTTGTACAATGCAGCCTAGCCTGACTGTTTGCAAAGTGGACCTCATCACAACCTGTACAATTGCAGGTTGAATTATGGTGGTGTGAATTATCTGAAGGATATCATGGTTCAATGCATAATGGAAAATGACAGTTTAATCTTTTATCTGCATGCACACACACATATACACTCACACATACCCTGGGGGTCACTGAGGGAAGGGGAGGCTGCTTTGGGAATCACTGAGGGAGTGCAGCGGCTAAAGTTTCCTTGACGCAACCCCAATGGGGACCTCTGCTTTCACACTACTATTAGTGGCATGGAAGCATTGTGGGGTCACCAAGAGGTAGAGGATAATTTAGCTTTCTCCTCCTCCTGGCTACTCTGGTAGCTATCACTGCTTTCACATTGCATTAGGGGTGCAGAAGCAGCAATTCCAGCTGCTGTGGGGTCTCTGGGGAGTGGGAGAGGCGTTTTAGCTTCCTCACTGGCATTCCTCACTGGCAATTACCTTGACTGGCATTGCTACTTCTGTGATGCCATTAGTGATGTGATGTGAACTGGTAGGGAAGAATGCGGTGGTGGCAGTGGCATTGAGCTGCACAATCCACATCCTGGGGCTGCATGTGGCCCCTTGGGCCATGTACTCTTGCTTTATATGTTGATCTAGAGAGTTTTATATTCTGGAGGAGAAGGCTATCATAGAATCATAGAATAGCAGAGTTGGAAGGGGCCTACAAGGCCATCGAGTCCAACCCCCTGCTCAATGCAGGAATCCACCCTAAAGCATCCCTGACAGATGGTTGTCCAGCTGCCTCTTGAAGGCCTCTAGTGTGGGAGAGCCCACAACCTCCCTAGGTAGCTGATTCCACCGTCGCACTGCTCTAACAGTCAGGAAGTTTTTCCTGATGTCCAGCCGGAATCTGGCTTCCTTTAACTTGAGCCCGTTATTCCGTGTCCTGCACTCTGGGAGGATCGAGAAGAGATCCTGGCCCTCCTCTGTGTGACAACCTTTTAAGTATTTGAAGAGTGCTATCATATCTCCCCTCAATCTTCTCTTCTCCAGGCTAAACATGCCCAGTTCTTTCAGTCTCTCTTCATAGGGCTTTGTTTCTAGACCTCTGATCATCCTGGTTGCCCTCTTCTGAACACTAGTTACTAGCCCTGATAGTTATGTGCTACCTCCAGTATCCGAGGTAGTAAGCCTGTGTGCACCTGTTGCTGGGGAACATGGGTGGGAGGGTGCTGTTGCACCGTGTCCTGCTTTGTTGGTCCCTGGTTGACAGCTGTTTGGCCACTATGTGAACAGAATGCTGGACTAGATGATCCAGCATGGCACTTCTTATGTTCGTATGGCTGCGAGCTTACAATATTCAAATATTTTACTCTTTTTAAGTTAGTGGAATAAATGGCTTGAGATTCATAATCACTATTTTACCACCTGCAGTGTTTTTTTCTGCTCATTCAGTGGTGTCCTGGAACAGATGGGCTTGAAAAAGACAAAGGAACAAAAATGTGAAGTGACTCAAAATCAAATAACACTTCATTGACAAAACAGGAGCAAAAATGCCTCTGAACACCTAGTAAAACCTTCCAATTAGGACTGAATGTTAGTGGTCTTTTGGAGATTCCTTGATGATTTATCTGCGATATTTTTGGAATGTTTGGGGTTTAAATATGTTTTAACCTGCCTAGAGCCCTCAGGATAAGCATTTAACTAAATACTACTTTCACAGCAAGTAAATGCCCATAGACTCACCAAATTCAAAGCTGCCTTGAGCAGATTTTGCAGCGTGTGTTCATTAAGCATGCAGCAAATATCAACCATGGCAATTAAAAAACAGACAATCTGTGAAGTTCACCCGATAAACAACCAGAGTGAGTTTCACCAGTTGCCCTTCATCCTAGTTCGTTATAATACATATTATGAAAATGGCACACCAAGATATTGAGTAAATGCAGGGGCATTTTATGATATGCAGCCATACTCAAGGTCTCCTGGTTCCTAGAAACATAAAGGGAGCCATGCTGGGTTGGACCAAAGGTCCATCTAGCCCAGTATCCTGTTTCCAGCAGTGGCCAGCCAGCCGCAGATCTCCAGGAAGCCCACAAGGCACAGGCAAGGCATAAAAGCAACATGTAGGTCCAGCATCTGGCATTCAGAAGTGTCCTGCCTCACAGACCCAGCCTGAAGCTCTTATCCGCCAGATCACGGCACCTCAGCTAATGCTTGGCCTTCCAGCTCCTCATCTGTTTCCTATCAATGGCGCATTGGCTAGGGGAGATGAAAGGGTTGCAAGCTGAAAATGCAAAGCGCTCTGAACAACAATGGCTCCTTGATGAGAACAAATCAAGCCCTTAGCCCATGTGGCAGGACGAGCCATTCAGTTCATAGGGAAAGGGGTGAGAGAGGGTGAGGGGGTCTTAACCTAAGAGTGATAAAGCCCTCCCCGTCCTTTCTCCTAGTAGGACACCAAGTGAAGGAAGGGGGGGGGAGAGAAAGAGACTCTCCCTGGTTCGCTCCCTCTCCCCGCCTTGCTTAGCCAGCCAGCTGCAGCAGGGGCCAGAAGGCGCTTGTCATATTCTCTTTCTAACCCTGGGGGCATCCTGAGAATATGAATTTTTGTGTGTATGTGTATGTATATATGTCTCTCTCTCTCTCGCTCTCTAATATCCAGAGGGACATGAATGTGCAGAAACAGGATTGACTGGTTTCGATCGCTCCTTTGCTTTTAGAGCGAGCCTCTCTTTCTTCATTACCATCCACCACAACAGGCGCCTGCACCAAGCGAGGGCGGGAGGGAGGAGACAACCCTCAACCTCCCCTCACCCCCCAGGAGCAGCAGCGGGCACTGAGGGCAAGCCTAAAAGAGGCCGCCAGCGGGATCCTGAGGGAGGGAAGCGCCGCCGCCGCCGCCGCCGCTGCTTCTAGCCACGCAGAGCCGGGGGTAAGGAGAAGGCGCTCTGGGGGGCGACGGCAAAGCGGCTCGCGTGGCCCGCAGGCGCGGCTGGGGAGGCGGGAAGCGGGGTGGTGGTGGTGGTGGTGGTGGTGGTGCGAGGCTGTCCAGGGGGTTATAAGGGCACCCCTCAGAGAGCGGCTCCCCCCCTTTTTTATTAGTCAGGCAGCGCCGCAGCGCAAGGATGCCTCTTCAGGCGTTGCCTTGGTCAGCGGGAAGGCGGCGGCGGTTGACGGTGTGAGGAGAAAAAGCGCGTCGCCTTCGCCAAGCTGCTGCCGCTGGGGTGGGAGCGGGATGGGGAGGAGAAGGGGCGAGGAAGGGAGAGATCAGCGGAGGCGCGAAGTGACCGACCCCCTGACGGAGGGGGCACGGCTCCGCTGCCGGCTCCGGCGCCCCTTTCGGAGGGGAAGGTGCCCGCTCCGGGAGACAGGAAGAAGGAATAGGAAAGGGAGAGGCGAGCGGTGTGTTTGTGTGTGGGTCTCCACCTTGAGAGACGCGTCTCTTTTCTAACCCGAGCCGCCGCCGTCATCCCTTCCCCCTCAGCCTTTGGTGGGGGGGGGGGGCAGAAAGACAACTGGCAGCTTTTGGTCCTTTGAGGAAGGGAAACAAGCGGGAAACCAGCCGCTCTTCTGTGCCCTCTTCGCTCTCTCGCCGGCGCGCGCTTTCCTTTTTCTCGCGCGCTCCGCTCCCTCCCTCCCTCCTTCCTTCCCAGCTCGCTTTCGCCAGAGAGCGCACGCTGTGCCAAGCTCTCCATTAGGGAGACGCTCCCGACCCTTTCCACCGGGGTTATAAATAACCGGGCCACTTTAGTTTTAATTACAACGCGCCCCTCCACCACCAGTTCTCCCTTTCAGCATCCTCCTCCTGATGGCACTTTATGCTCTAGGCGGATACAGTAAGCAGGTTCCCTTGAGGGAAAAGAGCTGCCTATGAGCTGCTACCCTCAGGCGCTCTCTGTGACTGGCTGGCAGCGGCCTCTTAGGCACCGTGGGTATGGCTAGGTGTGTGTGTGCGCACGGGGAATATTTTAACATACACGTGTTTTGGTCTCTCTCACACACAGAAATAATATGTGTACACACACACACACTTTTCATCCTTCTAGTAGTGATTTCATAGATGCAAACTCACTTTAGGTAAAATTCCCAATTTCAATTAAGAGTTTTGCTGTTGCCCTCAATGGGACGTGAACTGCCTCCCTTTAGAAGAGGTGGGTCTTATCAATGGTTCTGGGAAATGGTTACCAGTTCTTACCTGGTAGAAATCTAGCAAGGATGCCTGCTGTAAGTGCATGCATATGCTGTTATGTAGGCATGCTGTATGAGGGTAGTTGGGATATACAAATAGCATGGGTTGATGCTTCAATTCTAAGGTGAATTCCTGAAGCAGAAGAAACATATATATCATGTAATATATGGAAAGCTTTAAACCTCCCCAGTTTTGTCTAATGCAAGCACATTGAGTGGAGTGTCATGTAAATAAGCAAATAACAAGAGAAAGGCGATTTATGAGCATGGCTCTCCTTAATTAATTAATTAATTAAATTTATATACCGCCCCATAGCCGAAGCTCTCTGGGCGGTTTACAAAAGTTAAAAACAGTGAGAATTAAAAAGGTATTGGAGGTATCCAATGGTGTGTGTGTTAACTAGGTTCTACTTTAGCTCCTCTCCTCTGTCCTCTTTTTGTCCTAGCCAATTTGTAGAGGTGTTTATCAGTAATATTTTGCTGCAGTGCCTTAGCACATGAAGATAAATGCTTCCCATTTTTTCTCTGCTTGCCACGATGACTCAATCATTAAACATTCCTAAATTTGAGCTAAAAATGGCAAGCCCCCAAGGTGGAAAGTGGATATTTAGAAGAAGAAACACTAAAAACTTGCTTTAGCAGCTCCTATTTTAATTTGCAAAGTATTTTGAATTAAGGGTTAGTGAGCTGCTATACACTTTTGCAAAGACTGGATTTAATTTTGAAAGCCTGTTGCCAATATTTGTGAGTCATTTCCTTGGAATCCTACCTTTGGTGCTTATTTCCCTTAGAAGGAATCTTGTAAAAGTATAATAATAGCTCTTAAGCTTCATGGAAAGTAGCACAGGGTACAGTGAAGACAACTTGCTTTTTACTTCAAAACACTTATTTTGGTTTTGTTTGCATTATTCAGTGGACAGAAGAGAAGGCGGCAATATAATTAACCCATAAAACATCTAATTTATTGTGCCAGTGACATTTGTGTACTGCTGCATTAGGGTGCAAAGTCAGTTGGAAAGTCAACCTTAATTGGTACTTCTTTTAAAAAGAATAATTAAAGAATCAAGAGAACCATCTTGTGATTTTAGATGTCTTTGTTAAGAGGAGTGGTTTGCTTTGTCAACCCACTTGGAGTTCCTTGACCCAATTTCTTTTGCCTAAGATTTATACTATTCCAGTACAATAACAATATATATTAATTACAGAAATGTGGAAAATTAGAATTTAATACTATATAACAGCAGTACTCTTCTCCCACACGATACCCAATTGTTCTGTAGGTTATGTTATTTTAGGATTGTTTCCCACATAGTATTCTGTGCTTGTGAAAATGTTACATGGAGATTAATCATCCATGCAACTTTTCCAGAGCTGGATCCATAGACAGGACAAAGTGAAGGAAACAAAGTCCAAGAAACCTGTTCAGCAATACATGCAGAAATGTTGCTGTCCCCATGTATTATTGGCACATGAAACTGTATTATATATTACTTAAAAGCAATCTGTGAATTTAGAACATTACATTAGAAGCAACTTCTACATACTAAAATGTCAGGGTTACCATTGGCATGGTAGGTGAAACGAGGCAGTTAGCACTTGAGGAAAAACACATGGTTTAGAATTTTCGAAGAAGATAAACATCTTATTGTTCCCAGAGTACTGACAGGTTCTTGGCATTTTTGTCATACGGAAGACTTATGCAATAAACTAAATGGAATCCAAGTTCCTAGAAGCCAAAATGCTCTGACAATAAAAATGTGCATTTGCATAAATCATAATGTGTGTTAGTTCAAGTTACAAACCAACATAAAGACATGCCCTTCTCTATTTTTCCAGAATGATCCTTCAATAGGAAAGTAGATGCCCATATTAGTGTAGAAGAACTAGAGCGAGGTATAACCTCAGGGTGTTTTATGCCTTCTATGTCTCCTATCCTAATGTTAAAAAACTAAGAACTTATTTGTTATTATTATTGATGTTATATCTTTTCCTGATGGTAGGTTCTAAGAAGGCTGAGTGGGAGCGATGCCAATTAGTAGAGCCCATTGGTTAATTATCACTTAATTAACCCCCAACATTTTAAAAAGAAAGTGCAGGAAATCAAGCTATTTAAAACAGCTGTTTCTAGGGATCTCAGAAGAGTGTAATGAGATCCTGAGGCCATACTCTGGAAAACAAGAAACACAAAACGCAGTGCTTTTTTTTTTTTACAGAATGATTTGTTTTCTTAGCTCAGTGAACAAAACTGTAGCCTTAAGAAAGTAGCTTCAAGTCATCTGTAGTATAGGATGAAAGCAGTGGTAGGGTATGTTTTGCACATATGAACCTTTGGAGTCAGTTCCCTACATGTCCAGAAAAAGAGATGTAAGGGCTTAAAAAGACCTCTGTCTTAGTCCTGGATAAATCTGACAATAAAAGGATCATTGATTTGTCTCAGATATATAATGCATACCTTTATATCTTTGGGAAAAATCTGAGCTGTGCATATATTTGAAACAAAACAAAAAATAACTGGAAATATTTTTAATGAAAAATACATAGTTGCTTTATCTGAATGTTAGTACAGTAATTGTACATTTAAAATGTAACGTAAGTAAGAAATACTTTCCATAAATAGAGAACTATGACGTTAAACACTTCTATTCTGGAGTTGTTTATAAGCTCTTACAACTCACATTTTCTTGCACTAAGTTATCAAAAAAACCAGTGAATTGTTTACATTTCTCTTGGGGAAAAGTTGACCACGACTGCAGGTGTAGACAAAAGCAGTGGACTCCATCAGAAGATTAGTAGTTTTTTTGTATTTTTAGAAGATTGAAGCACCAAGTTGATATGTTGACATCTGGATTGGTGATTGTGCAAGTAAATGTTCAAACCTGATTTAACCCTCGTGCTGTTTTTGGAACATAATACATGTGTAATCCAGTTGTTATCTACATTTCCAGTACAGTACTTAACAGGAATGAGTTGAGTAATAATTATGTTGCCAGTCAAATCAACAGTGACATAAGAGAACTACAGAAACTGTGTAACATATCCTTCACATATATCTACATTTATCTTGCTTTCTTTAGCAGTTTACTTTACCATTTCCTTCATCCCTTTGTTCTTATATCAGCTTCTGTTTGGTAGCATCTGCCTTTAACCAGTTTTCTTTGCTTTTTGTTTTATTGAGCTTACTCAATAAGCTTGCTCAACTCACCAAGTAATCCTCCCATCTTTTCTCATTTGGGCTAGCTTTCATTCCCCCCCTTTTTTTCTTTTTAGCCTTCTAGGCTAAACCAAAATTCCTTATTAAGAGGAACATCTGTATTGTAAAATACACTGAAAGGAACAGCACAATTTTAAAAATTGTTTTATAATCACAATAAAGATAAAGATCAGACATTAGATATGTCATTTCTATTTTTGACCTGTCTTTTGTCATCCATTTTCATGCCTTTGTCAATGCCACTGTCATTGGCTGAATGCATCTGGTGTGTCACATTTTGGACTTGGCGGTCTCAGCAGATCAGGAGCATGTGGATCTGAGAATGGATGATTTCTTTTGACGCCCTTGTAATGTTCAGACTTCTTCCTGCTGAGGTTTAGACTTATAATAACCATTTGCATCCACAGGGATTAACCTATTAGGATGGATCACTCTTAGAGGTTGATGGAGCCAGATGGATTCCCGAAAACCTTGAGGGAGTTTCCAGTTTGCATGTCTGGCAGTCTTATCAAAACTCTTGCCACTGTGTGGGATATAAAGATGATCTGGCCCCCGTCTGTACGACAACGGGATTGCTCCTCATTGAATATAAACCCAAATTTTTGTTGATTCAAATCTAGGTAAAGAGCGTCACACTGCAGCAGCAACAGCGATTTATCTCCTGATTTTTTTTATAGTGCAGTTATTAATGCGCATATGTGCACATATGAGGCTATGGATTATAGATGAGGCAAGCTATAAATTTTATCTGTGGAGCTCCACAGATTCATTGAAGAGGAAAAGCGAGTGGGGAAAGGAACGAAGCAGCAGAGGAGGATGCGAGAGGAGGGGAAAGCAGTGCGTTGCAAAGGACAACCCTCCAAACAGAAAAGGTTTCCCAAAGGCAGGAGAAGTGCAGCGAGTCTTTTGTCCACCCGTGCCCTGCACTTCTCCTGCCTTTGGGAAACCTTTTCTGTTTGGAGGGTTGTCCTTTGCAACGTGTGGGTGGAGAGGTGGTCAGCTCAAGAGAGCAGCCCCTGCTCAGGAGTCTTTTCTCCAATGAGCGAGAGGCAGACTGAACACATCTCGTCCCTCTGGCTGCCCATTCCTTCCTCTTTGATTTAATAACCTCTATATGGGGAGCTCCACAGAATCATAGAATTCAAATTGAAAACGGCGTGAAGGAACGAGGCAGCTAATAGGTGGGAAGGTGGGAAATTGGCCAATCACTTTGTCCTGCCCAGAAAGCTGCACCCACATGTCAAATGCGATTTAACTCCCTCAACAACACATAACTATAACACGGTGCAAACTTGGATGTAGATCCAAAAGTTGCGGTAAATCGCAAATGCGAATATGTGCATTATCGCGTTAAAAACCCAGCACTATGCGAATGGACGGCTGCATCATGTGTCCTGAATATGCACATTTAGGTTGGGGTAAACAAGCTGTATAGACAAGTCCCTCGTCAATTTACAGGATCTCTCCTAAGAGCTCCCCCATGGAATGCAATCTGTACAGGTCCTTGAATTTACTATGGAACTGGGAGCAATGAACCAGTTGGCACAGGCTTGAACACAGTGGTGGCTGATGCCCATTGTAACTGGTGGGGAGGAGAGCAGGATCACCAGAGGTGGAGTGAAGGGATCACTAGAGGGAAACAGGCTTGTCTCATCCCACCCCACCATCTCCACAGGTAAATCTGTGTTATAACTTCATTCTATGCACATTTACTCAGAAATCAGCCACTGTGTTCAAGAAAACTTATTCCAAAATGTGCACATACTGTTTCAACCAAGAACCCATTAGCCTTCACAGGCAATGAGACAAAAAGATGTGGGAGATGAGAGGACAGACAGAATTAACACACGCAAAGCCAGGAAGATGGAATTCCCCCTCCCTCTTCTATACTCTACAATTCCTAGTACATTACATCCTGATTGGTTTATGCTCTAAAACATGTTTGCATACCCTGCTAAATTAAAACAACAACACTCAGCTCATGCAGTTTAGCACTGATTGAAAAAAAGACACTCTGTACATTCTTAGAGGCAGTGGCATGAAAGGGGAGTTCTTCACGCAACACGTGACAATAAACAAAGGTATAAGTTTACACAGCAACACATGAATGTAATGCACACATATTGAGAGAATTAATATTCATGTTCAAGCATGCTAATATAAACCAAACATCTATGTTTCAGAACATAAAGAACCTATACATGTACCCAATAAAACCATGACATATAGAGTTCAATGTAAGCAAAATCAAGAACGTTTCTTTAAATGCTTTAAAGGGATTTTTACCACACATTTTTACTCAGGAGTGAGTCCTGTTGTCTTCAAAAAAGCTTACTCCCAAGAATTAAAAATGAATTAAGTGATGCTTACTCTCAGGTAAATGTGAATACCCATTTTCCTGGGAGTAATTCCCATTGAACTCAATGAAGCTTACTTCTGAATGGGACATTTGTTTATACATACATAGAGCAACAGTTTTGTTGCTGGCTCTACTCCAGTGGTTTTAAGAACAGCCAACAATGCAGAAATACAACAGGTGAAGCTTTTCCAGCCATGGAGGGAAACTTTACCACCTTGGTTTTTGCATACTAGGCTGCTGTTTCAGGCTGCAATCCTAAAGCGAAGAGGGTGTGTGTGGGAACTAAAAGAGAAATGGGAGACTCAGAGCTTTAACACACCAGCATTATACTGTGCAATCACTGCGAATTGCCTGCAAAGGACTCAGAAGTTTTCCACTGTATAATCTGCTTTGATTGTGAAGTACTCCCATGCATCCTGCCTTAATTGTGCAATAAAGAAAAAGATTCACCGTATTTAGCCCCTACTTTTTGAGCGTATCTTCTGAGCTTTAAGCATACCAAATATGAATTGAATTGGGTCATCCGTTGATTTTTTATGATTTTTTACATTCCCCCCCCTTAAACTCACTTCCTGGTATGCAAAGGATCACTGTTGCCCGGTAGCAAAAACAATAACCGCGAAAGCTTAGCGCTACGGGGATAATCCGAGGGAAGCAGGTATGTGGGATGAAGCTTATACATACACACACACGCGCACACGCTTAGGCACAGTCCTATGCATGTTCAGATAGGAAAAAGTCCTACAACTCCCAGCATACCTCAGCTAGCATAGTTGGCTGGAGAATGTTGGGAGTCGTAGGAGCTTTTCTGTCTAAGCATGCACAAGATTGCACCATTACTCATTCACTCCCACACTCTAGCTCTCTTTTCTGTTGCTTCTGGGCTGGGGACTGTGAGTCTCTTATCAAAAGGAGAGCAAGAAAGAAAGGCAGGCTTTGTTTGTTTTCCTGCTGATGTATCCATCCCTCCTCTTCTTCACCCTCCAAGCCAATAAGAGGCAAAGAAAGAGTGCAGAGAATTGTGGAACATGGGCAATATAGTTTCCCAAAGGCTGCTGCAATTGGAAGCTCCTTTGGGGGAACTACTGCCCCCATAAGCTATTGGGCTGGCTCCGGCCCAGTCCATTGCCGAGGACAGGATTGACTTGGAAAAGAAACAGAGGGAGCTTGGGGTCTTGTGCTCTTCTCCCCACTCACCCTCCACTCTGCATAGAGAATACTCATATGTTGATGATGTCTCCAAAGAAGCAGGACTTCTCCACCGCTATCACATGTGCACAGTGTGAGGTTTTCCAACTGGCCCAGGTCCTTCTCCAACTTGTCCTGCATACCTGGGATTGGCAACTTGTGACTCTCCAGATGTTTTGGACCACAACTCCCATTATTCCTCACCATTAGCCATGCTGCCTAGGGCTGATGGGAATTTTAGGCCAAAACTTCTAGAGAGGCACAAGTTGCCCATTCCTGTTAAAAGGAAATCTTATCAATCAACTATTAGTTATTTGCTAAGTATTTCAAGGATAAAATTGCTCACATCCATCTGGTTCTGTAGTTCAGCCTGTGGACATCTTCAGAGCAGTGTAGTCCTGTTTTGTTGGATAATTTATGTTGTAGAGATCTGACAGTGTGGACAAGGTACTTGGAGGAGTTTGACCAGTCACTTGGCTTTACCCTTGCCCTTCCTGGCTCATAACAGCTAGAAGGCCTGCATGGCATCAACACTGTCATGTTTTCAGCGCAGGTAAAGACCACCTTCTACTCCCAGGCATTTAATGGTATAGATGAGGCATCTATTTTGGCTATTTTTTTTTGTGAACTGCCCAGAGAGCTCCGGCTATTGGGCAGTATAGAAATGTAATAAATAAATAAAAATAATAAATAAATAAATATTTTAGAACAGGTCTACTAGGAAAAACATGTATTTAAATTGTTTTAGCTGTTTACATTGTTTTAATTTTTCTATGTTAAAAATTTTAGACTATTTTTTATTATGTTGTATTTTGTATTTTTATGAATTCTTGTGAACTGCCCGGAGAACTTCGGCTTTGGAGCAATATAGAAATCAATCAATCAATCAATTAAATAAAAGAAGGAGAGGGATTATTGGCTAGATCCAGCAGGTAATCAATGTCTTGTGTCTCCTTGCAAAATGGTGATTCTGCCTACCTTGAATGAGCTGGTGGTGAAACCACTCCTAAATAAACCATTCTTGGACCCCAAGGATTTGAGCAATGGTTGTCTGGTCACAAATCTGTCCTTGATTAAGGTGCTGAATGAATGGTTGTCATACAACTGAGGTTGCAATCAATCCTATCCCCAGTTTCCTGGGAGTAAGCCCCATTGAACTCAGTGGAAGTTACTTTTGAGTAGACATGTAAATAATTTCACTGTCAGATACTTGGATGAGCCTGATTATCTGGATCCATTTCAAACTGGCTTCAAGCCTGAGTTCTGCATCAAAACAGCCTTGATTGCTCAGGTGGCTGGCCTATGGTTGGAGAAGTACAGGGAGGGTGTGAATTCTCTTGAACCTTTCAGCAGCTTCTGGATTGTTTGACCAGGAAGGGAATTTGGGGCACTGTGCTCCAGTGGTTCCACTTACATTGCCTTCCCTTGCTTTGGCTTCTGAGAATGTGCCAAGTATTGTATGCACAGGTTCCAGACTAACTTTACAGCCATAAATGCTGTAGAACCTTGTTTTTCAAAATAAAACAAAATTCAGATTCTTACAAAATTCGATGCTGAACTCAATACAAAATTCTGCACTCATGCTGAATTGCAGGATAGATATAATAGACTGGATGTAAGATACTGAAAGATCATCAAATAAAACTCTGGCCTGGTAGCACTTTCCTCTATGCATTACCCACTTTGCACATATCTTCTTGATCATAACATTCCACCTGCAGAGTGAAGAATTAGCAAGATGTACCGTATCAAAATTCAGGAGGAAATACCAGGGTCCCCTGATTTTACATGGGTTTGAAAAGCTACAACAAATGCAGTTTCTTCCCTCTGATATAGTGCTATGCATGTTGACAATTCTCTCTTTTCTGAAACTGTTAAAGGAGCAGCAGCCCTGTTCCATGTGGAACATGGTAGCTTTAAGTAAAACTTATTACCGTATTTCTTCGATTTTAAGACGCACTTTTCCCCCTAAATTAACATCTCTAAAAATGGACTGCGTCTTAGAATCGATGGCGTCTTAGAATCGAAGAAATACGGTACAAAGCTAGCTAGATCTATATGGGACAGGGCAGCAGTATTCCATGGGGCAGGAGGAGCCCTCCTCTAAGTTCAATGGGGCTCTCTTTAAAAGAAGAAAATTGCTTACTCTCCTATAGGGCGGGAGCCAGGCTGTTCCGGGAGGCCCTTCTTTGAATGTGGGGCTGATGAATGGGATGAAGAGCAAAGCCTGTGGGGAGGAATGTGGGGGGGGGCTCCCCCACCATTTTGCATCCCCTTCTCCAGCCGCCTGCCAGGCTCCACACTTCTCCCTCCCCGACCCCCAAGTAAAGCCCCACTGAGGAGGAGGAGGAGGAGGCCTCCCTCTGCCCCCTTCCCTGGCCCAGCGGCCTTTCCCCCCGCGGCGTCCACCCACCTGCTTTCTCGATCTTGCCGGACATGTCGCAGCCGCTCCGGGGCTGGGCTCCGATCCCGCCCGCCGGAGAGCTCCAAGGCCCAGCCCGGCTGACGAGGAGGGTGACAACGAGGAGGAGGAGGAGGCCGCCACGGAGCCGGGCAGGCAACACGGGGGCTGCGCCGCCGCAGACGCCGCAGTGGCCTACGACGAGCGGCTCAGCCCGGCCCCCTCGCCTCGCCTTGCTTCCTCGCCTCCCCCCGCCGGGCCCCGGAGAGAGGCAGGCAGGTGAGAGAGCAGCAGCCGGAGGAGGTGGCGGACAAGGCCGCACAGCGCGCCCTGCTCCCGGGCCTGCAGAAAGCCACGCGGTTCTGAGGGAGAAGCTGAGGCGCCTCACAGATGGCCCAGCCCGCCGCCCCCAGGCCACGGCAGCCTCCTCCTCCTCATTATTATAATTATTAGTAGTAATACTACTACGTAAAGGAAACGGAGCCATTTGCGTCTTCCCCGCCCCTTCTCCCTCCCTTCTTAGGTGCGAAACCAAACTCTGGTGTTTCCTGCTCTGGATGCAGCGGAGAGCGGCTGGAGGCCTTTCGGGGTTCATCTCCCCCTCTGTGCTCAGGACCCCCGAACCTTTCAGGCTGCCCCTCGGCCGGCCCCCTCCCGCCTGCAGCCCCTGCAGCTCCTTCCTGCTGCGACCCTGGGCTCAGCAGGGAGGAAGCAGGAGGGTGGCAGAAGGGCTCTTGCTTCGTCCTGCGTTTGTGCAGGGAGGGCGGTGGGGCAGCTTTTGATAGGAAACAAACTATTTCTTTGATTCTAAGATGCCCTTTTCCCCCCAAATTAACATCTCTAAAAATGGGGTGCGCCTTAGAATCGATGGTGTCTTAGAATCGAAGAAATATGGTATTCAAGCAAGTGTGCCAACGTATATGCTAAAAGGAAAGCAAAATACCAAGACCAAAGTAGTGTGTAAGATATAGGCACTCCTGAAGTCTTATTACATGTATGTGTGTGTCTGGTGGACATGGTGAGATGACATATTGGCTGTGTTCGGATAACACAATAGTCAAAGGTGGGTTAATAGTCAACTCCAGGGTTGGTTATCAAGGGGAAACTCCCCACACAACATGTTCTTACACAACTGTGGAGTGGTTGGGGCTGGTGTTGAGTGGACTAATAGTCAACCAAGCATTTGACTGATGCAGTCCCCTCTCCACCCTACCCTCCTCTGTCAGTCCTCCCTGTGCTATCCCAGCAGCCTCTGTGAGTTGTGCTGGCTGTAGCAGAGCAGCCGGCATGTTTTTTGCCACTCTTGCCTGGGAACTCTGTAGCCAGGCAAAATAGTCAATCAACCCTACAAAATAGTCCACTGAGCCTAACAGATAACATGCTAACCCATGGATGTGTAGATAGTCAACTCTGCAGAGCATTCGTTATCTCCATTGGTTATTTTGAGGAAATAGTCAACCATGGGGTGTTTTTGCCTGACAGACAACACAATAATCAACCGTTGACTATTGAACCAATGGTTGACTACTTAAACCACCATTGACTGTTGAGTTGTCTGAACACAGCCACTTTCTCCTTTTCTTGCTGCTTAAAACAGCAGGCTGAAGTGCCTATGAGTTTAAATAACCTTCAGACTGAATTTAATCAGTAGAGGCCCCATCCTATTATGTTAAGTGGCAAGTTGGTGTGTCTACTTTCAGGTGGAAGTATGCAGGAATAGGTGCTCTTGCCCAATGCTTCAGGCATCACAGATTTTGTTTCTTGTAATGTCCCTTATTAGTCCTGATCTACTTTTTCAGCACATGTACTACAAAATGCATTAGAAAACTAGGGTGTGGACAGGGCTCCTGTATCTTTAACAGTTGTATAGAATTTGTATACAGGAGACCTTCCCTTTTTTGTATCTGGTCAAGAGGGCAGGGTTCCTGCAGCTTTAACTGTTATGATGAAGAGGGAATTTCACCAGATGCTGCATGCATATAAATGACACCTGCTGAAATTCCCTTTTCTGTACATCAGTTAAAGACACTGTCCTCCTTTCTATATGGTCACCTTAGTGTGGGTGGACCTCTACATGTAAATGAAATGGAAAGCCAAAAATAGAACCCAGTGCTAGTGCTGTTGACACATTCCATAGTAATGCGTAGTTTTCAGAACTCAACACAAATATACTTGATTATTTGGTGACTAATCCACTACCCCACATTTCTAATTATCCAGACATTGTGGATTTCCCCCAGATCATTTGGATGGATAAGGTTATACTCCAACCCAGCCTTTCTCCCACTAGCCACTTGTGCTGTGCAGATAATATATTCCAGTGTGTATCCAACTGTATGTCACCTAATACAATGAGATATTACTACATTTAAAAAATTATAATTTAATACATTTTTACTGTGAACTGGCTTGAGACCCCTCAATTTATTTCATTTTATTTATTATATTTCTATACTACCCCGTAGCCGAAGCTCTCTGGGCAGTTCACAAAAAATTATAATTGAGAGATTTAATTTTAAAAAAATACGGAATATTACTGTCAACCTATTATAAATAAACATTCCTCCATCAAGACATGCAAATTCCATTGCATTTTCTCATCATAAGCACAGGTGAAGCATAATAGCTTCATACAACTAAGAAATCAAAGAGTTTCAGAATTAGCAATACCACATGCTGTTGCTACAGAATATAGGGTAACTAATGAGGCCCTACCAATATCTAGCATGCTTCCACCTCAACTCTATACTTTTTTTTTGGCCTTTAGGGATTTTAGTCGGATTTGCAGCATTATTGTAACAAGCATTTTAAATTTAACTTCTGTTTTAGTGGCATTCTGGAAGTGCATAAAGACCCCTTTTTCATTGACGTTGTGAATGGCATCATTACAGTTCTCTCATTAGCATCATAATGACTCTAAAGGAATAGTGAGTGAAAATGGAGTAGCTGCTGAAGGAATAGTGAGCAAATGGAACAGTATAGTACCACACAGCTCACTGAGTAGAACTGAATGCATGCAATGAAAGTCTGACATTTTAACCTTCAGGCTGCTTCGGATGCCTCAGGGTGTTCTCTTAATGTATGCGTTTGGCTGGCAACATGGAAAATCAGTGGTAGCCTTAAGGATTAAGAGCTGGGTTCAGTATAAATTTGATCTGGCTTCCATACCACTGAAGCCCACACAAACCTCTGCAAACAGATTTTAAAACATACAGTAGATCTCGAACTCAAATCCAGCCTTTATGCTATACTTTGGTACAGAAAATATGTAATGCACTCATCTCTCTCTCTCTCTCTTTTTTTTAAAAAACAACAAGTATAAATTTTCCATTGTATAACATTGTAAATAAGAATGAGAGAGCATTACTAGTCATTCTTTCTAATACCAATTAGAATCTTCCTGGGCTTGTTGAGCTGGAAATTGCACCACCCACACACAAGACAGAGGTATCATCAACAGACTAGAGGTAACCCTGAGGTTTGGAGATATGCAAAATATATTTAGGGGAGAAAGAAAACTAAGGGGTTGAAAAATCCTCAATACATCTAAATAATAACGATGGCAAAGAATTTTGAGCAAAAGGATGTTGATGAAAATGACAACTGGGTGGGAGGGGAAATATAACGAAGTGACTGGAAAGGGAAAAGGAGACATAGATATACAAAAATGTAGAAAGGATATTTGTAGGTGAAGTTCTACTCAAGATGATTTATAATAAGATCATTAAAAACAACAATGTGCAACAATTTCAAACAAATCAAAACAAAAATAAAATGGATAACATTGATAATTTGTTGCTAAAAAGGCCCTTAGGATGGCTCATACAATGACTAAGGCCACAGCTAGACCTAAGGTTTATCCTGGGATCATCCAGGGTTCACCCCTGCCTGAGCACTGGATCCCCTGTGTGTCACCTAGGTGAACAGGTTTGACCCCTGGACGATCCAGGGATAAACCTTAGGTCTAGCTATGGCCTAAGTCACTCCCTCCCTGATCCTAGCCAAGCATGGTAAGATAACTTGCACAGCACAACTGCAGTATATTAGGTATATGAGTTCCTAGTTGGTCAGCTAGCCATAGGACTGGCCCATTAGTATAAGTTTTTCTAATCTTTGGTCTTGCTGAAGTTACAACTAATTAGCCCAGTTAAGTATTTCTGTACAATAAGCAAGTGGAGTCACTTCCAAACAAAAGACTTTTTAAGCTAAGCTGACTCTCTTGACTCTCACTCCCATTCTTACTGCTACTATTTATCATTTACATAGTGCTTTTAATTTGCAAAGTGCTATTCAATTTTTCTTGGGCTAATGTCCCCATAACAACCCTGTAAGGCAGACTCTATGCCTCATTTTTCAGGTGTGGAGATATCACTAGATTGCCTGCATTTGTATTAATCTAACCACAGAGGCCTGCTCATGTGCCTACCAGTACAATCTATTAGGTTTGTGGGCACAAGAGACTTTTCTGTGTTGGCATTTGCAGCACCCTATCATGGGATGTGTGCATGGCTCCCTCTCTGGCTTTTTAAAATAGGCCTTAAAGACCTGGATTTTCCAGTCTGCTTTTAAAAAAAAAGTGTTATGTCCATCTTTGATTTATATATTTGAGCTTTTTACTGTTGTTTTTATTTTAAATGTTTTCTATTGCTGTTTCAGTCAATGGTATTGTTTCAATTTTTATATTTTATACTGCCCTAAGGAGGCTTCACCTTGAAAGGGTGAATTAATAGTATTTAAAATAACTAAATAAAATCTCTACATCTAGAAAAATCATATGGTGGGCCTGCTGTGACTCCCACTGAACTCAATGGGCCTTACTTCTGAGGAAACTTATATAGGATTGTGCTGGTAACTTCCTGTCTAGTGGATCATGGTGGCTCCTGAAAAACCCTAATTATAAACAACATGGTGCTCTGTAAATTGCTATCATAAGGTAGGATGGTATCTAAAATTATTTCTTGATATGTGACACACAGCTGTATTAAATTGTTCAACACCTCAGATGGGTAGCATTGCATGAAGAGGAGAGTGGGGAGGTGCTTGCTGTTGGCCCTGCCCCTCCCTCATGTCCTTGTCACCAAGCCCCACTGCCTTCTACATGTAAATGTGGGGAAGCCTTGGCTGAAACAGGGAACTCCCTGTGCAGCTTAGAACCTGGCACAGTCAGCGCTCCGAATCATGCAGGGAGCCTCCATACAAAGAGCAGACTTACTCATCCAACATATGGAAGGAGGCAGGGCTGGGTAATGCAGATGTGATGGAGGGGGTGGAGCCAGGAAGCACAGCTCCACCCCCTGCCTCCTTATGCGATGAGGGTGAATGCCTGAATAAGGTTAGTGGGGGACAAAAATCTGCAGACTGAGAAAACTTACAGCAGCAAAAATAAATACACAGATCAAACAAAAAGTTTGGCATTGTAGGTTTTCCAGTGTTTACTTTGCAAGGAGATAAAAAGCCAGAAGCACTGGGGAAGCAGAGGTGTTCTAACATGTATAGATTCTGAAACTCACCACTCCTTCAGAAATTAACTACAGGATTAATCTATGCAGCACATTTTAGAATAGAAATTAAACATAGGCACTATTTGCAGTCTTTCAGAAGATCCCCTTTTCACTTCCTCACAAGTTACAGAAGCAATGAGTTTAGAGAAATGGATTGTCACTGTCTTGCCTCCAAAGAGCTGTAATACAAGTGTGATAAGTCACTTATTAGGCCCAATCCAACAAGGGTTGTCATGCTTGAAAACGGGATTCTGTGTGTACATATCATCCTCAACCCCCTCCTTCCCTTTTATTTCTGTGATGTTAAGAGTATTTATACCCCACTTTTCTTGTCCAAAATGGAAATAATCAAAGCAGCTCTGAAGGTTCTGCACAAGGAAAAATTAATGTATCCAACACCAGTGTTTGAATATCTATTTTGGAGAGGATGGCAGGGACACCGAAGCTGTGATCCTTGGGAGTAAATCCCATTTAGCTTAATGGAGCATACTCCTGATTGTACTGTATTTAGAGGGCACCTCCTTGACCTGAACTCACAAATGGTGATCAGAGAGATGGGTTTTTTGAGGCTTGTACTTCCTTTAGGATTTTTTTTTTTTACAGATCATCTGCAGTGAATTGACTGCCTTATATAATGTTCTTTATAATTTAATTTTTATAACAGAAATTTAAAACATTTGGGCCCCCACCTAGGGAAAAATGATATTGAAGTCCTATTGAAAACAGTGGAATATGTAGTGGTGGATAACTTAAACCCCAATTTCAAAGGGACTTAATTGTGGTTAAATCGCTCTGGATTGGTACCACTGAGTAGTCTCTGGCTAGAGATGCTGAACTGTGGTAAAAAACACCAACACCCAAGCTTGTTTTAGGAAAGAAAGAAATATATTTCAAAACCATAGTTCCCTATGTGGTAAACTTCTCCAGAAGTATGCAGCAGAAACCATGGCTAAATCATGATTTCACAGCTTGCTAGACCACAGAATGGGTTAAGGAGCACTCTGCTAAATCTGGAGCACTTCAGTGGCTCTTGTCACATTTTTCATCCTGAAGCCAATGGAAATATTGTAAGGCTTGGTCTGTTAACCATTTATATTTTGAAGCTTTTCTTAGTAGTCACACATTCCCCACCCCCATTCTGGTCCCAATCCTATGTACAAGAGGAAGTGCACCCCTCCCTGACTCTTGGTTGAAATAACAAGGAGATTCCCCAGACGTCTGAACACAAACCGGAGGTCCTGAATATTTCTTAGTGATTATTGTTCTGAGCTGTGACCCTCCTGTTTCATCAGTTTTCACCAGACAGACTTCAATTCTTAGCATACCCCTGGCTTTCCATTCCTTTTCCACCTCCCGCCCCCTGCTTCTCCCCCTCACTTTGGAGAGCCCCTGTCTTCCTTCCTGCAGTGGCATTGACTTGAGAAATACTGAAAACTTGGAAAGGAAACTAAATTCTTGTTTCTTGGAGAGCACAAGGAAGGACAGAGGAGGCGTCTGGCTTGTGTGCCAAAGAGTAGGTGAATTGCAGAAAGTGCATTGTGATGTGGGTAGCCTATCCCTTTTCAGAAAGCCTCCCCCCCCCCCCCTCTCTCTCTTTTTCCCTGGGACTGGATGGATAGCTCACACAGCCTGGCTCCGGCCCCGGAGTCCCTGCTCCTGTTTAATATTCTACTTGCTCCACTGATGTTGTGCTTGGCTCCTGTGGGACTGCAACTCACGGCTTGAAACCGGAGCCAATTTTCTGTCTTAATCTCAGTGTTTTGACTGGAGGCAGATCCAGTTCAGCCCAATCGGGGCTGGTGGAAACAACTACCTAAGAGTCTCGCTCTGTTTCGTTTTGGGAGGGAAAGAAGGAAGGAGGGAGGGAGGGAAAGAGGGAGGGAAAAAGAAAGAGGGGGAGAAAGAGAGAGAGAAAGAAAAGCCAGCCAGCCACGCATAAGAGACACGCGCCTACAATGTCGTTGCTGAGGTCGCTGTGTGTGGAGAGAATTAAGTGATCCTCTTGCAATCTGGGAGCATCGCTCAGATCGGTTTGTTTGGTTTTCTTTCTTTCTGACAAGGAAAGAAGATAGAATTTGAATTAAGACAAGAGAGCGGAGCGGGGGGGGGGACACCAGCCAGCCAGTAAGCGGGTTGCCTTAGGGGAAAGGACTGTGTTCCTAAGCCCACAGATTTACCTGGAAGTAAGTGCCATCGGAATCAAAACGGCGCTTGCTCTCCAGAGAATTCGGGGTGGTGGTGGCGGCGGCGGCAGCCCTTGGATCTGGTCCCCCTCATGTTAGGGCGAGTTGTTTCACAAGGGGAGCCAAAATCCAGTTTGTTTTAAGGGAAGATCGGGAGCGTGAAGGGAAAATAGCCTGCGTCCGCTGCTCGCAACTGAACGGCACGCACGGCGGCGGCGAGCGAGGGCAATGGGTGAGGAAGGCATGCGAGGGGCTGGGAGGCACCGATCCCTCGGCGGCAAGAGAAGCCGGAAGGCTCCGCGGAGAGAGCCCAGTGCCAGGCTGCCTGCAGGGCGCGGGCACGCAATGGCCGCTGCCGGGCAGGGCAGGGCGAGGGCGGCGGCGTCTGCCTGACCTGACGGGCCGCGTTATCTTTGTCTCCGCTTGCAGATCGGAGGCGCAGCGATGACTCTGGTGCTGCCCCTGAGCAGCTTCTGCGAGCCCATTGTCTCCTCCGAAGGAGCCGGCGAGTTCCAGCCGCTGTGGGAGTCGCGCTGCTGCAGCAAGAGCAGCCCCGCCTCGGATACAGCCGCCGCCGCCGGCAGCAGCAGCAGCAGCAACCAAGACCAGCCGCAGGGCAGCGAGGACCGGGCACCGGCTGGGCAGCCCTCGGCGGCAGCAGGTAAGGCTGTTTATGAAGGGACGACCCCGCGGTTAATTGCATCAGCACCGTCTCATGATTGTTGTTGCCCTTAAGATTATCCCTCCATTTTATCTGTACAACAACCTTGCCAGGTAGATTAAGCTGAGAGAGTGACTGGCTCAAGGTCACCCAGTGAGCTTCAGAGGAGTCTTGTGATGAATCCAACCGAAGGCCCATCCTGCCCAGTGTCCTGTTTCTAAGGGTGGGGCATCAAGGCAAGAGCCTGCCCCCACCATCTCCTTGTCCTCTACCACCACCCTCCCCTGTACTTTTTCTGCACATGGAAGTTTCATTGAGCTCTCATGGCTAATCGAGGTGGGAAGCGAGGCTGCCGCTGTTCCAAAAGATGTGCCAGGCACTCAGAGTGCCCTAGGGGCACTCAGGGAGGGCATTCCAGGCGCCATCGTATTGGTGTGGGTCCAGTGTAGGTTGGTGGCTCCGATGTCAGTGGGTGGTAAATCCACTCCGGGTTTCAGCCAGAACTCTAAAGGAGCTATCCAAGGTGAAGAGCACCTTTAGAGTTCTGACTGGGTCTAACTGAAACCTGGAGTGGATTTACCATCCCACTGACATTGAAGCCACCAGCCTCCTTTGTGTTGTTCTCCATCTTCATGAGCAGGGAGGGAGATCTACCCTAACAAGCCTGTTCCTTGCAAGTGCAAAAACCTCTGCCACCATTGCTGCCCCGCCATCAGTGTTCCAACAGCAATAATGGCCAAAGAAGCTTCAAGTGTGGGCTGATATTGTTAAATGCTTCTCTGTACAAGGGAGAGAAATCCTTTCAGATAAAAGCATACCAACCCTAGATGTCAGGCAGCAGGATTCCAGCTCACCTTTCTCCCTGATACACCCCTTTCCCCATATGAAGTGGTTTTCATTGTGGATGGAAGAGCCTCCACCTGCAGACTGAAATGGTATAATCCAGACACAGGTTTGCCACCTCATCTCCTCTGTGAGAACCAGAACTCTGTATTTATAGTCTTGACACAAAGAGAGTGTCTTTCTTACCTCACTTAATTCTTGTAACAAGCCTACTTAGGGCAAAATTCCTTGGACCTTCAAGGTCTAAGAGGCTTTGACTTCCAGAGAGCTTTGAACTGATCACACTGCCATGATTTAGATGATGGTTTCTCTTCCACTCTTCTACTTTTGGGCATGAGAGGAGAGGAGAGGAGTAAAAACATCTGCTTTCACTTTAGAACAGACCACAATTTTGCATTAAGTCAGAACACATGGAATTGTGATTTGTTCTAATCAACCTTAGTTAAAACAAACCAAGATCGAACTGTGGTTTCGGATCCTGGTTTGTTAATTAACTTTGATTAAAATACACCACACTCCCACAGGTTCCAACATAATTTGGAACTGTGGATTGTTTAGAGTAAAAGCAGATGCTTCCAAAAATGCACAAGGAAGGGAAGGCTGAGGCTTACCATGGATCATTCCTAAATCATGGTTTAGGTGTGTGTATAACTTTTTTTTTCATATGAAGGACCATTGACCCATGGGAAAAGTCACTGGGGTGGGCAGAGCTAGTGCCTAAAGCTGGCACAGTTTAACATTGCAAGATTGCACAGCTCCCTCACTCTCTCCATATGAAATTAGGCTGTGTGCTGGATGTGGTCTGTGAGCTGCAGATTCCCTACCACAAGTTTAGATGACTGTTTGTACTGGGCCAAAGCCTCTCATTTTTGAAAGTTAGCATTGCCCCTTACTTACCTCTAATTGGAGATGTGTGTAGGCTGATTGTGATTATACAGTGAGATACTCTAAACATGTTTAAAGGTACTCTTTCTTATTCGGCTTTGGAATACATTTTTAGCAGTCCAAAAAGGCCTAATTTGAATATATTTTAGTAAAGCCTTCTAGGAAAGAATTTTAAGATTAAAAGTCCAAATAAATAATAATAATAATAGTAGTAGTAGTAGCAGTAGTAGTAGATTAGCTTGCTACTGATCTGTGAGTTTTTACTGATTGCTTAAATGTTTAACTGTCTTTTGCTTGTAGCCACCAGCAGTATCTTGCTGGTTAGTTGTCTGCACAATATTTTAGACTTGAAAAAAAGTCTCCACATGTTCTTAGGCTGAGCCCCAGCATCAAGAACAAGTTCTGGGGCTAAGGCCTGCAGTGTGCTATCTCAAAAGAAAGTTTATGCCACACAGTTTGTCTTGTATTTCATTTATTGGAGGTTTAAATTAGCACTGGGGGGTAAAATATAATAAACCCTAAACAGGTGGCCATATTAAATGCTAGACAATAATTAAATTTTTACTCTCTGTGGTAGCATATGGTTTGATTGGAGTACTGTGACCCAGGCTAGATTAAAGTATCCACTGGTCTCCAAAGAGCTCAAAGTAATTACATTTTTGGCTACCTGTTCCAAATCACTTCCTTTCTATTGAGCTTAAAGAACATCATCCCAAATTGGTTTATAGCAAATTATGCATATTTGAAAGATAAATCACAAGTAAGATTTGGTCTTCCCATAAAGCCAGTGTTGTTTCTTGCCAGGAGGGGTGAGGCAACTGTACTGTATCTTCTCTAATAAGATGGGTGTTATTAAAAGAGATGGATCTGTGGGGAGGCTAAATGTGATAATGCATTTTAGGCACTAGCAGCAAAATCCTACACATGTCTACTCACACTAAGTTAAGTGGAAATTACTTCCCAGAAAGTTGGTTAATGCGGCACCAACTTCCACTGACAGAAGCTCATGTAGGGTGGAATCCTATAATCCTGGGAAGGTGTCCCGGAGGCCACAAGATACTGGCTGAGTTCAGATGACACACTAATCAGTGGTTGTCTCCCATTCTGTTCCTATTGAAAAAAAACCTCAGTTGATTAGCATGTCGTCCGAACTCAGCCACTGTGGACCTCTCCTCTGTGGACAGAAAGGAAAGTCTACCTGTGGAAAGGAAAGGTCCTTCTTTGACATGATGATGTAAAGGTCCTTCCTTGGCATGGTGCTGGAAAGCTCTGTCATCATGGCTGCCCCACACTTGATGCTCCATGAGTGTTAAGGGCAAAATGGGGGCTTGTGGGTCAGGGGAGAATTGGGGGAGGTTTTGGATGCACCAGATCCAAAGTCCTCTCTTTCTTCAGGCATGCCTCCAGAATGGGAGAAGACGTACACGAGGCTTAGAGCTGGCATGGTTATTCTCCCTCCTACTGGAACCAATGGAAGGGAACATTAAAAAAGGAAAAAGAAAGAAAGAAAAAGTGAGGGGGAAATGAGGAAAGAGATTGAAAGTCATCCCAACACTCTTTTCTGGCTGGTGTGATCCCATGGACATTCCACCTGACTTTCATAGGTTTGCTCTGCCCATGCATTCATTAACCCCACCCCCATCCAAGAATTTGAGGAGTAGCTACTAATTTGTCTAGTTTATCCCCCAAGAAGTGCCAGCATGGGCTAGTATGAAGGACATAGAGTGATGGCAAAAAAGTCATACACTTTAAAGAAAAATTGCCAAGGATATCTGCTATAGTTTTACCAAGCATATTTTTGGTTAGGTCAACCTTGCAACTCTTAAGCAGCTAATGCTTACTGCCAATGTACTAAATGTAATTAGAAATAACTTCTAATTCCTCAAACTAGTGCAGTGATGGATGCTGCCATTTTTGAAATGGGTTGGACACATGGAATAAAAGCTTTCTTAAAGTCAAATATGGAGAGAGCGCTTAAGTTGGAATGACAACTGTGCTCACATCAACAGGCGGCTTTCCTAAACTGTCTTGCAGCACAACTGTCCGTTGCCCACAATATTTTTTTCCTCAGGAGTTATTATTAAACTAGGTTTTTGTTTTGTTAATACCATAAACACACAGAAATACGTAGCACAGTTCTGATGTAGTGAGGATTAAAAGGGGAAGTATTTCCTTGGGGACACCTCAGGCAGACTATATGCGACTTGTCATCCGTGATTTATTTTTCACAGGATCACACCACAGAGGAGTTGCAAATCCTATAGCAACATCTAAGGTCACATACTTTAAAAGGAAATATGTGGAAGAAGAGGATTTTCATCCACCGCTCAGCAGCTGTACACCTAAAGTAAGTTTTAAAAATCACATTTCTGATAGGAAGTCACACTGTCTTGAATCTGAAAGTATTCCACCCAGGTTATGACCATGTTTCAGTTCCCATAAATATTAATATTCCAATTCTTTTTAAAGTGTCTAGATCTGCTTTTTCAGCACTTGTTTCCAGCTGGTATGCTGAACAAAGTCGCTGCCCTTTTTGCTTTCTTTACTGCGATCAGTTAGAAGGAGAGTGTGGTTTTTCGGCCTGCTTTAATAAATGGGTAGATGTATGTGATGAATAACTAT
The DNA here is from genome assembly GCF_023053635.1 of Elgaria multicarinata webbii. Lineage (NCBI taxonomy): Eukaryota > Metazoa > Chordata > Lepidosauria > Squamata > Anguidae > Elgaria > Elgaria multicarinata. Next base: position 30,190,710 of record NC_086174.1, read on the forward strand.
TCTGTGGAATTTAGATTCAACACTTCCAGCGGATAGCTCAGATACTTTGCACCTGCCTAGACATTAATCCCCTCCCTCCCTACCAAACACAGACCCAGGGCTGGCGCCAGACTATATTGCGCCCTCGGCAGGCGCGTTCTGAAGCGCCCCCCGCTCACTTACTCACCGCCCCCTCACTCGCCTGCCCACCCGCCCGCTCGCTCACTCACTGCTCCCCCTGCCCACCCGCCCGCTCGCCCGCCGCCACCCGCCCGCTCGCTGCTCTGGCTCCCCCCTCGCTCACACGCTCCGGCTCCCCCCATCGCTCGCCCCGCCGCCCCCGCTCGCTCGCCCACTCACCGCCCGCTCCCTCCTGCTCCCGGCGTTGAAGCCAGGATGCTGGGGTTGGGGGGCGGGGCAGAGGCTTTGAAGCGGCGCACCTGGAAGTGGCTTCCTGGCGCGCCGTACTGAAGCCTCCGCCTCCAACCCCAGCGTCCTGGCTTCGAAGGAGCCAGGAAGCTGGGGTTGGGCGGCGGCTGGGGTGGCGGCTTTGGAACAGCACACCCGGAAGCCGCTCTGTTCGGCGCCCTCGTTTGCTTGGCGCTCTAGGCGGCTGCCTGAGTTGCCGCTATGGCAGCACCAGGCCTGCACAGAGCCCCTCATCATGTGCAGAAAGTAACACCAACGTTAGGAGAACCTACGGCTATTTGAATGCAAGATCTTCCTCCCTCGCTTTATTGAACCCATACGAACATAGGAAGCTGCCTTATACTGAGTCAGATGTTTGGTCCATCTAGCCCAGTATTGTCATCACTGACTGGCAGCGTCTCTCCAGGGTTTCAGGCAGGATTCTTTTCTTGCCCTACCTAGAGAAGCCGGGCATCAAACCTGGGACCGGCTGCATACAAAGCAGGTGCTCTATCATACTGAGCTAAGGCACCAGGTAAAATCATTTTTTGCCTGAAGCAAATAATATAAATGCTGCCCTACCCTATGGTAGGAAACATGTAATAATAAACAAAATAATTGACCGTGAGGGGCAGTAACTCAGTGGCAGAGCACCCTGCTTTGCATGCAGAAGGTCCCAGGTCCAATCCCCCAAATCTCCAGGTACGGCTAGAAGAGAGCCCTGCCTGAAACTCTGGCAAGCCACTGCCAGTCAGAGTCAACAATAATGGGATAGATGGTCCAACTCAGTATAAGGCAGCTTCCCATGTTTCTATGTTGCTGGCCTTTAATGGCATCCCTGAATCTGCCACCTCACGCAGTCTAAATAGGAGAGCCAATCCTGGGCTAAATATACTGGGTATGGATTTATTCCATTTAGACAAACCTGAAATCTCTTGGTTCACACAATACCTTTTACTCATGGTCAGGGAAGGAAACAGCCTCCCATTTTTACTGTTTGTAGAGGTATGGGGAAGACACAGAGATCTGGGGCTCATCTACACCAAGCAGGATATTCCACTATGAAAGCAGTATATAAAAGGCAGGAGCCACACTACTGCTTTATAGCGGTATTGAAGTGTACTGACAACTGTTGGGGCCCATTGGCACATACCATATACTGCTTTCATACATCATTCACAGTGTTATATCCTGCTTGGTGTAGGTGTGTCATGGGCCCTAACCGTTGTCAGTGCACTTCAGTACCACTATAAAGCAGTAGTGTAGATCCTGCAGTGCACTTCAATACCGCTATAAGGCAATGGTGTGGCTCCTGCCTTTTATATACCACTTTCATACCGCTTTCATAGTGGAATATGAGCCTCCAGATGTTTGAGTCAGATGTCCCATTCCAAATCTCAGCTGAGCTATAAACTCAGCTTCTCCCCTCCCGATATAATATGGAGACTTTCATAGCCTACCTAATGGGGCTATTATAAGATTTTCTGAGGACTGGTTTAGATTAAATATTGCTGAGCTTAGCCTGCTGAAAAGCCTTTACCTGCAGTAGTGCTCCATGCAGAAGCTATAACTTTGATGTGCTCCTTGCCATGCGCCTCATCCAACCTTGTGCAAAAGATGCCTGCCACATTCTGTATGCCATTAGGAAGATGCATGTGATAGGAAGCCTTTATACTGGTTACCAACTTGTTAGATGGCATTAAGTGTGTTGGCACTTGTCTTTCAAGCCCGGGTTGCTAGAGAACACTTTGCCCTGCACCAGCCCTGCAGCAACTGCACTTTGGGTAGTGGCCTTAATAAGGGCTCCGAAACTCCTTTTCTAATTGAGGTGCAAAGTTGCTCCTCTCTCATGACCTACTGCAGAGCTTGAAAGTGCATGGCTGATGTTTCTTGTTAAGTGTTTCTTGATACTCATGTTCTGCTAAAATGTCTTATGCTGTTCTAGGCTGCAGTCTGAAACACCAGTGGAGGCTGGGGGCTTGGACGTCAGTGGGGCAGTGAATCTAAATATAGGGGGACCTAGTAAACATGAATAGGATAAGTCGTTAATGGATTGTTGTTGTTTTTAATCATGTCAATGTTTTTTTCTGCAGTATGTGTTTTTTAGTAGTTGATTTTGTTAGCCACCTTGAGTAGGCAGCATAAATAACTTTTGGATTCAATGAACGTGACTTTTCTGAGGGTCACCACATCAAAAGGCTGTTCACTGGCTGACAGGTGGGAGCTGCAATGTCTATTCTGGCCCCAAGACAATGTATGCAAAGCTCTTTGAGAACCTGAGAAAAGCATAGAATAAATACTATGACTTGGATCCTAAGATTTTGGATGGAAGGAAACTGGCAGGCGTGGACTTCCCTCCCCATTTCTCTCCCCTGAAGCCTCTTGTACTCCCAGAAATGCCTCTCTGGAAGGTCCATGGACCTTCCTGAACAGTGTGGGATGGATTGTAAGGTGCTGCTGGGGGAGGGGTGTATCCTATCAACTCGCCTTCCCATCTACTCCCCTGATTCTCCAGGCAGACCTTTTATCCACTCAGGTTCTCAGGATCCAAGCCTATATAAAGCTGCTGCCACAGGATGTAGTGATGGCCATCAATTTGGATGGCTTTAGAGGGGTTAGACAAATTCCTGGAGAAGAAGGATATCAATGGCTACTAGTCCTGATGGCTATGTGCTCCCTCAAGTATCAGAGGCAGGATGCGTTTGTGCACCAGTTGCTGAGGAACATGAGCGGGAGGGTGCTGTTCCATTCATGTCCTCCTTGTGGGCTTCCCACAGGCTGCTGGTTGGCCACTGTGGGAACAGAACGCTGGTCTAGATGGAACCTTGGTGATCCAGCAGGGCTCTTCTTGTGGTCTTATGTTCAATAACAACAGCAGTAACAACACTACTTATCCATTATTACAAACAACTCCTTTGGATTTCACTTTGTAGGAGATTGGGCAATGACGTTAAAAAGCCACAATGACATTAAAAAGGACTTTTTTGTTTGTTTTCCGTTCACGTAGTGTTCTTTTTTAGAATAGGTAGTCAAATACTCCTATTATTGCATTCATTTTGAATAGGTGCAAATTCTGAACAGAAGTAGCATCTCTACAAAGGGAGATATTATTGTGAAATGTGGTTTTGTTTAGGCTTACTTATAAAACAGTGACCCAGAGCAAGTCCCTGGGTGTTTTGGCTGAAATCTTTAATATTGAAGGACATTTAGCCCCAAACTGAAACAAACTGTATGTGGCTTCCTTCTCAAAAGTAGATTTACAGAATAGGTCATCATAGTGGATAAAGAGGAACTGAGTATAGCACTCTAAAGATGTAGTCCTGCAGAATGCTCCCCTTAAAGATTAAACTTTCTAGTTTCTGAATGGTAATGGGTATCTGTTAGTACCACAGTTTTTATTGAACACCTGCTGTGTAGATATAAATCCTTCCCTATTTTATTCTTCATTCTCCTCCATCTCCCACCAATTATGAAATTATGGACCAGTTGAATAGTCCTTATGACTGAGATTTTTCTTTCAGACTGTAACAATACAGACAATACATAAACGTATTAGTGTATTGCAAGATTGCCTGGACATCTGGAAAATTAAGCTTTAAGCCCAGGGGAATGTCAGACTCCATGGTTCATGTGTATCATGACCTTTTTACTAAGTAAGATTGCCAAATGTGATCGTGATTTTTGTAAAGTTTTCCACTGGGAACTGGACAGAGACCAGTAGATAGTTTCACAGAAAGCACAGAGCAGCCCTGGCAGATTCTTATTAGTTTCCAGTTACAGGGAACAGTGACTGCAATTGAACCAGAGACCTTGAGGTGAAAGATTATGCCTCTCTTTAATTGCTTTGAATACTGAGTATATACAATGAGGTTGTTGTATAGAAACATATGTTTATTGTATTTTTTTAAAAAAAAAAATAGGGCAAGTATTTAATCCTGTATCACTTATCATAACATGCTATCTTTATTCATTTCCAGAGTTTTCCTAGAAATGGAAACAAAACAAAAATAAAACACCCGCACCCAATAATAATGAATTCTGTTTCAAAGTGGGATGCTTAAAGGGTGGGGGTGGGTGCTGTGTTGGGTGGTGAAAGGCTGCATGTTTTTGAAAAATTGGACAACTGAAAAAAATTCCCCATAGTCTTCACAGGAAAGATTTTTTTTCCTGTCTGCCAAAATTCTGTGGCCACAGAGGAAAAGAGAAAATGAAAATCTGGGCATAAAGAGGAATGTCTCCTCTCCTTCTATAACATCTGCTTGTGTTTTAGGTTATCTTAATCCATTGAAAGGGTACAAAAAGAGAAGCAATTATGCAAATACCAAATTGGTGGGCAGGTAACCCTTTCTTCTTTCACTAGGACTTCTGAACTTGAAGAAATCCTCTGGACACATCATTCCCCCGTACTAACTTCTGCATTAAGAAAGAAAAGACATCACTTTCTGTTTTCTGAAGTGGCTTCTGCCCTTACTTTTTACTCAAATAACGAAGTAAGGGCAGAAGTAACTTTAGAAAACAGGAAGTGGACCCATTACCCTGCATCAAGGGTAGATTTTGTTGGACAATTTTTCAAGGTGGCTACAGCTGTAATCCAATAATACTTACTTGGAAGTAAGTATCATTGACCTCAATGGGGCTTACTTCAGAGTAGACATATATAAGACTGCACTGCAAGTATTCTTGGAGCAAATATGGTTTCCTTAAAAGCTTGTAGGGGCTTTTGGTTTTAGTTTTCTTTTTAGATATATTGTTCTACTCAGTTACTGTTCTACCCAGTGACACAATTTGGTTCAAGAAGATTCTTCACAGCTGTACTAGCACTGGGAAAAGTAAACATTCCAACACTGGTTTCCTTCACCTACCAGCTTCCTTTTCTGGATGTAGAAAGTCCTGGGGAGGATCTACACAGCGTACTGAAGGCGCTTGCGTGCGCCTCCAGTGCGCCCCGAAAACGATGGTGTAGATCCTGGTGGAAGAGGCGGAGGAGGGGGCGGCTGGGGAGCTCTCCGACCCGGGTGGCTCTTTCCCCGGCAGCAGGAGGCCAGCAGGGAGGTGGGCGGCGGCGGCGGTGGCAAGGACGCGGCTGGATTCCCCAGCCGCCTCTTCCTCCGCCTCTTCCACCAGGATCTACACCATCGTTTTTGGGGCGCACTGGAGGCGCACGCAAGGGCCTTCAGTACGCTGTGTAGATCCTCCCCTGCTGTGGTGGTAATTACAAGCATAGTAGACAGCAAGCCACTAAGAGTGTGTAACCACTGGGTAGATTTGGGGGAATTGAGTGGTTGGTAAAAGAACCAAAAACTGACAGTCTTAAGAGAAATATGGCTGCCCAGATGCAAAACGATGGCCAGATGGGTAAAAACTCAGCAGCACATTTCAGCTAATCGCCACTGCACTAATCCTTGTTGTTATCTCCTTTCATTTGTAGACAATATCTGTCTTTGAGGAGCGAGCGCACATCCTTTACATGTCTTTGGAAAAGCTGAAGTACATCGATGACCCTGAAGTTTACCTAAGGAGATCCGTTCTCATCAATAATTTAATGAAGCGAATTCACGGGGAAATTATCATGCAGAACAACTGGTGTTTCCCTGCATGCTCTTTCGGGAGCGCCTCAGCCCAAGAGTGGTTCGTGTCTCATGACTGTCCTTACAGGAAACGCCTTCGGATGGCACGGGAGGACTGCGAAAAGATCCACACTTGCTGCTTTTATCAAGAATGTGGCAGCCACTATTTAAGTTTACCATTATCTACTAATTCTGCAGTGGGGAATTCCTCCTCCTCCTCTTCCTCCTCTTCCTCCTCCTCTTCCTCCTCCTCCATATCTTTGCCAGGTTGTTCCCAACAGGTGGAATATGGTGTCGGCAGCGCCCCCGTTTACAGAAGTGATGATCAGATACATGCCAATGAAATTTTCATTACTAACGCCAGGCCACAAGGCAATCAGGACAAGTCAATATTAAGCAATGAAAAAGGAGGCCATGACATGGAACGAGATCGGGCCACAGACTGGGAACCTATGAAAAGCGATCATGGCATTGAATGTAAAAACAAATATTATGACTATTTTGAGACGGGGCATGGTGACAAAAGCAACATGAATGAATCTTGGAAGAAATCCTTACGAAAAAGGGAGTGCTTACCAGGTGGTAAAATATGTTGCAGTAAAGGAAGTAAAATATGAACCATCTTCCCTATAATTGCAGTTTTGAAGTACGCACAGCATGTTGAATTTATCAAACAAAATTTCATTCCGGATGGATTTTCTTATACTTTTCTACAACCAATACAATCATGGCATAAGCTTCATGGATAGTTTTAATGACTGGGGAGCAGACTGCATCAAAGTGTATGTATGGTCTGCATCACAGAGCTATTTATAAAAATATGGGATCTTCATAAAGAGCACAGTTGAATTGCAATGCATATTTTAGCTTTTGTTGCTGAAAGAACCAATAAACCAGATGGAGAAAACATCCCTTTCCGCATACCCTTCTCCCAGGGAATCTGACATGAATTAAGACAAATCTCCTTTCTGCTTATCAGTTAACTATATATTTGATAAGCAAATCTTTACCAGCAAAGGGGGAGGTATACAACTTGCCCAACAAGAATGGCTGTGAGAAAGACTGCATATAGTTGAAGAGGAATTCATCCATGTCGTGATCTGGTATTGACACTGTTCAGATGTATTTAAGTGTCCGATTTAATCAATAGGGTGCAATAACACCTTTTGGAATCTTGATCAGAAATACCGCAGACAGTTCCAGCACATGTACAGTTGTCAGCTAAGCTGCAAGAATGAACGAGCCTTATGGTGGCTTACTGCTATAAAGGGCAGAGTTTCCTTGGTGCCTTATTTTTTATCTTAATTTTTCCAGGGTGAAAATTAAGTTTAAAAAACAGCTACAGCAGGGATGTAACCTAAACAGGAAAAAAATAATAACAGGGTGGATCGAATATTATTAGAAACCTGTATTCTTTGAAATGCAGTGTTTGATTTCCTATTCAAATGCCTCTATTTTTTTTTTTTTTTTTTGCTCAGTTGCTTTTTGGTTTGCCATCCTTGGGAAAGGATTGAAGAAAAAACAATAGAGAGATGTCTCTTGTAAACAAGCATTAGCTGCTTGAACATTTCTATGGCAACTGTCTGTTGCTGTGATTTTTCCTTTTTCTTTCTGGTATAATGAAGTTCATGAACCAGTGGCATGCTTTATACTTTACTCTGTTTCACATCATTTTTCTCTCTTTAAAATTGTAAAGAGCATGTACTGGGGTTTCGTATAACTTTAGGGTTTTTTATTTTGGAAAAAAAAGCACAATGTTAATAAATGATGTGGTGATATAAGATTTTTATCTGAAATGAATGTAAGGGTTTTAATCTTTTTTTAAAAAAAATATCTTGGAGAAAGAGGGGGTAAATTTCAGTTGTTAGAAATGAATTTTGGTCATTTTCATGTTAAAATGCACATTTTGGGCAGATCCAGCTAAAGTTCCACACTTTTGAATCCCACCGATAGCAGTGGGAGGCTTAAGCTCACAATGGATGCCGCTCTATTGAAATCACTGAGATTGTTTGTGGTTGAAAGAACCAAATAAGCCAGTTGGAAAACACACACAACCCTTTACACATACCCTTCCCACTGGGGAGCCTGGCATGAATTAAGAGCAATCTTAATACCAGCAAAGTGCTTACGTTTTGCTAGACCACGCTCTTATTTTTGTTCAGGGGAGAATAAAGAACTTTCTCACATCTGAACCCAACCTGTGTTGCAGGCAACTCACATCCCTAAGTTATCAGCGCAGTAATTCTTCAAAAAATATTGGTTGATTTTCAAAGCCTGCCTATCTGGCCCCTTAAAAAACTTTTTATTTTTTCAATAGCAGCATGAATTACTCTAAACAATATAGCATCTTTCAAATCCCAGCCCCTTACTCCACAACCCACAGTTTATAAAGAAAGTCCAAAAATGCAGCAACCCCTCTGCTGTGGGCACACTTTTGATGCCGTTATCTATGGAAAATGTGGAAAGAACTGGGGGTTATGCTAGCCTGGAGGGGCCATAGCTCCTTGGGTAGAGCACATGCATTGCATGCAGAAGCCGATAGGTTATACCCCATCTCCTATTACAGTGTAGGTACCAGGTGATGGGAAAGATCTCTACCAGAGAGAAGCTGCCAACCAGAGTAGAAAATATTGGGCTAAATGGACCAAATGCTCTTACCTAGTATCAGGCAGTTCCCTATCCTACGCCCAATATCTGACATGGAAGCCATTCAACCAAATTGCGGATAACTGGGAGTCAGTCGTGGTTACTCACTGGTGATGGAAAAGCTTTCTACACAAAACCAGAGGCCAGTACCTCACCTATTCCAGGGCTGGGCTTGGACTTTAAAATAGATTCCACAGCTCATCCCTGTGAAAAACAGGGTCAAATTTATCCCAAGTGACCTGCAAACAGAGTTATCTCCAGTCTTATTTTAGAGAGTAGAATGGAGTTATGAGTGGATGAGGGTGTACCAGAAGGGTTCAAAAAGTGGTGGGGATTTAAGGCTATCCCTTCTTCACCTCTTATAAATGTAGAAGATTTTCAGTGGGTAGTGGAAGAGGGATATAAGACTATGTTGTCCCCTGATTTGCTTTGACACCTCTGGTGGGCAACTAAGATAACTAGGCTGCACCTGTAAAGAGTATGCCTTCTTCTTCTTTCCCTTCAGCTTCACGCTACGTACAGCATATGTATCTGAAAGAACCTGAAGCATCTGCTCTGCTAGATATGGAGATGGGGTAGCATTATTCACTGTAGCCTCAATACCCATTTTCTTTCTTCAGTGGGATACAAGCGCAAGGAATGATCCCCACCCATCTTCATATAACATCTTATACTATTTTAAACATGCACGGCTTAATGGCCCTTGTACAAAGTGGGGCTCTGTGTATCCAAATAGTCTGAAGAACATCCAAAGTATTTGAATAATTCAAAAGGAGCTTAATTTCGCCCTAAATAGAGATGCAATCTAATGTAATTGTAGCTATGTCAGACAAGTGGCAGACCCTAATAGTGGTGTTAATTGACTTTATAATCCTCGATATGTGCCTGGGTCAGGACTTGTAGGCCTGCAAGAGCCCAGGAAGCAGGCCTGCAGCTTTAAAGAATCAACAAGTGAGGCTGGGAGCCACAACCTCCTTGTCCATGCAGTGGAGCAGCACCTGTCTAGAAACCACGATGACCCTGTTCAGACAATATGCTAAGCCATGATTGTGAAGGAAGGCTGGGGTCCACCCAGCATCCCTGCAAAGTATGCAACCGGTCTTCACAATGGTGGTTAAGCATTTTAAGCAAAACATTGTGGCTTAGTGTGTCATGTGAGCCATTCCTAACCATGTTGGCTACATAACCACTGTTTAAACAAGCTCACTAACCATTTGCAGCGAAAGGGGTAGCGGCCTAACCATGGCATAATGTGTTGTCTGAACAGGCCTGATGTCTGGCAAGAAGGGAGGAGCACTCACGTGATTGTGGTAGTTGCAGCTGTATATGTAACAGCTGTGGAAGCAGCAGCACATGCCTTCGCTCCACCGTTGGGAGCCAGAGTTGGGCAGGAGGAGGATGACATGGGTGGATCTTAACCCCCTCACCTCCACATCTGAGGACATGGAACCAGTCAGAAAATTGCGGGAGCAAGGGCACAGGACAGGCAGGAAACGTTCCAACCCTGACTGCCAGGAAGGGTGCAACAGCCCCACACATGTGTATGCCCACAGACACATGCATACACATGCCAAAGAATGCCAGATAGGAAGCTCAAGAACTTAGAAGCCACTTATCCAGAACCACATCCTTGACCAGGGATAACTGCACTACAGGTTCCAATGCTCCAGTCCAAATTTAATGTGTGTGTGTAAAAGCACACACATATATTTGAGATAGCGCAGTGAAGTATTACCAACACAAAAGCTTGTGATTTGCACCACATACAATTACAATATATTATCTCTACCTTTCTTTGCTTACTTAGGAAATGCATAGAGAAATTCTGCAGAAAATTAAAGATAAGATTTATTCATGCCGATATCAGGAAATGTGCAAGGTTGATCAATGCTAGTAACATCCATCTTTCTTTTAAAAAAAGTTATCCTACCTTATTTCTCCAAGACAAAAACATTTTTTATTATTGCTATCAATATTAAATATAGGTCTCATTCATACAGTGTATGAGTAGGATCATTTAGTCATTTGTCCACATGGACCAATTTTTTTAAAGTCCGTTTTTCTTGTGTTATATTCATTTGAGAATAGAAAAATCTGTTCTTTTTCCAGTATATGTCAAACATCTGATGTTTTAAGCTTAGATATTTAGGTACTCGTATACTAAGGTGGTGTTGTAGTAAAGTGAGTTTTTCCCCCTTGATATATATATTTATTAAAATGATAAAAAAATCATTTTGATTTAAAAAACTTTAAATGTGATTGTTGTTCTTTTTTTTTTCTCCTTTTGCCATCAAAAAAGAGCATTGACGTATAATGTTTCAGTGAGCAGAACACATGGCTGATTCTTTTATCATAGACCAACCCAAGGAATCAAATGTCCATTTTCAGAACATTTAGGTATATTGTTTTGATGTCAGTGGTGCAGCTAGGGCTGACCTCAGGGCCAAAGTCCAGGGGCCAGTAGGCCAGGGCCACCCACCCAGGGAGTGGCAGATGATAACAGCTATGGAATTGGGACTCACCCAGCTTGCTGCAACATCCTTTCCATGTTCTTATTTTCTAAAACATTTTTATTATCTTATGGATTTATATTTTCTTTGTGACACTTCTATACTGCTGAATATAATAACATCCCTCAGTGGTTCCCAATAAAAATAATAATCACGGGGCAGCTACCTGGGTATGTACATGATTACAGATACTCATTTTGTTTTGTTTTTTATTTTAAAATATCCTTTTTCTAAACCAAAATGCTCTTTATTCCTAAGTAAATGTGTTCAGCATGAGGGCAGCAGAAGCAAGTTGATTTTATTCTAAAGCATCACGATGGTACTAAGATTTGGGTTTAAAATGTGAAACTTCATGCGCTCAGAAAATTTATTTTCATTGTTTTTTTTAAAAAATCAGGGTTGCGAATAGATTTTTGTTTTGTTGTTTTGCTCTAACATATTAGGAACATAGAAGCAGCTGTAAAGCATGGGATGTGGGGAGGGGAAAGAAGAGAAATATCAGTTGTGTGTGTTACAACTGATGTAATACACATCTAAAGCCCCCCTTGCACCCCCCCAGTAAGTCCAGAGTTTAAAATTACCTAGCTGCACCACTGTTTGATGTGCTCATATTATATACTGCTATATTTTGGCATGCATTCCGCAAGTATCCTGGCTGCAACTGGAAATCTCTCCTTCCTATTCTGAGAATTACTGAAACATGTTGTGTATAGCTTGTGCTAGTTTTGAATTCACAATCCTGGTTGCTGAGACAGGAACTCCCACAACCCAACGTTGCATTCTCATTGATGCCTTGGCTTTCTCTCCGCAGGAGTGTTGACCACTATGGTGTGGCACGATTCATGTTTTCAGACATTTACAGTAATCCAAGCCAGGATTACCTGGCTACTAAGTATCTGCGCTGATGGAGAGATCCACACATACCGCATTGGAACCAAACATCACATAAGAGGAGTTTTGCTCATGGAACTTCCTGCTCATGGAAAAGGGGGGAAGTGATACCTTTGGCCAGTTCTCCCTGCACCCTGTGAAAATCTCTTTTGCAGAGTTGAAGGATCCTCTGGAGCAGCAGGGAAGAGGAAAGCTACAGGAGGAAAGTGGAATTGGCTTCTGTGAGTGGCAGCCTCTGCTAGATCATCAGCCATACCACGAACAAAAGCAACCCCTCCATTCATGGATGGACTACTTTGGACCAAAACAGTAATTACTTTAAATGTGTCTAGCAGCTATGCCTTCTTTTCATTTTTACTTTAGAGTAGACTTAGGGGCTACAGTCTAGATTTTAAAAGCCCCCCCCCCCCACTAGGGCCCTAATTCAGGCTGGAAGCCCTGCACATACTCTAGAGTAAAAATGAAAAAAAGAGATGTAGCTGCTATACAGACACATAAGCTAATGAGCGTCATCACACAGGAGGAAATTGCGTTTGCTTACCGTCGCTTCTCCGCCAGTGCGTTTGTCCCCCATTACTTCCTCTTTTGAAAGAGGAATGTAAACAATGTGCACTTGGCCCATTCTGTGGGCTGTTCTGATCGCGCTTCTTCTGCATACAGCAGGAGATAGCGGCAAGTTCCATCTCAAAAATAATTCGGATTTACCAGGTGTTTTTTTGTTGTTGCTCAAAGAAGGCTGGAAGGGGCGGGAGGCACTTGGGATGCAGTCAACATCATGAATAGGATCTGCAAAAATCCATGAGTGCCCAGTAACAAGCATGCAATAAAACGTTCGTCTGATGACGCCCAATCTGGCATCCAAGCTAATTATAATATGATGGGCAGTATCCAATGTTGACTTTCCATTAGCAGGACTGGGCACTGGCTCAATGGGAAACTAGCCCTTGATAGCACAAACAGAAACTAGCCCAAACTAGGGCTGGATCTACACTATTGCTTTAAAGCACTTTTAAGTCCTTTACAACAGTTTTGACAACTGTATATGGAGTGTGTCCTGGGTCCCAACAGTTGTCAAAACTGTTATAAAGCGTTTTAAAGAAGTAGTGTAGATCGTGCCTAGAGCTTCTGGAATGAGACAATTCAGCAGAGCTCCCTTCTATGAAGTCTGTTGACTTGTCCTGTTCTGGAAACACTAGTTTGGGCTAGTTTCTGGGGTTGCACTATGATGTGCTAGCTACCTGTTGTGCAAGCTACTATGTGCTAGCTACCATTGCCACAAGTGCAACATGTTTGGTGCTGACGGACTGCTACTGTTGGATACTGCCCCTAGCATTCATACAGTGCTTTCAAGGGTTCAAAGTGCTTTTTATACTTCTAACATATAATTCTTACCATAACGCTGTGTAATAGAGGTATTATTATTTCCACAATGTAGACAGAGGCCTAAAGCTAAAACCACCAAGTGAGTTCATGGCAGAGATGAAAGATACCAACCAGAGATTTCCTCATTTGCAGCATAATCTGTTAGCCACAGTACAACACCACCTCTCATATGGAAAAAGGCTTCCATGTACATATCACTTGTTCAATCAGGAACCACAACCATAAAGTAAATATGCATTTTTTACATTTTGTGGGGTTGGATTGTGGTATTCAGTTTTCTACATGTAAACATGCATGGGCATCACTTCATGGAGTAAATGAAGCCCACACATCTTTACATCTGGAGATTCATATATATATATATATATATATATATATATATATATATAGTTGTTTATTCGTTCAGTCGTTTCCGATTCTTCGTGACTTCGTGGACCAGCCCATGCCAGAGCTTTGTGGGACGGACGCAAGAAATAAGAGACGACACAAGTGCTGGAGTTAAACTGGGCCACTTTTATTCAAGATCTGCAAAGGGGGTTCTCCTCAGGCATCCAGCCAGGCCTGCGTGCAGGCCTTTCTAAGTGAACGGGCGAGCTTTCCTGGTCCAGCAGGTGGCGCTCGGTTTCGCCACCCTGCTGTCCATCCCCAACCAGGGGTAGGGAGACCTTCCCTTGTCACCCCCCAACCCCTGCCCCCACGGGCTCAAGGTGGGGTGAGCGAGGTCGGCCTCAAAGGTGGTCCTTATCCCCCGGCCTGGCCACAGGGCTCAACACCGGGAGCCCTCGGGAGTCACCAATCACTGAAACAGTGCCTTGGAATCTCGCCATTATATTCCCTCTGGATGCCTTCTCTACCTGCCTTGAAATAGGTGACCAAATCGCTAGCAGCCGAATTGACCTAGTTATACTCCCCCGATGTCTCACAGTGTGGAGTAGGCGAAACAACTCACGTCCAATTCAGGGCGGGAGCAAAAAATTCCTACTCGGCCCCCTAAAGGCGACCCAAAGAACACACTGTCAACAGGGAGGGAAGGAGGGAGCCGCGGAGCACGAGGGCAAGAGGGCCTGGAGGGGTCAGGCGTCCCCTGATAAAGGTGCCCAACCCCTCCCAGTTCCCAGAGGCCCTGCCAATGCAGGGTGGCCACGTCTCAGGCTTGCCCCGCCCACAAAACCCTCCCCATGCCCAGGCTTTGCCGGGCATGGCAGAATGTGCCTTCTGTCGGCTGTCGCCACCCCTAGCTCCCCCAAGGTCAAGTCTGTCACCTCCAGAATATCATCCATCCATCTTGCCCTTGGTCGGCCCCTCTTCCTTTTGCCTTCCCCTTTCCCTAGCATCAGCCTCTTCTCCAGGGTATCCTGTCTTCTCATTATGTGGCCAAAGTACTTCAGTTTTGTCTTTAATCATTCATTCATATAATCTGTAGAACACCCAAAGAAAAAGATGGATAATTCAGACTTGCAAAGTATTGTACTGAAAATACCTTAGTTGAGGAACTGTCAGAAAAAACCTGTCCATGTTTACTCATATGCAATTTTTGCTATGCTCAATTGGACGTATTCCCTGGTAAGTGCAGCAGTGCACAATCTTTTTAGCCCCGAAGGCCAAATCCAAGGGCGTGCATGTGCACATGCACACTTGGGGGCATGGAGGCTCACACATGCACACATACACCTATCTGGATGGGATTGTAGTCTGAGTTTTGTTCTGGGTACTGCATTGAAAGAAGTTGGCTGACAAACTGGGAAAGTGATAAAAGAGAACTATAAGGCAGGCCTGCATAGCAAGTGTATGGGAAAGGGGTGAAGGAACTGGTTATGCTTAATCAAAGAAGATGAATGGGAACATGTTTTCAATTTTTAGATATTTTCAGAAAGGGAGCATAATGGTTCACTGTATTGACTGAGGTTCAAAGTCTGAGTGACATATTAAGGTTAAATATTAGGCAGCATTTCCTAACCTTGGTTCTCCAGTTATTTTTAGTATACAATTCTCATCATCCCCAGACAGCATGGCTAATTGTTGGTGATGATGGAAGTTGTAGTCCAACAACATCTGGGCACCCAAATTTGGAAAAGGCTGTGTTAGGGAATACTTTCCAAGTTGTATGAGTATTTCAGTCACCGATTAAGCAGCACAGGGGTGTTACAGTGTCTTACATCCTTGGACGTTTTGAAGAACAGAATGCGCAGGCATCCAGAAAGGATGTGAAGGATAGCCTGCTGTGCAGAAATAGAGCCTGCTATATATAGTTGATTGCTTTTTGTCTCATGTTTTGCTGGGGAGTGAGGAATTAAGAATGGAAGGCTTTATAAAATATTACGTCCCAAAGGAAAAGGACTGGAGAACTAGATGATCCAAGGATTTGCTTGTCAGAAAATGGTCTCTCACTAGCATTCAATGGTCTATGCAGGCAACAATTTAAATCCATGATAAAGAGATCTCTCAGTGGGTCCTGCCTCTTTAAAGCTAACCAGATAAGACCTCCATACTTCCAGTGCCATGGATCAATTTGAGCTGACTAAATCATGAGTGACATCAGGCACAGGAGCTTGGTAAGCAGTTCTCCTCCAAGTAACACACATTGAGAATCTGAGCTCTCTAGAAGGATCTGGTCAGGGAAATGGTGTGACGCTGTTTGGGACAAACCAGATCAGACAGTAAGTGCATGCTATCATTATGACCGACCGCTTTGCAACCTTATCAAATGACATTTTGTGATTTGAAATTAGAGATAACAAACCAAATATTACTAAACAGAACTAGTACGTGCTCCATCTAATCAGAGGGTGCAAGTGGAAGGCTTGGAGAATCACTACCACAGTAGATATTTCTTTTTCATTCAACGGTTGCTACTTTCCCTCCTGCACTTTCTGCACCAAAGGCACTTTATGGCCAGCATGAATGTAAAAAACAATGGAGTCTTTATTCCAAATCGGTACAAGCATTTGATTCTTCTCCCCTATGGGGAACCACAGTCAATTAATCATGGTATTTGAATGGATTCGATGACGGATCAATTAGTCTCCTAATACCATGACCTACAATAAGGTACAGGGTAGATCTGGCTCTCTTTATTATATTAAGTAGTATATAAGTATTACTAATAATAAATGAATCAATCAATAAAATGTAATGAGCCTCTTTACACAGACATTTCCGGTGATTGGCAGTCACAGAAACAAGCCTAACTAGAAACATAGGAAGATGCCTTATACTGAGTCCGGAGTGAAAAAACAAGCGGAAGGCAGAGGCAGAACCGAGGATAATCTTGCAAGTTGTTATTTGTATGGAAAAGGATTTAATAAAAGCAGTCTACGCATTTCAGACGGAAAACGTCCTTCCTCAGGGCTATTCAAAAAGGTTTATACAGTTGCCAGTTCTCTCTTCATCACAACAGATAAAACTGCAGGTGCCCTGCCCTCTTTTAAATCTAGTCACTTTAGTATAGCTCCTGCACTTTAATTGTTGTGATGAAGAGGGAATTTCACCAGGTTCCCCATATGTACAAATGACACCTGCTGAAATTCCCTTTTCTATGCAACTGTTAAACATACAGGAGCCCTGTCCTCCTTTTCATATGGTTACCCTAATTAGAGCATCAAATGAAATATCTATGGCATACAAAAGTTTTAGTGGTCTAAACGAGCAGCAGTTTGAATTGTTACTTAGCCCCACTTAAACTTCCACCACTCCACCATTAAATACAATTCTTAAAGCTTCCAACTATACAACAGTGTAGTCCAAAACATTAGGGGAAAGGAAGAGAGGAGAGGAGAAGCCCAGCTACCTATCCCAAGCAAAGTTCTGAAGAACAGGCTCCTGTGGACTCATCTAAAGAATGGAGGAGACCTCTCTCAGAATTTAAGAAAAAACCATGTAGGAAGCAAAGGAAAAGTGAAGTTTGAGCCTCAACAGCGAATAAAATAAAATGGGGGGTGGGGACTAAAGCTGCTCAGGAGCTAGGCATCCATCTCAAAATACTGGCTTGGGGGCAGGAGGCAGGAATGGCCCCAAACAATCTCAAAGGCAGGGAAAAATGTTCAGAAAGAGGGAGGACCCTTCTCTCACAAGAAGGCCAAACACCAAACTAAGGCTCAAAAGGGCTCCCAAACAAACAAAATCTGCTAACTAAGCCCAGAGTTGAGCAAGAAGTAAGGATCAAAAGAGGGGAACAAGGGTGAGTTACTCCAACAGGGTGCAAGTGCTTTTTGATCCACTGACACTTTTCAGTTTTTCTGCTTTTTGATTGGCCATTTTCACATTGTTTTAGGGATTGACATAGCCCCAGGCCTTATCACAGTACAAGGGAACTATCCAGCCTCAGGAAGCTGCCAGCCGCAGGGGGTAGCAAACGTAACTTCTCATACTGGCCCATTGTTCCATGGCTTGACCACAGTTTTGTCAGCATAAATGCCTGCATCTCCATGCAGCAAAAACTCCAGAAAAGACAGGCTTGCGTGTGAACCAAAGTCTGACTCCCATTCCCATTCCCAGGGTTCTTTATAAGTCCTTTGTTTCCAGTGTCTGAACTCCGAAAGGGGACTGAATAATACATAGTAACATAGTGCTGGTCCTATCATTAGGCAGTGAGACAGCTGCCTCAGGCAGCAGATTTGAAGTGCCATGAAAGAGCAGCAAATGGTAAATTTATTTTATTTTTTACTACCAGGGAGCAGGAGAGGTGCTTCTGGGACAGGGAGGTGTGCTATTTGCTGCTTTGCCTCAGGCCACAAAATATTTTGAGCTGGCCCTGAGCATATACACCCACCCCACACACCCACACCCACACCCACACCCCATCCATGGCAATGGGGCTATTTTGCATCTCTAGTTTGGCCCTATGTTGATCTGTGGTGAGGCCATTGTGTTTATTGCACCAAACTAAATCACATTAGGCCTGATCATGTACATGCCGGAATTACTGCCTTGCAACTGCTTTGGCAAGAGCTTACACACATTCAGGGGTTACCATGGGAAACCTTTTCCTCCAGACATGGAAATTTCCAGACGTTAATGGTCATGTTAAGGGCCCTAGCTGAAGACTTAAATATCCTTATTAGTTACTATGAAATGTGCTAGGGTTTACATGATAAGAATAAAGTCCATTGTAACTGAACTAACTTGATGAAGGCAATTTTCTAAATAAATATTACATTTGATTCAGTTCCGAACATCCAAAAGATTCTACGTGTGGCTGGCATCAAGAGTAGGCATGGTTGGGCACCTGCTGAGGGCAGGCAGAGGCCCAGGCAGAGGGCCAATGACAAGAACCTGTAGAGTTGCACTTCCTTGTTCACCTGCCTCTTGCTCTGGCCCAGTCAATGGTGATGGTGAGAAGGAGGACCGGAAGGAGATGCCACTGCCTATTGGCTCTTTGCCCGTCAAGTAAACAAGTGGCAGCAATGATGACAAAGAGGACGAGGAGCAATAGCAGCTGGTGACAATGGTGGTGAGAAGGCAGATTCACCGAGCGAGGAGATCCACCGAAGGTGGCTTGCCCAAGATCCTTCAGAAACCTGACCCAGCACTAATTTTACATACATTATTCAAATTTACACGTATAAACTCTGGGAGAAAAGAGTTCATGAGGCTACACCCAAGTTGAAACTGTCGTTGCCATAATGTGCTTGTCTGTGGGGTTTTTTTTTGGTTTTTTTTTTACCAATTGCAACCTGCAGATAAAGATGGAAAGGCCTCTGTCAAACCCACATTGTTTCAAATGGCTCTGCATTTGAGAAATGGGTCAGCACTGAAGACATTAAACTAAAATTCAGGTTAGTTTGTGCAATTGAAAATTATTCAAAAAATGGCATGAGATAATTATTAAACCGTTCTAGAAGTGACTATGCATGCAGTGTATATGTCAGTCAGTTGATTTTATTGCAGGTAACCACAGGTTCTTACAATTTTACCACCTCCACAACAGAAGAGAGTCACAGAAGAAAAAGTAAAAAAGGTAGAACAGGTCACTCAACTCAGTTCATCATGTCCACAGTCTACAGCAACAGGCTTTAGGACCTGTTTTATGCTTTATAATCTTTTTAGCAGCTACTGTACTGCAAATAAGGATACTTCATTGGTTACATAAGGATCCATATCTACAAGTTATTTACACATTTGCTCAGCCAAAGTTCTATCAGACATTTCTCCCAGCAAAGGTACTAGAAATGCTTTCCTGGGAGCAGTATGTATGTATGTATGCATGTAGGCATGTAGTGAAGAAGTTATAAAAATGCATCTAAGCAGAGAGAGACTCAAGCGTAGGACAACAGTCCACACCCCAGCATGGGCCACCACCCCGAACCTGCTCCTCCTTGTCACCATTGCAACCTGCTGGTTCACCTTCCTCTCCCTCAAGCCCAGACAATGGGGGTGCTGAGAAGGAGGAGCAGTAGACGCCACTTGCTCACTGCCTCTCTGCCTGTCAAGCAAGCAAGTGGGAGCAATGATGAGAAAGAAGAGGAGCTGCAGTAAGCAGCTGGTGACAATGGGGGTGGGAAGGGAGACTCACTAAGAGAAGGATCATCCCCATTGATCATATCTTGTCCAAGGGCCCTTCAAGACCAGGCGCTGGCACTGATCTAGACAGACTCTTTATTGTAATTATAAAAATACGAATGTCTTACAAGCCATCAGGCCTGTATAGACAACACACTAAGCCACGGTTAGGCCTCTAACCCTTTTGTAGCAAACAGTTAGTGAGCATATTTAAAATGTGGTTATGTAGTCACCATGGTTACAAAGGGTTCACACAACATGCTAAATCATGGTTCATATGACATGCTAAGCCATAATGTTTAGCTCAAAATGCTTTCCCACTGTGGCTTACTGTGTTGTCTCAACAGGGTCAATAAGTCTAATCGGGGACACTTCAAATATACAACATTTCCAGTCATTATTTCATACAAAAAACAAAAATGCTGCTGAGGCAGATGGAAAGAATTGACTGAACTATGGTACACAGAGATTCCCTTGTGATGTTGCAAACTATCTCTCTGAGGTCCACTTTTATTTTAATGTAAACATAGCTTTGGCAGTCTGCCTGGATCTTCTGAAGCAGTTAATCCAGCTCAGATTAATTTTGAGAATGTCAGAGATGCATCCAAGACCATCTAAGGCTTGGTTTTGGCTCTTGTGAACTGAGCCGCTATAAATACTGGGCGTGTAGAAGCTCATTAAGCATGTCAGAATGGGATCTCCAAGTCTTTTCAAAGAATGGATAATGCTGTGGCAGCAAGGCCAGTGTGAAGGAATTGCAGCAAAAGCCCTTGGTAAGATCTGTAATGTTTCAGATCAGATTTACAAGCCTAATCAACTCCTTATGCAGACATTGAGAACTTCAGGAGGAGCCACACTCAATTTCTTCCTTTCTAGGATGCTGTGTCAGTCGTTGATCACATCAGCTTTAAGACCTTTTTGACCCACTGCCAAAAAAGAGGAAATGCATCACCAAAAAAGGGCACCAATTTGCATAACAATTCCATATGCTAAATTCTAGGTACAAATGGAAATGTAGAAACAATAAGTTAAATAGAAATACTATACATCTCGTCATAATGGGGAATCATTGTGACCAGGTGCTTGGTCAGACTGTTGTCTAAATAGGCAGCGTCTCTCTCTTCTTTTTCTTTAAATTAAACATGGACTGAGCAGCCCTTCAAACAGAGGAAGGCTTTGAACAGTGTACTGTCCTCTGATAGTTCTTCAAACTGTCTGGGACCTTGAATAGGAGCAATTCAAACTGCAGCATGCTGTTGCAGCTTCTATTTGTTCTGTCTAAAGCAGGGGCACTAAAACTCAGCCCCACAGGACAAATCTGGCCCAGCTAGGGTACCAACCCGGCTCTCTGGTGTTCTCCTGATGGCCACACCCCTTCCCTGGCCATGCCCCTTTCTCCTCACCACTGACCCTTTGGCTGTTTTCCAGCTTTTGTGCAGTGTTCCGCCCCCCCTTCTGTAAGGTTGAATTGCCTCTCCTGAGGCTTAGTTACTGGCAGTAAGAGTTTTTAGCTAAAATAGGCTGTTAGAATCATAGAATCATAGAATAGCAGAGTTGGAAGGGGCCTACAAGGCCATCTAGTCCAACACCCTGCTCACTTACAGTACTTACAGTGCTTCTGGTATTGTGACTCCACCCCTTTTATCTTTGCCCTCCTCCCCTGCCCACTGCTGGAATGCAGCTCCCAAGAGCTGCTCTGCAATTTAATTTGGCCCTCAGGCAGAAAGAGGTTTGGCACCCCTAGTCTAAAAGAGATTAGCTTTCAAGGGGCGAGAAGTTATGGGAAGTTTCGAAAGGAAGGCAATATTGTGTGATATTTGCAGCCACCACCTGAATTACACTGCCACGTGAGTACATTGTCTGTGATGGTGGAGAAGCTGACAGTCTTGCCAAAATGAGGTCATTCTTGAATCTTTCTCGGTCATCCTGGGAATTGGTTGAGATATTCAGAAGTTCTTCTTTGCAGGCAGAATTTTGCATGGAAGTTAACTGCCACCAGTGGGATGGTGAATCCACCCTGGGTTTCAGTCAGAACTCTAAAGGAGCTATCCAATCTGCTCCGGGTTTCAGTCAGAACCAGACAGAACTCTAAAGGAGCTGTCCAATCTACTCCAGGTTTCAGTCAGAACCAGACAGAACTCTAAAGGAGTTGTCCAATCTGCTCCGGGTTTCAGTCAGAACCAGACAGAACTCTAAAGGAGCTATCCAATCTGCTCTGGGTTTCAGTCAGAACCAGACAGAACTCTAAAGGAGCTGTCCAATCTACTCCGGGTTTCAGTCAGAACCAGCCAGAACTCTAAAGGATCTGTCCAATCTACTCTGGGTTTCAGTCAAAATCAGCCAGAAGTCTAAAGGAGCTGTCCAATCTGCTCCGGGTTTCAGTCAGAACACTAAAGGTCTTCTGACTGAAACCTGGAGCAGATTCACCACCCCACTGACATCAGAGCCACCAGCCTCTACTGCTCTAACCAGACTCTTTAACGGAAGGTAAAGAGGGCTGCCCTCTCCCCCATACTCCTCTGTAACGGGTTGGCTGCCTCTTGCCTATGATTGCAGGGCAGCTTGAAGCAGCTGGCAAGCGATTATTAGCATAACAAAGAACTGTATTCCAGCATTGTTCCATACACTCATGAGCCTTCAAAATATCTTGAATCTGACATGTGTTTTACACACAGTTGAATTCCATTGAAAACTGGGCAAGTTCAAGTGTGCTTTTGGACATCCGTGGAGGAAAAAAAAATTATAGCTTTGCCACATTGCCACAATTTTACATTGAGATACTCTCTTTTGCAAATTTCTGCAGATCATTGTCGCATCTTTCCTTACACCACCCCGCCGTCATTACAGCTATTAGTGGCATAGGCATTTGAAAGGATCCTTTCCCCATGCTTCAGCTTTCAAGACTTCTTAGTAATAGATTTCTAAAAAAAAGAAAAAAAAGAAGAAGGACTGAAACCCAAGAAATACACTCTATGATTTGGAAGCCCGGTCTGATGTGTGTTTAAGTGTGTGCATGCATTTTGCCCATTCTAGGGCTGAACTGTGGCATTTAAAACAGGTTTCAGGATTGAACCTGGTTTAAATTAAGCCATACTCTTTGAACAGAATTGGATGATGATCAGCTTGTCATGGGCATTGCAGTGTTTCTAGTGAGAATTCCCCTTCACTAAGGCTTTTCTCACCCCAGCAGGAACCACACATACTGGGTTTTGCTGCTACCAGGGCCTTTAAGGCTCTGGCCCAACCCTTTTTACCCTATAACCATGTACTGTTCCCTTTATTACCTCCCTCTTAAATAGCCAAGAGCAGAAGGTATAGGATGCTATATAAAAAAGAAAGCTTTAAGTTCAGCAATAAGTTGTTGAATAATAAGTAATTAACTCTTAATGGCTCTATCAATATATCTTCTCTCATACATAGTACTCTAGATCACACTCTCAAACAATCACTTCACTGATCACCACAGACAATCCCTTTCTCTCAGTTCTCAACCCTAAAATCCTATCTATATCCCTTTCCAACTCACAAAGCACAACTCACGGTTTATATTGCACACACACTTTACCTCCCCTTCACTCAATCAGCCAATCAGCCCACATATGCAACTCCACCATTTGTCCTGTCACTCATCTCTCCTTCATCACAAAAATACCCACCAAAAATACAGAGATATAACAGGAACACATAACCATAACCACAAGTTCATTATCTATAGACAGGCATGCTTCCCTACACACTGACAGATATTGCTTTCATGCGTTCCAAAAACGTTCAGGGAAGGGAGGCACATCAAATACATAATATAAGGTTGAGATAGAAACAGGTGACTGTGACAATGTCAGTCGACACTTCAAAAAGCATTATGGATATACGCTCCGTGATCAAGGAACATTGAAAGACCTGTTGAAACATGTAGTCATTCTGAACTCATGGTCTTATGGAACTGTTGAGATATTCTGGAAGCTCATAAGAGGGAGTTCCAAAATTTAGGCTTCATAAAAACACAAGGATTACGTGGATCAGATAAAAGGAATCTTATCTCCTACTTGTGAGGGACTTAGGGGTAGTTACAAGCAGGCCATGACGGAAATAATAATCATGATCCCTGTTGCTTTTTCCTCCCCATGTTCCACTCTTAGCTATAACACCTGATTTCCATGTTCCTATGTCACCCTTTAAAAAGCCATCTATGTTGGTTGATGTCACATTGTCACAACTGTGACAAGTAATTCTAATGGATAATTTTGCATTCTTTCCTTGTCATATAATTTAGATTAAAAAATGGCACAGGGAGAGCTCTGTCCTTGAATAGTCACACCTGTTTCTAGTTAACTACTGAAAGGTGGAGCAGGGGGAACAATACCAAGGGAAGTTGGATGGTATTGGGTCAGATCCATATGGATGGACTTTGGATTTGAAGCAATGTAAAGGTTTCCGGCAGAATGTGATGGCTTAGCAGTGATGCCGCTATCTGCTTGGAAGGAAAAGGAAGACCAGTTAGCATTGACCATTGTAGGCAGGGTCACAAAGACTGCAAAAACCTAGTCAGGTACACATCTGGGTTTGATGAGAGATCTGATAATGCCCTCTGATGGACCTGCTCCAACGTAGATTTACCTGGACATGGAGGTGGGCAGAGGCAGTTCTCTGTTCAGCTGCCACTTTAATTTCCCACAATGCTCCTGATGCAGTAGTACTCCTTTCAAGGCATTATGGGAAATTTAAATGGTGGCCTATAAACTTTGAATATGTTGCAAAACGAGTGCTATTTCCCAAAAGGTTCTTCTGCAGGCCAGAATGTAAAGAGATCAGCAGAGTCCATACACCCAACTGCCATGTACACACATGCTCATACATTCTTTAATGTTAAACCTCTTGCTGAAACTCTCAGTGAACGACAGGATCAGACTACCCAACCAACAGCCTTTAGTTTGGTGAGTATCTTCATCTACCTGTTAGGGTCAATTCTCTTGACTGTTTCTTGCACACATTTTGTGCAGTTCTTGTCCCCCATACAGACCTAACATCTTCTCTTGTTTCTGGTGTGTTTGTTTTGGGGAGGGGTGATAGGGGAGACACCAAGCAGCACTCTACCATGGTTAGGTTTGGGAACTACAACTCCCAGGCTGCAATAGAGTAAGGCATATGTATTTGAGGAACCACAGGAGCACTTATCCCAACAGACAAACAGCTCTCAGAAAATGCATGAGGATTCCCCCCTCCCCAAGTGCTCACTAAGAAAGCCTGTAAAGACTGAGCCAACTCCCTGAACCAACTAAGCAATCATGGATCTATCATAAATACTACAGAGGAATCAGGGTGTGAGTGTCTTCTATCAAGACCCATATGCCTTTAAAATAGGGGTGGGGAAATTGTAACCTTAGGGCTGCATGTGGCTCTCAACCAAATGTGAAAAGCCCTCTGACAGTGATCAGTTTAGATCTTTGGCAAAAGTGATCTTTACCTTTTCCATCTGCTCCCCGGGAAGTAGAGGGAGAGAGATTAAAACAGTTAGAGGGCATTTCTACATGAGGCTGTTAATCCATTGTATTTACTTTCAGTTTTGTCACAGAATTCAGATTCGAGCACTACACGAAAAAAGCTTTTCTGCTACATAAACTCTAGATGGCACAGTGGTGTAGTAGAATAGTGCAAATACACAAAAAGAAGCCGTGCTTTCTTTCATCATCAGAAATAATTCCCCATTTACCCTGCTCTAAAAAAATTCGTGGACAGTGCTATTTTACAAACAGAAGTGAAACTAAAGACTCACAGCTGTGAGTAGGGAATGATGAACACGCAATAAATGCCTCATGTAGAGAAGCTCAGAGAGAGAAAGAGAAAAAGAGTTGGCAGAAAAAGAGAGAGAAGGGGGTAGCAGAATTGAGTAGCAGAAAGAGACAACCCTGCCCAATTCGGCTCAGGCCCCACTCAACCCCTGAGGGAATGTGGCCCTCAGCAGAAAAATGTTCCCCACCTCTGCTTTAAGAGCTGCACCAGAGAGCTTCAGTATAGAAATGTAATGAATAAATAAATAAATAAATAAATAAATAATAAACAGGAATGTAGTATGTGCAGCCGGGGCTGGTGTCAGAGGCTGGCATTTTAAGGCACCTGCTGAAGCCCACACTACAACTGCTGACCCTCAGAGCCTGCTGGTGCTGTTCCTCCTTCATACCATTTACCTGCCCTCTCCAAGCATGTAAGCCAGGAGTGAAGAATCACAGCCCTCCTGGGTTCTTCAAGAACTGTGCCTCTTTCCTCCAAGCATAGATTGTTTGGTGGTTTCCGGCTTTTGAAAATCTCTCTCCTCCCCCCACTCCATTCTAAAAGGTCAAAATGTCTTTCTTAAGGGTTGGTTACTGACGCCCTTTGCCTTTAGCTCTGCCCACTACTGGAATGTGGTCCCCAGAGTTGAATTCGGCCCTCAGGGAAAGAGGTTCAACACCTCTGGTAGAAGCAGTGATGAGAGCAAGGCAAAGGCACAGCAGTCACCACTAGCCTTACCTTTGCCTTCTGGGCAGAGGTGGTCCAGACTGGGCATACCAGGACACAGCAAGTGAATGGACAGTGGCAATAAGATGGCCTCACTTAGCATTATGCCCATGGGATTCCTGAAAGCTTGAGCTGAAACTGTCGCTCGCTGCCCTGGCTGCATTTTTTCTAGCCACACAGCTTTTAAAACCGCGGTAGCTCCGCTGGAGAAAAGGCAGAAACTCTGATGGAGAGCATGGCAAACCATCCCCCGGGGACAGTAGTCGGGGTTCTGCAGGCATCCCCTGTGATAACTAGCCCTTCTGTGTTCCAGCCTGGTGAGAGAAGGGGAGGGAGTTGAGCCTGAGGTAGATTTGGGGCCTGGTGGGTGAGGCTACCTAGGAGACCTGCTTATGGGAATTACTAGGTGATGGAAATCTAGGTTATTCTCTGTCAAGGCAGCTGCTGAGGGAAAATCTCACACACCAGGATTTAGAGACGCTGCAGGAAATGAAGGGAATGAAGCTGAGCGATCAATGGCACAGCTTCTTGAAGCTGATCCTCCCCTGGGTCCAACGCCTGTCAGATAGGTTTGCCGCACACAGATGCCTCACGCTTTCAGAACGAAGGATTTAAAACTTAAACCCTCATTGGAGGCTTTTCTCTCCTGCCCCAGATCAAGAGTCCCTGACAGGGCAGAAAAAAGTAAATCCCAGATTAGGCGACAAGTTCTGTCAGCCCCCCCACCCCCACTTCACACTACCCCCAGGGTGTGTGTGTGTGGCAGCAGCTGGGAGTGGGGGAGAAGAAGAGGCGGCATGAGACTTGTCACCCAGTCATAGTCAATATTCTTTTCAAATTGAAATATACTTAGCGAAATATGCTTAGCCAAAATGTTCTCTGTGGCAGAGGTATGAAGGAGTTCACGGCCCAAGAACCACAATTAGTCCCTTTGCAGTAAATGCTAGTATTGGTTATTGGTTTGTTTAAAACTTTTTGATGCACTTTTGGATGTGTTTTGTTTTGTTTGGGAAAGCCATTTGGGGGTACATTTTGTAGAAAAGTAGGGTAACATTTTCAATATAGTAATATTATTTGAGTGCTAATCTTGAAGTAGCAAAAATGGCGCCACCCACCCACAACTGAAGGATGCCTAAGGTTTGCTGAAGTTCAAATATACTTTAGGAAAACAAGTTAAGGTGTGTATGTGTCAGTTATGTGTGTGTGTGTGAAAACCAGGGGGTGGGGTGGGGTAATGAAATAGAGTATCCTAGAAAAGGGCATAGTTGGCTCCCTTAAACTCTGAACAAGAACACTTGATTCTGGAACTTTTTTTTGTTGCAGGCCCTCCTTGCATGAAACTAAAGTAAAACAAAAGTAAAAAGGGGGAAACTGTTGACATGCACATTTTCAGGTAGGGTGGCCACTTATGCAACATCAAAAAAAGAGGGAAAATATCACCCAAAATGAGGACAAAAGGGGGGGGACACAAATTTGCATATCAGCTGCATATACAAATTTATTTGTATATTATTTATATTTATTTATTTATTTATTGCATTTATATACTGCCCCATAGCTAGAGCTCTCTGGGTGGTTTACAGAAATTCTAAAATTGAGATAAAAGGAAAGGAACCTCGCATGCAAGCACTGAGTCATTTCTGACTCTTGGAGGGATACCAGCTTTCGCTGACATTTTCTTGGCAGGCCATATAGCGGGGTGGTTTGCTGTTGCCTTCTCCAGCCGTTATTCCCTTTCCCCCAGCTAACTAGGTACTCATTTTACCGACTTTGGGAGGATGGAAGGCTGAGTCGACCCGAGCTGGCTGCCTGAAATCAACTTCTGCTGGGATCGAACAGGCCATGAGAAGAGTTTCAGCTGCAGAAACGGCTGCTTTACCACTCTGCACCACACGAGTATACAATTTGTATATATACAAATTTAGAAAGAATAACTAATTTGAAATCCAATACTCTAGTGGGAAGACTGACCAGTTGACCAATATGCCTTGCTCAGTCTGCTGCCCTGGTGCTAACACTTGATCGGCCACTTCAAGACCCCGGCTGCACAGTTCTTCATTTTTAAATGGACTTGGACCTGACAATGCTTCAAACAGAGGGCACCTTCAAATAGAGGACTGTTCTCTGACAGCTCTTCAAATAGCGGATGGCCCCTTGTAAAGTAGGACACTTGACCACCCTATTTTCAGGACTAAATTTGTGCCCAAGGCCAACTGATTCAGGATGGTTCAGCCATAATGTCCCACTGTCCCCATATATGGAGATAGTAGGAAATGTGTATGCTGCCATTTGCGAAGCATGGTTATTGTTTTGCTATGAATACACATGCTTGGAAACTAATGCTCATATATGACCTTTTGAGTATTTGCTCTCGTCTCCTTGACCTACCCAGTCATCGCCGTCACTTTGCTCAGCCTTTTGAAGAGCCATGTCCCACCCATCTTTTCTTCACCTTGGACCTTGTTTGCCTCCTCACGTAATCCTCACACATTCTGCATAAGTGGCACCTGACACGTAGTTCTAGTAAAAGCTTCCCAAGTACAAAGGGTCACCACTCCTCAGGGACAATAACCTGAGTCAACGAATGGATCAAAACCCACCTCGAGATAACAGACAGGATGGCTGTTTGATGGAATTTGTGATGGCTGCTTTGTTTGAGCTATTTAAACAAGACTGGACAAGAAAGTAGAGAAATATACCGTAATGAACACTTCCGCACCTGCCCTCAGGGAGGGACAATCTGACCTAATAGCTCCTTTCTCACTTTAATCTCTGTGATCTTCCAGTTAATCATCACCTGTGAAATCCTTGCTCTGAGGGAATGAGATAATTTCTCTTGTGGCCAAAACATTTGTTAAATCTTTGTCTAATAAGAGGAGCTTAACATTCAACAACAAAGGGAAAGCCTGGGCGTTTCTCAGCATTGCTGAAACCAAAGAGAGTCCCTGAAATTAAACTTTGCTGTCTACTTTTTGCATCGCACCCACATTTTGCACCATTGGAGCACTGCCTTATTCCTTTCTTGATCTTACGGGTGCTCTTATACAGGCAGGTTCGATAAATTCAACATAGTGTTGTGTTTCATTTTGGCTTGGAAGAGTTCCAAATCACCTTCTGCTATCAGAAGAATTTTAGCTTAATTTTAACTATATGAAGCAAATACATTATGACATTTTCAGTGATCCTGGCACACTGGCGTGAACATTCTGGGCCAGTTTTATACATTCTGTAAAATCAAGCGATAAAACTTCTCCTAGACTGTACCATTTCAGGCTGCAGTGGTGAGTGTGTGTATGTTTTTTGGAGGTGTGGTGGTGGGGAAACAAATGTTTGAATAAGACCATAAGAAAAGCCCTGCTGATCAGAACAAGGGTCCACCTAATCCAGCATTTTGTTCATACAGTGGCCAGCCAGCTGCCCATGGGAAACTCACAAGCAGGACATGAGTGCAACAGCATACACACACCACCTGTGCTTCCCAGCAAATGGTGTATTCTGATACAGCAGATAGCACATAGCCATCAGGACTAGTAGCCATCGATAGCCTTCTCTCCAGCAATTTGTCTAATTCCCTTTTAAAACCGTCCAAACTGGTGATCATCACCATATTTTGTAGTAGTGAATTCCATAATTAAACTATGCACTGAATGAGGAATGTATATTGTCCCGTGGGATAGGTTGGGGGAGAACCCTCCCTGCACAAAGAAAAATAGTATATCAGTCTTCAGCTAGGTTGAACGCCCCCCTCCTGCCCCCCTGAAAAAACTGGTTTTCTATATGCAGTTGGGAAAACTTTCCAAGATGCAAACTCCACCTACAACCTGAAGTGGAATAGACCAGGGAGGGGAAAAAATTGTATCACATGATTCTTTTACAGGTATAAACAAGACCTTCAGCAATTCAGTTGTGATGAAAGATGTGAAGGACTTGAAATGAACACCGAAAAAATGGGTTGGGTGGGGAATTCCATTTCCCCCCCAGGGAATTTTTGGAAAATTGGGGTGGATTTCCCCCCCCCAGGTTTTTTCCAGCTTCCTCTTTCCCATTTTTTCCTGTCCCTCCCTAACTTCTGCAAGGCTTCACATCTCCAATTGCGATTCACAATACCCTGGAAATTAAATTAAACCTGGATGAGATGTGTCGGCCCTCTGAACTTTGTCACAGCATTCACAAGACCAGTTACACATGACAAAGTAGGGGGGAAGGTTGTGTGAAATGACCAGTTAACTTGATTCAGGCAGCAGTTCACAAAGCATGTGAAAATAACCAATCTAGCTGCAGCAACTGAAGCAGGCTATTAATTCTGCACTTTGAGCATAGCCCTTCCTGATAACAATTTACTGTTAATTACCCTTAACAATCCCACTGGGTCTGACCTGTGAGCTAGGTATTGTTGTTGAGTTTTCATATGCCAAGCAGAGCAAGAAATCTTGGGTAAATGTAAAATACCATCCATGTCTGAAGGATTAGCTATCCCTTGTCCAGATATGCCACACCTTGTAATTAGAGAGGCTGTTAGTCTGTGACATAGGAATGTCTAGGGCGTGGGCCCTCTTAGATTTACAGGCTTGGGGATTTATGAAAGAACCTGAGTCCTCATGGTGCTGTGGAGCTGATGAGGCCTTTGTTTAAACTATAATACAGCTTAGAGGCTCTGGAAGATATCTGGGAAAATATGGTCACAAGCATCTTCTTGCTATGCTTAGAAGCAAAGAAAACATCAAGAGAAATGCAATGAAATTGCTTCATGATTGGCTGAGCCAATAATTGATTATTTTCATGACTGGGTGACTGGGTAGTTAATTGTCTGGCTACATTTTAAATGGTATGAATCAAGGGTCTCACAGTGAAAGGCTGTGGTTTCCAGACCACCGAAATGTAAACTGGGAAGTGGGTTTTCCATCCTGAAGATGACCAAGGTGAGCTATTGCCTAAATCACACCCTCTTCTGCTGAAAGCCACAGAAATAGCCTGATCCGTTAGTGCTCTTTCCCTTTGCCATGGTACGAGTGGTTTGATTTCATGTTTAGCAGGTAAGACAGGAACAGTCCCACACCAGAATGATACATCATGTGTCAATCTGGGATTCCTAGGAGCATAAGAAATTGCCTTATACTGGTGCTGCACTAAATGTTCCAAATGGAACTTTTCAGGTACATCCATAGAGGAATGGGGGAAGCAAAAGAGAGGGCGGAAAAACCCCACAATCTTCTCAGAGTGGCAAAATCTTCCCAGTTTGGGGGATGCAGGGTTGGCCCAAGATATTTCTCTGATTGAGGCAAAGGGAAAGATGGCGCCCCCTTCCATTCCACGAACAGAATCTGACTGAATTGGCAATTGCATCCTACCTCAATACTGGCAGTGGGATAACGTCCCCCACCACACCTGAGGGCAGCAGGCCAGTTTAGGGGATACAGGACAGGCTGGGTGTCGTACACAACTCTGTCCTCCAAGTGAGCGAAATAGCTGGAGGGGGGAGTTGCACAGGAAGACTGGCTGGGGAGCTGCCACCATTACACCCTGGCATCCATTGCCTAAGACAGTTGCCTCGCTCTGCCTAATGGCAGGGCTTATCTTGCAGAGGAGGAGGACTTACATTTGCAATGGCTACCACAAATTTGCAGATGACACAATTGAGATTAGAAGTGAAGGCAGATAGGGCTGTAATGTCAAGATGAGCTTGAGACCCAGAACCTCTCATTTTAGAAATAATACATTGCTGTCTGTGGTAGACGCTTTAGAGAGCAAACCACTGTTTCCACGCCAGCGACGCGCTGCTCATAATTGATTACTGTGCATGCATTTCTACAAAAATAAATAAAATGAAAATCTTATGAAATCTGCCCGCAAGCTGGCCTGCCTGCCTCTCCTGGAGCAAAGTTATGCTTTGTGTGTTCTAGTTTGCATTGATGCAGCCTGATCCTTGTATAATAATTCCATGGGAAAATCCAGAACTGCCTGCGTAACTGATTTGGCATGGCACTGGGCTTTAATTGCTTTCAGGTTTTACTTGTGAAGGCCAAGAAACCCAAGATCCACATCGTGCTGTGCTGCTCTCCCTCTGCAAACGATGTCTCTGCGGAATACATGCCTGCAGAGCTCAGAGCTGTGCACGCTCAAATGAAGTGGGAAGCTTTTAAAACACCCAGCAGATGTCTGACTGGTGGGGCCACATGGCAAATTAATCTTTTATTAGGCCAGATTCTGTTACGAAGCCGGTGCTTTTTCACTGGAGCCAGACTCCTCTTCGGCTTGGACTTCGACCTAGCGGGTCTGAGCTTTAAGACGGAACCGCTGAATGGATCAGACGAGCTGCTTTTTCTCAGCTTCAGTTTCACCTCTGTAAAATGGGTATTACAATCAAAAGTAGGCCCCCTGTTGCAAAGGCAGGGGAAAGCACGGTAGGCAGAAAGTCGGTCAGGATCTATTGCAGTAAAGGCCGGTGGCCCCGATGTCAATGGGGCACCAGCCTCCACTGATCTACTGATAGGTCTTTAAGTGATTTGCAGGACATAGAGATGGGCTTCTGTCTGACTTCTGATTGATTATCAACAGCAACAAAGCCCCGTCTTTATGGTGGCGCTTTGGTGCCACGAGGCGCCTTGTACCCGCACTTGTGTTCCTTCTTGGCATCTGCACGGGAAGGAAGGCAAGTGCAAATTTTTTGGCCCTGTACCTCTGGAAAAGTAAAAGAAAAAAAAATGGGTGGGGGGGAGAGGAACGGGGCCATTCCTCCCCGCCCTTAATTTTTTTTTATAATCTGTATCTCCGCAGATATAGATAATAAAATTTAAAAAGAGGGAGGTATGGCCCGTTCCTCTCCTCCCCCTTCTCCAGAGGTGTGGGGCTGCCCATGGCGACCAATCAGGGGGCACCATGGGCTCTACTGCCAAAAAAGTCAGGGTACGTGCCCGACATTTTTGGAGCGGGGTTTCCAGGGTAACTGATGGGCCACTTCTGTGAAGCAACCCCGGGGCAAACCCTTCATGTAGATGTGCCCAAAATGACTCCCCCGCCCCACATTAAATTCGTCTGCTGGAATGAGGAAAGCTTGGGGTAACTAAGAGCAGACTTCTGTGTGAAAAGACTGTGAGCTCAGTTCATTTCATGTACCGAAAACAAATTTCTACGGTCAGAATATGCTCAAAGGTAGCTTGTTCCTAAGTTCCAAGCGTATCCACCTAGATCTGGTTGGTGGTTCTTGGGGTTCTAGTACAAAGTAGATCTGACTAGCCTGTAGTCTTCCGCCCACCTCTGGAGAGCAAAGGTGAAGACCGCCATGTTAGACCAATGATCTGTCTAGATGTCATTAACATTTTTACCTGCTATATATTAATACAGCCCAGATAATTTAGTCCACTTTCCCACAGGTACAAATTCTTAAGAAAAACCTGCTTAAAAATGGCAGAACTTATTTTTGAGTAGGAGGTAGCCATTAGTGCTGTTGAACGTTCCTGAGAGTTCATCGTTTTTGAAATCGGAGGTTTACCTCCTGAGAGAATAAATAGTTCTTCCCTTTTCCCCTTCTCCGAACTCCTTGTGATACGTAGTCCGAGTATATCTAAGAGACAGTGTGGTGCAGGAGTTATGGGGCCAGTTCAGGGTTCGGAATTTCCTTCAGCCCAAGAGCCAAATTCTATTTTGGAGAAGGTCTCCGGAGGCGCATTGTAGTGGCGGGTGGGTCTGAAGGCAGGGCCGAAAAGCCCAACACATTTTTTTAAGCTTAAAGCTCTTCCTGCCAGCAACTAAACCTTAGGAGAGGCATTTCAGCTTTTTAGAATTGGGGTGGGGTGGGGTGAGAACTGCACGAACGCTGGGAAATCACCAAGTGACTGATTGCTGAGGGAAAGAGGAGTGGCATTTGGCCACCCCAAGTCTGAGGTTCTTCATCCCTGTGCTAAACTATTTATTTATTTATTGCATTTATATCCCATCTTTTTTCCTCCTTAAGGAACCCAAGGCAGCACACATAATTCTCCTCCTCTCCATTTTAATCCTCCCAACAACAACAACCCAGTGAGGTAGGTTGGGCTGAGGGTTTGTGAGTAGCCCAAAGTCACCCAGTGAGCTTCATGGCTGAGTGGGGACTAGAACCTGGATCAACTCCCAGTTCAATACCAGGGATTTTTTAAAGCCAATTTTCCAACTGCACAAATGCCCTGTCAGACACCCCCCTCCCCACCCCGCCCAAGCCAAACACATTATTTCTCTTTAATGACTGGACAAATTATCACCAACACTAGTAGCACCTTAAACTTAAAGAAAGATTGACAGGGCCATACGGATACCCCGGAAGGATGACAGACCAAGAGAAGTACACCACTGGTTGTCACCTATAGCCCCCAATTGAAACCACAGCAACGGATCATCATTGAACTCCAACCCATCATCAGCACAGACACTTCTCTCACACAAGCCTTGGGAGGCAGACCAGTCCTGGCCTACAACCTTCCAACCTGAAGCAGATGCTAAGCAGCAATAGTACACAGGACAGAGACTCAGACCCAAGTGCCAACTCTGCCCCCACATCTATTCAGGCAACATGGTCACAGGACCCAACAACATCAGTCACACCATCAAGGGCTCTTTCATCTGCATCCTTGTATAATTTGTGTTACATGCCATCCCTGACTTTGTCTATTGTTAAGTTCTTAATAAACACATACACATAACACATAACACGTGTCTTATCCCCCCCACTTTTTTCAACTGCACATTATCAGATTTCCAACTGCACATTTTTCCCCAACTGCACATTTCGTGTCCAACTGCACACTAAAAAAAAACCTGTCCAACACTCTAACCACTATACCACACTGTGGAGACAGAAGTTCACATCCCCGCTCAACTTTGAAGCTTGATGTGTGACCTTATGCCAGACCTAACCTTCTTCACAGGGTTCTTGTGAGGATAAAAAAGCAGGAAACTGTGTATGCCACCCTAAGCTCCTTGCAGATGGGGCAGGTTATAAAAATGTAATAAATAGATATCATGGGACTCTATCCTTAGTGCAAGAAACAGCTTGTTTTTAAAAAGAATTTTACATTCTTCTTTAGCCTCTGCTCTTTCTGTATCTATTATTAAACAGAATCCATTTCAGTATGAAGTGAACAAAACTTTACAGACAATTTTGAAATGCAGTCCGCATTTTAAAGAGATGATAAGTCAACCATAATCCACTTATGTCAAAGCATCCCATTTTACTTTGCTAGGACTACTCAAAAAGAAATAAGCTTCTGTTTATTATAGTCTGTTACTATCCAGTTTAACTTGGGGAAAAAGAGACTGAGGAGACCTGATAGAGGTGTACGAAATTATGCATGGTGTGGAGAATATGGATTGGGAGACATTTTTCTTCCTTTCTCAGAATACTAGAACCCGGGGTCATCCCATGAAGCTGATTGGTGGGAGATCCAGGACAAATAAAAGGAAGAAGTCCACACTGTTGAAGAGGATATTTATTTATTTATTTAATTTATTTATTACTTTTTGATACCGCCCAATAGCTGAAGCTCTCTGGGCGGTTTACAAAAATAATGCCGCAATGGCACATTTATTGACATTTAAACAGATTCAAATGCACAAGCTAGTTTTGGGGGAATTAGCTGAGCAAATGGAAGTTTAATAGTAGCTTCGAGACTGTGTGAGAAGGAGTCTATGGCCTTAGCTAGATGGGGCGAAATCCTGGGGAGATCCCCAGGATTGTCCCTGTGCATCCATATGATGCACAGGGGATCCCGGGATCAGGGAGGGATGATTCCTCCCTTGCCCTGGGATCTCGCCCTACACTTTAGGCCCGCTTTTTCTGCGGTCTTGGGGTGAGCCCGAGACCACGGGATATATGTGTGGGCGTCGCAGTTTGTCCTGGTTCATCGTGGTTTCTCCACTACCACAAATACACAAATGCTGTGCATTTATACTTTTCTTCCAGATATGCTGAGGACATTGTTTGAAAATGAAAACCAGTAAATACTTTTCTAAGGACAACTCCTAAATAGGGTGGGCAAAATTGCCTGCATCTGCCTAGGTGGATACTTTCCCTTTGTCCACACTGTCCGCCTTCGCACTGCGTCCATCGGGGGTGGGGTGGGGGGAGTGGGGGAATATAAAAACCTTAACTTTTGCGCACGAGCGCTCATGTGCATCTTCTTCTTTAAGAAAAACAAAACAAAATGGCGGGCACGACGTCTCTGCCTCTGAGGTCATCGCGCGCTGCATGTGAACAGAGGGGAGATCTCGTGATAAAAATATCACGAGATCTTCACCACTCCATCCTGCTAGACCGGTAGGTCTAGCTAAGGCCTTCTTGAAACTTAACACATACACACACACAAACACATACAGGGAGAGATGAAAGATGGGATGGAGGCTACAATTTGTATTAAGGCAATATCCTTGTCCTTGGGCTGAAGCCCTTTCCTGCAGACAGGAACTGGTGAGCACTGCAGAAAAGGAAGAAGGGAGCCTTGGGTATGGGAGGCAAGGCACCCACTAATGGCACTTTGTTCTGGCAAGCAGGAGTCCCAGTGATTTCAGCAGCATGGCCCCCATCCCTCTGGGAAGTGTGGACTTTGTTGAGTAGGGATTGCCTTACTTAGCCACAAACTCTCTATTGCCAATGTCTAAAGATTCCTTATAAGCAGCTCTGTAGGTCTCATTAGAATGTGGGCAAGTTTGTACATGGCTCTAATGAGAGCACATCACGTAACAGACCCTTGGACTGATCCAGCAGGGCTCTTCTTATGTTTGTATGTGTTTATCCTAACAAGCGCTTGGGTATTATCCGAAGCAATGTTAGGAAAGGGCTGTCCTACTGACCACTAGAATGCAGCACCTGAGGAGTTCTCCAAATTGGAATTTTGCCCTTAACTGAATTTTATTTGCCTATAACACAAAAGGCCATTACAAAATACAGTCCTGTGGGAAATAGACAATCAAAAATAGGCAATACAAAATATCAATAAAAGCAACCACACAGTAACACACCTTTACAAAAGGTCTATAAAAGATCATCTCCTTTACAGTCTACCACAG
Source organism: Elgaria multicarinata webbii (assembly GCF_023053635.1). Taxonomy (NCBI): domain Eukaryota; kingdom Metazoa; phylum Chordata; class Lepidosauria; order Squamata; family Anguidae; genus Elgaria; species Elgaria multicarinata. The sequence continues at coordinate 30,228,121 of NC_086174.1, forward strand.
ACATCTTTAAAAAAAACCCAACAGTGATGGATTTTCTGTGTTGCTACTGCAAAGGTAGTGACCTTATTTGTAATGAAATTACTATAATCTGTCAACAAGTCACAGATAATGTCAGCTGGGGGCCATCCTGCTCTTGTTTTTAAAAGATCTTCCAGAAAGCGAGCCTGGGGTTCCTTATGAAGGGAAAAATATAACAGGTAATACGCTAGATCTTCTACTTCTCCACTACCACAAATACACAAATGCTGTGCATTTATACTTTTCTTCCAGATATGTTGAGGACATTGTTTGAAAATGAAAAGCAGTAAATACTTTTCTAAGGACAACTCCTAAATAGGGTGGGCAAAATTGCCTGCATCTGCCTAAGTGGATACTTTCCCTTTGTCCACACTGTCCGCCTTCAGCTCGCTGGGCCGTGTGAGCCTCTTCTGACAGCATACTGCTCTGGCTGTTGAACCCGTGCCCTTTCCCCCTCCTGCATTAATGGTGGCCACCATTACCGCAACTGGGAGGAGTGCACAATTTCTGGAGCCCCAGTGTGTTAATGGCGGCTGTAAAGGCCTCATTGCTGCAATGGTAAATGTCTTACCCTTGTGTTAATGGGGCCTTTACAACTGCCATTGACAAAGTGGGGTAAAGTGCAAGATTTCTGGAGGCTCCAGAAATTCTGCCCTTTCCCCCCTTGCATTAATGGCAGCTGTCATTAATGCAGTGGGGAGGGGAAAAGGGCACGATGTTGGATGCCAGGGTGGGCAGCTGCCGAGTGCTTATTGGTTGCTTGTGAGCACTTGGTTGTGGGTCCGTGCTCATGCTGAGCACATCTGACTGGGCCCAAGGGGGCAGAAACAGGAGGTGGGGGTGGCAGCTTCCCATGATAATCCTACTCCTGAAAGTCCTGTTTGAAGTATTGTCCTGTCTTAAACAGACCATGGGGGAAATGCCTGGAATTGGCTGGCATGTACATTTTCATAGCTCTCTACCTCAAAGATTCTCTCTCTAGTGAACTGTTTGTCCTTATGAGCTAAGATAGTCTGATCCTCTCCAAAACAGAACTGTGGCAGTGATCACCAATAATGGGGAATTTGGCCCTTTAGCTGAAAGAGGTTCTGCACCCGGAGTGTAGAGAATACTGAACTCGTTGGCCCAGTGGTCTGGTTTGATATAAGGCAGCGTCCTCAGTTCCAATTGTTTCAGTGGAGTTGTGGCCATTGTGGGTTTGTTCTTCCTCTTACCCATCCACCAAAAGGTGTGATTAGTGGAGACATTTCTATGTTCTCAGCTTTCTCCTTGTGACTTTTGTTTTTAAAGCCTTCTGTGCGACCCAGTTAGTCTGGAAACAGCATCTCCAGGAAACTACATTCTAGTTAATGGGACACTTGACATCTGGAGTCTAGCAGACATCTGCCAACTGTATATTTGGGGCCTGGCTGTGCAGATATATTGGTGAAGACCCATTTTCCCAGTCTCTGATGTTGCAAGGCTGACAACAGAGTAGCGCTCAACCACTGGCACATTTTTAAAACAAACAACTTGGAGCACTGATCAAATAGTGGATGGTTTTGTTTTGCTGACCTACTTAATTAAAAAAGCAGTTTCTAAAAATGGAAATGCTGTTTGATTTAATATGAAGATGGAGCTGTGTTTTTCCAACATCTGTGTCCAGAAAGGAAGAAAAATCCTGTTTTGACTGGCCTTCCTCCATCAGTCATTTTTTTTCAATTCGTGTCTAAAGCACAGTAAGTTACATAAACATTCCATTTCTTTCCATAAATTGGCTCCAGTTTCTGAACAATAGAGTTACTGTGAAGAGGAGAAAAACCACAGACACACCCTGCAACTGCTGGTCACACAGCCAAAGAGAACTAAAGACACATTCTTTGAAAGTACCAAAAAGGAAATCCATGGTCTTAAGGCAAGACCTTTTAATGTTATACTTGGAAATGTTCCTTCTTTTCTCCACCCCCTTTCTTGGTTTTCTTCATCTCTGGCTGTCTACAGCAGAATGCTTGACTGAGCGAAAGAAAGAAAAAAGAAAGGGGGAAAGTAAGAAAGAGGGCTTGGAGACAGAATATTATTCTCTTTTAAAATGTGTTGATAATAGCTGTCAGTATTCACTAACTTCTGAGTGGGGATTGCCAGAAATGTGAAGCACCTCACAATATGGGGGAATGGTTTTGAGTGGAACAAGCAGCACTTAACTGACTGCAAAAAAATAAATTAAAAAAAATGCTTTGGAAAATATGTTTGAAACGTTAAATACTAGCTGTGTTTAATGGCAGCCGTAGAAAAATAATCATACTATATGACTTTGCATATAATGGCAACTTCCATTCAAACATTAGGAGTATAGCTCCAAACTCAGAAAGTCATTAATCCTATAGAGAAAGAAGGGGGGAATTTGTTTTGTTTTGCTTCAAGTTTATCATCATTTAGTCAGGATTAGCAACTATGATTAGCAAATCTGGCCCTTTGATATAATGGATCACATCCAATGTTGCATGAGTAAACCTCAGCTAACAGAACAAAACTTTCCCATTGTCTCTTCACCCTGCAGCCGCCTGTTCCCAAAACCTGTTCCCTCAGCCCTCCGAAACAGAAGGGGCTGCAGGATGGCAGATAATTCTATTCTTCCAATCCATAACGTTCCATTGGTGGGAGTTTTTTGTTGGATACCTCCCACTATCCCCTTCTCATGTTCAGCCTTTTTGTTTTTAACACAAATTGTTCAGAGTCCAATTAATAGAGTGCCACCGGCTATCCTGGTCTGTCAGCTAATTTTTTTTCGTGAAGCCTCACTGCGTATTCTCCAGACTACTTTTTGAAGGAATTGCTTTCTGGAGACAAGCCACGCAATGCACTTCTCTTAACTTTCCTTTGTCTTTCGAAGTCCAAACTAAACATGTTTAACAGAAATCACGCATGGGGCCTGTTCACACGTAACACTAAGCCATTGTGGGTTAATTTCCTCACAGAGTATGGCGGAGTATGCCAGCTGGCATTTTGAATATGCAAGCAGCAGCAGTGGGATGCTCATAGTTGCTGTTTTGTGAGAACTTGGCACCGTGGGTTGTTTGAAGGGGTAGAAAACTCTATGGGGAAAATAACAAAATAGAATTTCCCTTAATATCCCAAGAATAGGGTAGGATCCTACTGTGCCCGTACAGAAGGAAAATCTGCTGACCTTTCCTGATCTGGAAATGAGCATTCCTGCCTGTTTCAGAGTTGTTGTTTTTTGAGGTGTGAAAGCCCCATTGCAGAAATGCTGGCTCCAGGTTTTTTTGGAAGTCCTTGGGAAGACACTGGGTATGTCTGTACCAAGGCGATATCCCAGGGATTGTCCCGGGATTGTCCCTGTGCATCCACATGACACACAGGGGGATCCTGAGAGTGGGGAGAGATGATCCCGATGAACTGCATCCTAGAGTAATGAAGGAGCTAGCGGAAAAACTCTCAGAACTTTTGTCTATTATCTTTGCAAAATCATGGAAGACGGGTGAGGTGCCGGATGACTGGAGGAGGGCTAACGTTGTCCCTGTCTTCAAAAAGGGCAAAAAGGAGGAACCTGGGAACTACAGACCAGTCAGTCTGACATCCATCCCTGGGAAAATTCTGGAGCAGATTATAAAGAAGTCAATCTGTAAACGCCTTGAAATCAATGCGGTGATCACTAGAAGCCAACATGGATTTGTCAGGAACAAGTCCTGTCTGACTAATTTGATCTCATTTTTTGATCGGGTAACCTCCCTTGTGGACTGTGGGAATGCTGTGGATGTCATATATCGTGACTTCAGCAAAGCTTTTGACAAAGTGCCCCATGATATTCTGATTAACAAACTAGCTAAAAGTGGGCTAGATGGAACAACTATTAGGTGGATTCACAGTTGGCTACAGAATCGGACTCAAAGAGTACTTATCAATGGAACCTTCTCAAACTGGGGAGAGGCAACAAGTGGGGTACCGCAGGGATCAGTCCTGGGCCCAGTGCTCTTCAACATTTTTATTAATGATTTGGACGAGGAGGTGCAGGGAACGCTTATCAAATTTGCAGATGACACAAAATTGGGTGGGATAGCTAATACCCTGGAAGACAGAAACAAACTTCAAAGTGATCTTGATAGGCTGGAGTGCTGGGCTGAAAACAACAGAATGAAATTTAATAAGGATAAATGCCAAGTTCTACATTTAGGAAATAGAAACCAAAGGCACAGTTACAAGATGGGGGATACTTGGCTCAGCAATACTACAAACGAGAAGGATCTTGGAATTGTTGTAGATCGCAAGCTGAATATGAGCCAACAGTGCGATATGGCTGCAAGAAAGGCAAATACTATTTTGGGCTGCATTAATAGAAGTATAGCTTCCAAATCACGTGAGGTACTGGTTCCTCTCTATTCGGCCCTGGTTAGGCCTCATCTAGAGTATTGCGTCCAGTTCTGGGCTCCACAATTCAAGAAGGACGCAGACAAGCTGGAGCATGTTCAGAGGAGGGCAACCAGGATGATCAGGGGTCTGGAAACAAAGCCCTATGAAGAGAGACTGAAAGAACTGGGCATGTTTAGCCTGGAGAAGAGAAGATTGAGGGGAGACATGATAGCACTCTTCAAATACTTAAAAGGTTGTCACACAGAGGAGGGCCAGGATCTCTTCTCGATCCTCCCAGAGTGCAGGACATGGAATAACAGGTTCAAGTTAAAGGAAGCCAGATTCCAGCTGGACATCAGGAAAAACGTCCTGACTGTTAGAGCAGTACGACAATGGAATCAGTTGCCTGGTGAGGTTGTGGTCTCTCCCACACTAGAGGCCTTCAAGAGGCAGCTGGACAACCATCTGTCAGGGATGCTTTAGGGTGGATTCCTGCATTGAGCAAGGGGTTGGACTCGATGGCCTTGTAGGCCCCTTCCAACTCTGCTATTCTATGATTTTATGATTCTATGATCCCTCTATTTCCCCATTTTTCTCAGTTTTTCCTGCAGTCTCAGGATCAACCCAAGACCGCGGGAGGTGTGGGCAATCGTCCCGGTTTCATCCTGGCTCCTCGCAAGTAAATGTGAGGAGCCAGGAACCAGGCACAGGGCATGGCGCTCTTCAAGCACTCCATGCTTATTGGGAGTCAGGAGGGGAGCGGGGTTGGGGTGTTGTTGTTTTTTAAAAAACTTACTTTTGCGCAGGTGTGCTCCAGGTCTTATCTTTTCTTTTTTTAAATGGTGGCCGCGATGTTCTCCTTCCTCCCTGGACGTTGCGTGCCATGTGTGAATGCAGGGGGAGGATCTCACAATCAGCATATTGCGAGATCCTCCACCGTCCCTCCTAGATTGCCGGGAGGTGTACACATGCCTACTGTCAGCTCTTCTTCCCAGTTGTGGCCAGTTTGCAACTAGACCCAATTGCCACCCTCGCCAATAGGAAAAGAAAGTTGAAGCAGGGAGTAAGGAGAAGCGGCTGTTGCTCCGTTTTTGGGAGGGGGAAGAAATTTGTTTGTTTCTTCTTTTAATGCGAACTTACCAAATTGCGTACTTTCGAACCAATATGTGAACCAAATTATGTTTATCCTTTGAAATTTCACACTTCTCCAAATTTTACAATTAAGTTCTCCAGTTAAAAAAAAACATACAAAAATGCACATATTAAGGAAAAGTGTACACAAAAATGCTTGTATTATGAGAATAACATTTAAAATACATTATACTAGGAAATCTGCTTACGAAAAATGTGTATATTAGGAAGAATTGAGCATAAAAAGGCATGTATTGGAAGGAATGCGAGCAAAAAATGTACATGCATTTCTATGCAAATGTAAATAAATAAATAAATCTCAAAGTTGGCAATTAACTGAACATAAAATGGGGAAAATGAGACACTGAAAGAGACTGAAATTGGCAGAATGATTCATTTCTTTGTCCTTTTCCTTTTCCCCACTGCTTCTGCCTACTTCTGAAACTTCAGGATTGGGGTGGTGGGTGCTGGCAATAGGCAGCCTCTCCCGCTGGGCTGGACCTAAGCAGATGCCTGAAGATGATGACTCCAGATGGTGGCTCTGGATGAGTAGGATGGCAGTAAGATGAGCCTTCCTGAATCTGTTGTAGCAAAGTGTATTCATTCATTCGTTCATTCATTTGATTTATCCCTTGCCTTTCCACTAAGGAAATGGTGCTCAAGACAGCCGACAGTAATAGGAACCAAAGTTTGAAAAATAACTTAGGGTTCTATCCAATGTTATTCCTACTTAGAGTAGACCCACTGAAATGAATGTGGCTTAAGTACCATTCAAGTCAAAGGGGCTACTCTAAATAGGACTAATATTAGCTACAACCCTTAGTTAAAACAACCATAAAGCAAATACATGAAAAACACAATTAAATACTACAACCCTGCAATAATAATAGAATAAAAAGTGTGCCCAGCCCAAAAGAGCAACTTATATACCAAAGGCTTGCCATTCCTGATGCTGTTTGCTCTTGTCTGTGTAAATTAGGGGGGGGGAGCCTGTAGCTCTCCAGATGTGGTTGGACTACAGCTTCCATCAGCCCCAGCCAGCTTGGTCCATGGCCAGGGATGATGGATATTGCAGTCCAGCAACAATTGGAGGGCCACAGGTTACCTAACCCCAATGCAAATGCTTTCTCAGGGCTGGTGCACACAATACAACCGTCATGTGGAAACCACTTTAAATTGCTCCACGTGGCAACTGCCACCGCATGGTGAGATGTTTGTGTGCAGTGGTTGACCATGTGGATGAAGTTTGGCAGTTCTCCACGCCATTTTTCTTTTCTTTTCTTTTTTGAGGGAGCATTTGTGGCGGCATAGAGAAAATGGCTGAATCGATGCAGTGAGCTGCTGCATGCAAACAGCACGCCATATTTTGACAGCTGCAACATGGAATGATTAAAAGTGGCTCCCATGTGGTGGCCACCACCATAAGCCCTTGCCCTCACTTGAGTACTGAATAGCAGTTTTAAAAGCTTATGAAGGTGTTTGCTAAACTGTGTTTGGCCGCAGCTAGACCTAAGGTTTATCCTGGGATCATCCAGGGTTCGCCCCTGCCTGAGCACTGGATCCCCTGTGTGTCACCTAGATGAACAGGTTTGACCCCTGGATGATCCAGGGATAAACCTTAGGTCTAGCTATGGCCTTTGAGACACACAAAGCTGCACTGTCAGAGACAGAATGTGTGAGAGCACAGAGGAGACAAGACGGTGCCAACCTGGGACCAGAAATCCTCTCATTGTTAACTTTATTTGAATTTTTGCCATTCTGTACATGCTAGTATTTTTTTCTGAAGGAAAGCAAGGAAGCTGAGAGCCAGTTTAATGGAGCTGACAGAGCTGCAGTTGAAGGACCTCTCAGCTAAGAAGCTCACTGGCTGATCTTGGGCAAGTTACTAGCCCTCAGCCTAGTCGACCTCACAAGGCTGTTGTGAATATAAAATGAGAGCCCTGTCTATGCCACCTTGAATTCACTTGAGACTGGGGGTATGCAAATCTACGTCTCAACCAAATAGGTATATTTGCCTTCGTATAAGATATGCATCTTATTTTATATCAGAATTCTTATATTTGGTCAGTCCTGTAAAGAATGATTTATGAATCAGGCAAGGAAGGAAGGATGGAAGGCTATGACTGAACTATGTTTGAGTTCCTTGTCCCTTAGGATGGATTGTTGTTTCAGGATAGGAGCAATGAGATAAACAAGTAGTGAATTGTGTGTAAACTAAGGGTGTCGGAGAAATCCACAACAGAACCAAATGATTCCTGCATTGAGCAGGGGGTTGGACTCGATGGCCTTATAGGCTCCTTCCAACTCTACTATTCTATGATTCTATGAATACAGATTTTTATGAATTCAACCTGTGGATTCTGAATTGGGCTGGATTTCCCCTGTTGGGCAGATTCTGCAGACTTCTGGGCCATTTTTCTAACTTTCAGGAATTTTATGCAGACTTTATAGTAGAAAAATACACAAAAATAAACAAACCATAGGATAAAATGTGAAAATGCATGATTTGGGGGAATTTGCAAATTGTGGGGGAATCTGTGCATTTCTTTTGCATGTGTGAATTTATGCAAATTTGAATTTGTGCAAATGCGAATTTGCACAAATTCAGAAACTAAAAGAATAATAATCTGATTCCATTGATGGGCGGACGATGGAATGAAAGGAGCCTGACATTCCATGAAACACAGTTGGAATGGACTTTACATTACCCATATATCCCTAGTATAAACCAGCCCATGGTGAAAAAATAAGACAAATATGGAACAGGCGCATTGAGAGGGTATAATTCAAGGTGGTGCCATGGGGCATTCACATATGCTCAAACACACACACACACACACACACACACACACACACACACACACACACAGGCCTAATCTATACCAAGCAGGATATTTCACTATGAAAGCGGTATGTAAAAAGCAGGAGCCACACTATTGCTTTATAGCGGTACTGAAGTGCACTGACAACTGTTGGGGACCATTGACACATACCATTTCCTGCTTTATCCTGCTCAGTGTGGCTCCCGTCTTTTATATACCGCTTTCATACCACTTTCATAGTGAAATATCCTGCTTGGTGTAGATTAGGCCAGAGAGAGAGAGAGAGACTGGGGTTTCTCTTCCTAGCACTAGGAAAGGAATCTGTTCCCATATCTCCAATCTCTCTATCCTATCAGAGCTCAGATCTAAGGGAAGCCATTGCCTTTGCTAACACTAACTATGGAAGGTATGGGATTTCTCTTGCTAGGGCTATCATGGGAATCCCTTCATTATCTCTGATTTCTCATCAGCAGTGCTGCTGTGATTTTTTGATGGCAGTGTCGGGTGCAAGGGAGTCTCATGGGCCACCAGAAATGGCTTGGTGGCTGCATGTGGCCCATGGGCCACACTTTTTTGCACCCTGGTATAATGTAAACAATGACTGCCAGAGCAGGCCTATGACATTATGTTGCTTGGTATGAAGGAGGAGGTGGTGCCCGCTCCATTCCATGCACAGAAGCTGACCAGCCTGGCACCTGAGTCTTACTTCCAAACTGGCAGTGTCCTCTTCTACAACTGTGGGCAGCAGACTAGTTTATGGGGTCTGTCTGGCACACACAGCTCTGTTTTCTAACCCCTCACCCCTGCTCCATGCCTTCCAGCATCTGCCACCTGAGGCAGCCACTTCAATTTGCCCAATGGTAGGGCCAGCCCTGATGGCCATGATTGAATGTGATTTGATAGGGAGTCTTTCAGGCATGTGCCCCTTCTCCAGAAGTCTTGGCCTACCTGAGTAGTTTTCTATGTGATGTCAGTAACCTCATGTATGTGCTGGCAGTGTTTCAGCAGGCCTGTAAACCCATGTTCCACCTCCTGTCCTCTGTATAGGCTCCTTCTGCTTCTCCTGTTTCTATTATCCCCACTGCCAGCATTAGAACAATTATGGGAAATCCTGATATATATTAAGGTAAGTATGGACACAAAGGGAAAATATGTTATTCAGAATAATGGAACGGTTATTAAAAAGACTTTTTATGGATCCAGACTAAAGCCACTATTTCTATTAAGGTCCACAGTTGCAGTAAGCAAGATTTAGTGAAAGTTAATGGCTTTTCTTTTGCCTGCCAAATTGCTTCTTTATCCATGGTATCCAACTTTCCAGTCCCTGCGTCAGTGTCTGAAGCCAAAATTAGCTGGGCCTCACACAGAACTTTAAGCTGTGGGAAAGCATAGCTCAGAATGGCTGCTATTGTTTCCTGGTAACCTTATACTTAGCATTTAATATCCTCAGCAATTTACAGAATGCTCAGGATTGCTGTTTGGGAAATCCTGGACTAGTCTGAGTTACCTTTTTGCTGTAACATTGTAAGACCAAATGCTACAAAAGAATAAATGAACTAACCACGACACGCCTCGATACGTTTGCAGGAAAACTTTTTTCTTCCTTTGTACTTTAAAGACACATTTTAATTGCTGAGTGAGATGAAAAGGACACTTTTCCTTGTCCCACTGGTTGCTCTGTTAAGCAGTGTGTTAGATGTATTAAAATGCAATCCAAGATGCTAAAAAGGCAGAATGAGCCATTCAAGTGGAACAAAATACTTCCAAAATTAGGTTGTAATCCCAATGCACAAGCAGGACCAGCTCTACCATTTGGCAAGGTGAGCAGGCAGCAGATGCTTGGGAGTGGCTGAGACACCTGCCTCATCACAAAACGTGGGAGCATTTATTATTATTATTATTATTATTATTATTATTATTATTATTATTATTTCTTACCCGCCTCTCCCTCTGGATTGAGGCAAGGAACAACATTGAATACAAAAATTTAAAATACATAAAACTGATTAAACTGATAACCTCATTATTATGAGGTATTTAAAAAAGCAGCATTAAAATATGGTGGGATTTTTGTTTTGTTTGTGCAGTTTAATTTTGAACATACTTAAGATCAGGTCTTTCAATTTTGTTTCTACTCCCCCTGTGGTAATCTTTTTTGTCCCTCCCCACAATTCTGAAAGAGGAATGCCTAGTCCACTATCTCACACTGTCGCGGCGGGTGGTTAAGAACAGGAAGGAGAGGCCTAGCTCAGTGATAGAGTTTTGCATGCAGAAGGTTCCTGTTGAATCCTTGACATCTCTAATTAAAGAAGGGAGCAGGTAATAGGAAAGAGTCTGCCTAGAACCCCAGAGACCTGCTGTCAGTCATAGTAGACAATATTGGGCTGGATGGATCAAGTGTCTGACAGCATAAAGCAGTTTTATATGTGTTCATGGTCTTCCTTGTGGTAAGGAAAGGGCCTACTCAGTGGTAGCCCCCTGATTATAGGATATTCTCTCCAGTGAGGCTGGCCTGGTGCCAGGTTAAGACTTTCCTCTACTCCCAGATATTTGACAGTTTTAATGGGTGTAGAGATTTACTGTTGACAGTTTAAAATTTTCATTTCTGTCTGTTGGTTTTATAATATATTATTATATTTTATTTATAGTTCCTCCATCAGTCAAGATCAAGTGGGGAGGTCCTGCTTAGAGTCTGCTACATCTGAAAAGTAAAATTCTTGCAGAGGCATTGCAGGGCCTTCTCAGTTGAGGCCACTTTATTATAGACTATGTTGCCTATTGTGCCCTTCAGGTAAATTTTACAAAGACCAATAAGACATTGGGCTCATCTACACCTATGAGCCTTCTGGGAGGAAGGGAGGAAGATCCTGAGCTTTCCTGCTTCCGGGATCGTCCCCCAGCCTCAATCTGAAGCGAGGTCACCAACAGACAGAGCAAAGAAGGTAGTGACCTCAGAGTAAAGGGAAAAGTCACGGTAAGTCAGCAACTTTTTAAAAGTGCAGTTACGGGAGAAAAGCCCATTGTGTCTATGACAGCTGTGTCATATAAACAGTGCAGCCCCAACTAGCAGCCACCATGGGCTAAACGGGGCATATGGATAGGCCCCAGGAGTGGGCTTTTGTGTGAAAGAACTGTGAGTTCAGTTCAGTTCTGGTACTGAAAATAAATCTGTTGGCTCAAAATGTGCTCAGAGGTTGGGCATGACTACACCATGCCTTATTCTGGGGATCGCCCCGGGATCATCTCTGTGCATCCACATGATGCACAGAAGATCCCGGGGCAGGGAGGGAAGATCCCTCTATTTCCTCAGCATAACCAGGATGGCTTTTAGTCCGATTTTTCCCGCAGTCTCGGGATCGTTCCAAGACCGCAGGAGCTGTGGGTGGCTGTCCTGGTTTCGTCCTGGCTCCTTGTGAGTAAATGTGAGGAGCCGGGGACTGGGCACGTAGCACGGAGCTCTTCAGGTGCTCCATGCCCATCAGGGGTGGGGTGGGGGGAATGGGATTGTTCTTTTTATTTTTTACCTTTTACTTTTCGTGGGAGCACAAGTGTGCTCCAGCTCTTCATGTTTGTAAAAAAAAAATATGGCCGCCACAATGGGTGTGATGCCTGGGACGTCACGCGGCCCATGTGGACTGAGGGGGAGGATCTCACAATTAGCATATCATGAAATCCTCCCCTCTCTTCGTGTAGACCTGCCACTTGTTCTTTCATTCTAAGTGTATGTCTTTTGCACCTGGCTCTGACCGATGTATCTTGTGGTTCTACTAAAAAATAGTAATAATGAAGTAGTTCTCTAAGTCCTTGAAAGAGTTAACTAGGGTAACAGGCATCTGATTTAGCATGCATTAAAATTAATGGGACAATTCACACCTCACAGGCATTGCCTCAGGGTCTCTGCCAATTCAGGCAGCCGCTTACTTCTGCATCACTTCATTTGGATCATATTTTGAAAGTTTTCCTTGCTGCAACCCCAACAGTTAATATAGTAACGCTCATCTGCAATTCCAAGCTAGTTATATCCTCCATCCCAGGCCTGCACTGACAAAACATGATGATTAGGGAGAGACAAATCTGTCAATTTCTGTTTCTCCCAGCTTCTCATTTTTCCAATCTTTAAATTCTGTTTGCCCTGTTTACGTTTATTTTTTATGCTCTGTACAAACATTGAAATGCATTTTCATGCCTATTTCTCCTCATATAAATATGTTTGTACACAATTTTGCCTAATAGACACATTTTTTGTGGCTGTTTCCCCTAATATAAGGCATTTTTGTTTACTCTTTTCACTAACATCTGCATTTTTGTGTGCTGTTTCCCCTAACATCTGCATTTTTGTATGTGTTTCTTCGATTTGCAACCCAAAATTCAGAAAAGTATGAATACTGAGGGGAAACTGCATTTTGGTTTGCATATTGGTTCAACAAGTATACATTAGCCCAAAAAAACCACCCTAAAGAAGAGCTATCTTAGGCCATAGCGAGACCTAAGGTTTATCCCTGGATCGTCCAGGGGTCAAACCTGTTCATCTAGGTGACACACAGGGGATCCAGTCCTCAGGCAGGGGCAAACCCTGGATGATCCCAGGATAAACCTTAGGTCTAGCTGTGGCCTGAGAAAGAATTGGCAGTGGGTGGAGACTTCCATCAAAGCCTTCTGTGACTTCATATTGTCTGTGAGTTGGTGAGAATATTACCCCCCCCCCCAAAAAAAAGATTTCTCTCTTATGTAGGATTGCTGCATAAAGTTTTAAAACAGTCTGTATTGGTTTAAGCAAGGGGCATTTAAATATGATATGCAGTTTTAAGAATCCAGATTGAGTCACACTCAGTTATTTTGTTATAATTGGGAACAGTAGAGCTCACTTTTTCACAAATGACTTTTGAAAATGGTTCCCAACGGACTCCCACCTGCCACTGCCAGCCATGCAAGCAATAGACACAACAAAACCTTCAGAAATGCTTGCTGGGGAGGTTCCCCCACCTACAGCATTGTGTGAAAATACAAGGGGTTTGGGGATTTGGAGTTAATTTATCTTCATGCAAACAGGCTGAAATTACATAGCATTTAGTAAAACAGACATTTTCCCCGAGTGCAAATACTTTGCGAAAAAGCCTGGTAAAACAGAAGCTGAGTTTTAAACGTCTAGAAAAGGTGGTATGAAAGTAGAGTAACTGTCAAGCTGTACAATATTAACAATGCATATTACATTCCATTTCAGTCAAGGTATGACGAGTGTATCGTGTTGTACTTGTGAAGCAAGTAGAGAGGCCATGAGTGTGTGCACATATGCTGATGGCCTGAGGAATCCGTTGTAGCAGTAATATCCAGTGACTTGTGCATCAGAAGTTAAAGTATGAGCCTATAGCAAGCAGGGAGAGTCAGCTGGTTCCCCACCCCCTAATTGCCAAGAACTGCATCTTAATACTATTAAATACGGTCAGTGCCTATTGGCGGTTCTGTGGCCCTACTTGTGAGCTCCCTACAGGGCCAGAACAGAGCCAAGATATTTTGCTGCCTGAGGCACAGCAGAAAATGGAGCCTCCCACCTTCCAAAGTCAAGGCGCATAGTACTGAAAGCCCATCAGGTTATTTTAGTATATGAGGTAAACAAATCTCAGAAGCACCTCTCTTCAACACAAGCAGTAAAAATACAACAACAACAAAGTAAATAACTATCCATTTGCTGCCCTTTTATGACAGCCGAAATCTGCTGCCTGAGGCAACGGCTTCTCTCTGCCTCATGGTCAGGCTGGCGCTCCTGGGGGCAACTGGTTGGTGACTTCTGGGAAAAAGAAGCTTGGATTCATTTGAAACTTTAGTCTGGGCTAGCAAGGCAGTACTTACAGAGCTTTGCACTAAAAGAGCACGTAAGATGTTACAAAAAGAAGCTGGAAGGAACCATTTCTCCTTCTCACTTCTGTTCTGCTCAGCTCTTCCCTGCTAATTTGGACATAGATAATTGCTTTACATGGCACCTCTGTGCTGCAGGATGAATTAGTAGGAGGAGGGATGCACAAATCTGTCCAGGTCAGTTTCTTTCAGATTCTCATTTTTACATTCATAAGTTCATCCTGAACTTTGAGAATTTTTTCAGTCTTAAATTTGGGAGAAATTGCAAGCTATGAAATAGTGACATGAAAATCAGACCTCACTCGGCCTAAAAAAAGAAAGAAAAAGAAAACAGTGGACCAATAGTCCAGGGCCAATTGAGTGACTGTTTTGCATTCTCATAATGAAAGTGCTTTGGTCAATCAGAATTGCACTATGAGAGCATTGCATTTATGCTCATTTTAAAACTAAGGTGTTCTATCCATCTTTACATTAGTGGAAAAACTACAGTTCACGTTCCACAACTGCTAGGAGAACAACTAGGTTGACTAGTGCAAGCAACACACCATCTCATGAGGTTGTAATGGTTGGGGCAACATCTGGGCAAATGGCCTGTGGAACAGCTTGTGCAATGCCTTGTGTAGCAACTTGCGCACATGCAGACTTAAAGGACTGGATTTGACACTTGTACAATGATCAAAATGGGGTTTCTGTAAGCAATAGAAGCTTTGCGCTAGTGGAATGACACTGCTGGATGCAACCCAATGTGCATTGCTACGTAGGGTGGCCATATGGAAAGAAGGGCAGGGCTCCTGTGTCTTTAACAGCTGTATAGAAAAGGGAATTTCAGCAGGTGCAGCACCTGGTGAAATTCCCTCTTCATCACAACAGTTAAAGCTGCAGGAGCCCTGCCCTCTTTTGCATCTGGTCACTCTAGTATAGCTCCTATTGTTTCCTCATATTATTTGTTTTAATTTATTACATAATTTTATATACCACTTTCAGATTGATACCACCCATGCATATTTGTCAGCGGCCCAATTTCTGTCAGCGCTCACCACTTGCGTTAGCTAGTAGAGGGAGAAACACTCAGTGGAGTAGCCTGGCAATTTAAGACCCTGGAATTAATGGTCTTACCCCCCCCCCCACACCTTTAGATAGGCATGCATATTAATTCAGCTGTGAAGGACATAACTAACATTTCTCTCCTCCCCCCTCCCTGTCATTGCCATTCCACGCTTTACAGCTGTTTCTGCATTCCCGATATGTTAGAGTAACAAAACAAAGCATTTAATAAAATAAAAGGCTATCAAGGGCTACTAGCCCGGATGGTAGTGTGCTATCTCCAGCATTCGAGGCAGGAAGCCTGTGTACACCAGTTGCTGGGGAACATGGGTGGGAGGATGCTGTTGCACCATGTCCTGCTTGTTCACTCCTGGCCGATGGCTGGTTGGCCACTGTGTGAACAGAGTGCTGGACTAGATGGACCCTTGGTCTGATCCAGCATGTTCTTAATACGCTGAGCATGTGCAATTTCGCATTTCAGTCTCACTTATAACACTATCATAATGATTGGAATAAAATGGCATTTGCTTCTGCTCTCCTGATGCTAAACGTATTTACATGGGAATAAGCACTATTTTGTCATAGCCTAGGATAATATATTTCAAAAGTAAAAATATTAAAATGAGCTCCTATAATCAGAAAAATGTGTGGCTGGCTATCCCCTGGCTATAAAATACAGTTTTGATTTGTTTGTAAAAACCTCATAACATAAGCATAAGAAGAAGGAAAAGAAATTTCAACAAGCAATGTTGCCCCCTGTGGGTTCTGCCATGTCCATGCTGACACCTGGCCTGTTTGTCACTATCCCTACCACCTACCACTCTTTCTGTGGCCATTTTCTGCCCCCCCACCCGGTCTGTGGCTCCCTGAATGTCAGTCCCGACGTACAACCCTAACTACACCATTGGTGATACTGCCTTACCCTTTTATTCCCATAGTGGCTTTCTTAACAAAACAAAAATTAGTTCACAGAATGACTGAGTTTGCACAACATACTAAGCCACACTCAGTGGTTGAGTGTGAGTTGTTGTTGAACCATGGGTTAGCGTGTTGTCTGAATCTAGGACATTTTCTGCAGGGTGGTTTGTTAACCATGCAGTGTGGCTTATTTTTTTTCCCAGACAAGCTACCTTGTCTACCTGTTTTGGAGTTGTTCAAAGTGGTTAACAAACCATATTACATGGTCAACAAACCACCTTGCGTAAATCTCCTGGGTTTAGACAACACGCTAACCCATGGTTCAACAAACAACCCATTGTCTAACAATAGCCCACACTCAACCACTGGAGTGTGGGTTAGCGTGTTGTGTGAACAGTCCAAGTATTTCTTCGTAGGACAGGGAGTGTGACAGGGAGTTACACACACACCTTCTGATAATGATGGGCCTTGCCAGGCACATTTAAATGAATGGGAGCTGCATAAAGCACACCAGCCAGGCGAAAGATGCTTTGCCTTATTAGTAATCACATCCTCAAGCCTAGGAGCACTTGTTTTTCTTTTCCATCTCTCGGTTTTACATTGCCATGCACATATGTATCCTGCTTTTCCTGACTCCTCGTGCATAACGTGATGCTGTGCAGCGATAGCTTATTCTGGCAAGGACTGGAATAGTAAATAGACAGTTTTTATTTTAGATGTCACAGTTCATTAAGGCTGATGTCAAGAGCTTATTCTTTACCAAGCTTGGCCCTTTCAGACATTCATCTAACAATGCTATCTGATCTTAGATTACATTTGTGTTGCCTTGAATGATGCCTGTTCTACATTTCAGCCTCATTCTACAAACAATGGGTGTAGTGAGAGGCATTCAGCATGCCCCCTTGGTTTTCCAGTAATGTTCTTCATGCGCTAATCATTAGGGCCTTTCACACACTTCTCTGCCAACCCTCGGAGAAAGGTGGGGTAAAGTTTGAGAGCCAAAGAATCTGATAGTAAAAGGAGTTTCCTTTTGTCAGTCTTGTGTGTATAATATAATTGGCTGCTTGCTAGTTGATGGCTCTGAAAGTCAAATCATTCAGCTTCCAGACTGGCATGTCTCTGTGCTGCCCTGTCATTGTTCTTCTGTTTTAAGCTACATGTAGAATTGCAATTGACATTCCACATGTTGGGGAGTGCGTATAGCACTGTTTGTGTGTGTACCCATCACTACATCCCATCGACAGTGGTGGTTGTGACGTAGCCACGAGGGTAGGCAAAGTGTGCCAATTAATGTAAGCGTGTCATGTTTAAAATCCTTTTTTTTAAAAATCAGCATTTTCATTTGCTCCAAAGTGCTTTAAATTCAGGTGCTACTGGGCAGCTACGACAAGAAGGGTTTTCGTGCTAATTAACAAATCAAGAAATCATGTAGGCACAGTACTAGAATGCCACTCAACCAGAAATGCAGTGTTCCCAGCATAACCACCTGGAGTTGTTGGTGTTTTTTTTATCATCTGTGCAATAAACTTTGGTTGCAGTTTTTCTAAGCAAAGACATGTGTCTGCTCAGTTTGCTGCCCAGGTTACATAAAGACCATATAACACCAGTCTAAAAGGAATAGCAATGGCTGCCTATACACTTCTGGTTGGAATTCAAGGTGTTGGTGATGACATTTAAATCCCCAAAACAGCTTGGGATCTTGATACCTGAGGGAACACCTCTCCCTATACATGCCTGCCTGAGATTTGAGATCTGTTGGAGAAGCCCTCCTCTGTGTCCTACCAGAGCGAGAGACTTACATTATGGTGGGACGTGGGAGAGGGCTTTCTCTGTTGTGGCACCCCAGTTGTGGAATGCCCTCTCCTTGGAGGCCTGACTGGCACCGTCAGCCTTGTTTCGGTGTCAAGTTAAAACATGGCTTTTAATCAAAGCTTTTGAGGGCAAAATATGTCTAAAAGCTGCACATAATTTTAAATCGTTTTTATTGCTTTTAAATTTTCTACTGGTTTTAGCTTGTTAATAGTTTAATACATTTTTAGCTGTGTACATTATTTATTGTTTTATACTGTTTGAATTGATTTTATCTGTATGCCACTCTAAGATCCCAATTATATAGGGCGGGATGCAAATGTAATAATAATAATAATAATAATAATAATAATAATAATAATAATAATACAGTAATGGCAAGGCTTGCGTCAAGGGTATGCATGGTTAGGCATCTACTGAACGTCCACACTTGACAAAGGCGCTCTGTACTTGCTCTTCCTTTTCACTCTTATAACCTGCTTGTTCACCTGCCTCTCACTTTGGCCCAAACAATGGTGGTGCTGTGAAGGAGAGAGCAGTAGATGCTGCTGTCTACTTGCACCGTGGGTCTCTGCCTGTCAAGTAAGTTAATTGTAGCAATGATGAGAAAGAGGATGTGGAATCTCATTCTGTTTCCTGACTCCTAAATGAGCAGAGCAGAGAAGAGAAAGCTGCCCCAGCTGGACTAGAAGCTACATAAGGAAGCCAGCTTCCAGAGAGAGAGAGAGAGAGATCAGCGTGAGCAAACAGGGAGAGCAAACAGGAGTTTGTCGGGTTGTTCATCAGGGGAGGTCAAGACGGATTTTTTTAAAATTTATTAATTTATTATTATTATTATTATTATTATTATTATTATTATTATTATTATTTACATTTCTATACCACCAAATAGCCAGAGCTCTCTGGGCGGTTCACAAAATTTAAAAACATTCAAAGTATAAAACAACAGTATAAAACCATAATATAAAATACAATATAAAAGCTCAACCAGGTAAAAACAGCAGCAATGCAAAATTACAAATTTAAAACACCAAGTTAAAATTTATTTATAGACTGTTAAAATGCTGGGAGAATAAAAAGGTCTTCACCTGGCGTCTAAAAGCATATAATGCAGGTGCCAAGCGAACCTCCTTAGGGAGCTTATTCCACAGCCAGGGTGCCACAGCAGAGAAGGCTCTCCTCCTGGTAGCCACCTGCCTCACTTCCTTTGGCAGGGGCTCGCGGAGAAGGACCCCTGAGGATGACCTTAGTTTTTGTTCTTGTAAGACACACCCATATAGTACAGGCTCTGGCCTTAGCTAGACCTACCTGTTATCCCGTGATGGAGGAGGGAAGATCTCGCGTTGTGTTTAACACAAGATCCCTTCTCTGTTTACACGTCATGCGACAACCTCAGAAAGAGAGGCGTTGCGCCCACCATTTTTTAATTTTTAAAGGACAAGCAAAAGGAAAGTTCTTTTTAAAATTTAAATTACTTTCCCTGCTCCCCCCACCCTACTTCTGATGGGCGTAGCTCCCGGCTCCTCGTGAGGAATCATGCAGAGCCGGATCAACCTGTGGCAGCCGGCCACACATTCTGCGGTCTTGCGCTCAGCCCGGGACCATGGAAAAACTGGGGCCAAAGGGGAGGGCTTTATCCCAGGGCAAGGGAGGGATCATCCCTCCCTGATCCCGAGATCCCCTGTGCATCATGTGGACACACAGGGATGATCCTGGTGTTCGCCCTGGGATAAAGGCCCGTCTAGCTATGGCCTCTGTTGTTAACATTCAGGGAGGACAGGAAAAGGCACAGGCTATTCCAGTACAGTCAGAAGGACAGAAACAAAAAGGGACTATAGATGGAAAGGATTCTCCAGTGGCGGTGACCTGCAATGTTTGTGCAATGCCTGTGTTCCTGCCTTAGATCAACATTGTGTATACCTGCAACAAGTGCAAGCTGGTTGCACCATTGGTACTTGAGCAACGAGTGTCCACCCTCCAAGGAATAAGAAAAGATGAAGAGTTCTTAAACAAAATGGTGGAGCTTCAACAGCAGAGAGAAGCCCAAGAGGTGGAACTGCAACAGCAAGGTGAAGCAGAAGTGGGGAATGCTGAGGTGCGGAAAGCCAATGAAGAGGAAACTCCCTGGGAAAGGGTGACAGTTGGGAGCAGAAGAATCAGAAGACATTCTGCATCAGTGGAACGACTAGAGCTATGTAACCACTTTCAGCTACTGGAAGATGAGACTGGAGGACAGGCTGCAGAGGAAGAATTACAGGGGACCCCATGCAGTAGTGAGCAAGAGGCAAAAGGCCAGTCAAGCAGAAGCAACAATACCAAGGCCTACAACAACAAGAAGAGAAGAGTAGTCATTGTGGGAGACTCCCTGCTGCATGGGATTGAAACCCAAGTATGTCGTGAAGACCCATGGACTCGCCAGGTATGCTGTCTTCCTGGAGCACAGATTCAAGGCAAGACTGAAGGGTTGCCAAATCTCATAAAGCCCATTGACACATATCCTTTTCTTCTCATCCTTGTGGGAAAAAATGATACTGCCAGGCGAAGCTATGAAGAAATCTTGTCAGACTTTGAAGCTTTGTGTAGCCATACACGTACTCTGGAATTTAGGAAAGGTGATTTTAAGAAACTCAGAACTATGATAAGTAAGATCCCATGGCAAGTGGCCCTAATGAGAAAAGGAGTCCAAGATGGGTGGGAGTTTTTAAAAAAGGAAAAATTAGGCACAATTACAAACAATTCCAACTAAGAAAAAATATAGAAGACAACAGAAGAAACCAATGTGGCTCTACGAAAAGCTTAGAGATGACATGAAAACAAAAAAAGGACACATATAGGAAGTGGAAGGAAGGCCAGGCTGATAAAGAAGACTACAGACAGGTAGCACAGAAGTGCAGGAATGACATCAGGAAGGCTAAAGCTGAGAATGAGCTGAGTCTAGTGAGGGATGCTTAAAGCAACAAAAAAGCTTTCTTCAGGTATGTGCATAGTAAAAGACAGAGGAAAGAAATGGTGGTTCAACTGCTTAATGAGGATGGCAGATTGACAACAGATGACAAAGAAAGGGCCGAAGTGCTCAATTCCTACTTGGTTCAGTCTTCTCCCAAAAGTGGGTCTATGACCCCCAAGGTAAATGTGAAGTACAAGCTGAAGGGGAAGGATTGCAGTCTGAGATGGATAAGCAAATGGTCAAGGAACACCTAATTTTTTTGAATGAGTTCAGATCTCCAGGGCCCAATGAACTGCATCTAGAGTAATAAAGGAGGTGGCAGAAGAGCTCTCAGAACCACTGTCTATTATCTTTGCAAAATCATGGAAGATGGGTGAAGTTCTGGACGACTGGAGGAGAGCTAATGTTGTCCCTATCTTCAAAATTGGTAAAAAGGAGGCACCTGGGAATGATAGACCAGTTAGTCTGATATCAATCCCTGGGAAATTTTTGGAGCAGATTATAAAGAAGTCAATCTGTAAACACCTTGAAAGCAATGCATTGATTACTAGAAGTCAGCATGGATTTGTCAAAAACAAATCCTGCCAATCTAATCTGATCTCATTCTTTGGTAACCTCCCTTGTGGACTGTGGGAATGCTGTGCACATATATATTGACTTCTGCAAAGCTTTTGACAAAGTACCACATGACATTCTGATCAGCAAACTAGTTAAACTAGTTAAAACTGGGCTAGATGGAACTACCATTAGGTGGATCCACTGTTGGCTACAGAATCAGACTCAAGAGTGCTGATCAATGGTGCCTTCTCAAACTGAGGGAGGGAGGTAATTAATAGAAGCATAGCTTCCAAATCGCGCGAGGTACTGGTTCCCCTCTATTCGGCACTGGTTAGGCCTCATCTTGAGTATTGCGTCCAGTTCTGGGAACCATACTTCAAGAAGGATGCAGACAAGCTGGAGTGTGTTCAGAGGAGGGCAATGAGGATGATCGGGGGCCTGGAAACAAAGCCCTATGAGGAGAGACTGAAAGAACTGGCCATGTTTAGCCTTGAGAAGAGAAGACTGATGATAGCGCTTTTCAAGTACTTGAAAGGTTGTCACACAGAGGAGGGCCAGGATCTAATCTCGATCATCCCAGAGTGCAGGACACGGAATAATGGGTTCAAGTTACAGGAAACCAGATTCCGGCTGGACACCAGGAAACACTTCCTGACTGTTAGAGCAGTATGACAATGGAACCAGTTACCTAGGGAGGTTGTGGGCTGGACAGGAATCTGTCAGGGATGCATTAAGGTGGATTCCTGCACTGAGCAGGGGGTTGGACTCGATGGCCTTATAAGCCCCTTCCAGGTCTCCTATTCTGTGATTCTCTGAGCAATAGCAGCTGAGGACAACAGTGGACTTGTTGAGGGAGAGGGCCCACTGAGGGTGTCATGCCCAAGGGTCCTAAAAAACTTGAACTGGCAGTGACTTAAGGGTCCCTGCTCTCTCTTCTTCTTATCTTTGAAGCAGACATGGATTGGACAGCTCTTCAAATAGACAACACTTTCAAATAGAGGATTGTCCTCTGGCAGTCCTACAAGTAGAGCACTGCCCTTTGTAAAGTAGGACACCTGGCCACTCTAAAATGCCCACTTACAAATTCCATACATTCACCAAACTGAAAGTCACAGACAAGGCACGGCATTTGCAGTAGCTGCTTCCCATCTGGAAGTTAACCAGAGCATTAGCTTGCCTGAATACATTTCTGAAGCAGTGCAAAGCATTTTTATTGGGACAGGCTTTTGGAGTCCACTGGTAAGAGAAAGCACATTTAAAATTTTAAGAGAGCCCACATCTCCAGATATGAAACTCTTGGGAGGGTATTAAATGTTTAAACCCTTCTGTCAAACAAACCAATATATGTGCAGATAAATAGCAAAAAGATCATATTCTGTGATCCTCAAATGCACAAAGCTCCCAACACAGTTCTAAATTTCCTTAAGCAAAATACAATACAGAAATGGATTTCTTCCAAATTGTGGTTCAGCTTTGGCCTACTTCTGTTGAAGGTTGTAAACCTGTTCCTGAGTTATTTATTTATTTATTTATTCAATACATTTGTATCCCACCCTATATCACTAGGATCTCAGGGTGGCGTACAGGGTTGTGCACCTTCAGGATGCAAGTAGGGGATCATATGGGTATTGGTAATGAGCATGTAAGGGTAAAGAGTTCCGGCCTTGCCTTGCCCACTTTATATGTATAGAGATTTTTATTCCCCTCCTTTAATCGTGTGCTGTTAGAATGGCATAGCTCAGATGTAATTTTATTGCCTACAGAGATTTCTTCCACCTCAATGACAATTAGGGTTTATTCTTTTGAATACAGTTGATCTGGGACATGTCTACACACCAAGCATTTTTTCCAGGAATATGCTCTGAAACATTTTGTTATGCATACCTCAGTTCTACAAGCAGTGACGTTTCGGGAATTTCAGTCTCTTCCCTGGGCTGGTTTCCTTTGAATGAGGTCAAAGGAGACTTACTGATGTTTTGTAATCTTTGAATTTATGTAGAAATATCCAAGTTGATCATAGGCGGATGTTCACTCCATTTACACCCCAACAGATGCTGCTCTGCCATCAGATTTCTATAGGAATCACCAATGCTATGGGATCCTTGAAGAGAGTAACACAGCTCTCTGTGTCTCTCTTCCAGTCCTAATCCAAGAAAAACTGAAAGTTTATCCTTTAGTTTCCTGCTTACACACAGATCTGATTTCATAGAATCATAGAATACCAGAGTTGGAAGGGGCCTACAAGGCCATCGAGTCCAACCCCCTGCTCAATGCAGGAATTCACCCTAAAGCATCCCTGACAGATGCTGGTCCAGCTGCCTCTTGAATGCCTCAAGTGTGGGAGAGCCCACAACCTCCCTAGGTAACTGATTCCACCGTCACACTGCTCTAACAGGAAGTTTTTCCTGATGTCCAGCTGGAATCTGGCTTCCTTTAACATGAGCCCGTTATTCCGTGTCCTGCATTCTGGGAGGATCGAGAAGAGATCCTGGCCCTCCTCTGTGTGACAACCTTTTAAGTATTTGAAGAGTGCTATCATGTCTCCCCTCAATCTTCTCTTCTCCAGGCTAAACATGCCCAGTTCTTTCAGTCTCTCTTCATAGGGCTTTGTTTCTAGACCTCTGATCATCCTGGTTGCCCTCTTCTGAACACGCTCCAGCTTGTCTGCATCCTTCTTGAATTGTGGAGCCCAGAACTGGACACAATACTCTAGATGAGGCCTAACCAGGGCCGAATAGAGAGGAACCAGTACCTCACGTGATTTGGAAGCTATACTTCTATTAATGCAGCCCAAAATAGCATTTGCCTTTCTTGCAGCCATATTGCACTGTTGGCTCATATTCAGCTTGCGATCTACAATTCCAAGATCCTTCTCGTTTGTAGTATTGCTGAGCCAAGTGTCCCCCATCTTGTAACTGTGCATTTGGTTTCTATTCCCTAAATGTAGAACTTGGCATTTATCCCTATTAAATTTCATTCTGTTGTTTTCAGCCCAGCACTCCAGCCTATCAAGATCACTTTGAAGTTTGTTTCTGTCTTCCAGGGTATTAGCTATCCCACCCAATTTTGTGTCATCTGCAAATTTGATCAGCGTTCCCTGCACCTCCTCGTCCAAATCATTAATAAAAATGTTGAAGAGCACTGGGCCCAGGACTGAGCCCTGCGGCACCCCACTCGTTGCCTCTCCCCAGTTTGAGAAGGTTCCATTGATAAGTACTCTTTGAGTCCGATTCTGTAGCCAACTGTGAATCCACCTAATAGTTGTTCCATCTAGCCCACTTTTAGCTAGTTTGTTAATCAGAATGTCATGTGGCACTTTGTCAAAAGCTTTGCTGAAGTCAAGATATATGACGTCCACAGCATTCCCACAGTCCACAAGGGAGGTTATCCTATAAAAAAATGAGATCAAATTAGTCTGACAGGATTTGTTCCTGACAAATCCATGTTGGCTTCTAGTAATCACTGCATTGATTTCAAGGTGTTTACAGACTGACTTCTTTATAATCTGCTCCAGAATTTTCCCAGGGATGGATGTCAGACTGACTGGTCTGTAGTTCCCAGGTTCCTCCTTTTTGCCCTTTTTGAAGATAGGGACAACGTTAGCCCTCCTCCAGTCATCCGGCACCTCACCCGTCTTCCATGATTTTGCAAAGATAATAGACAAAGGTTCTGAGAGTTCTTCTGCTAGCTCCTTCATTACTCTAGGATGCAGTTCATCGGGCCCTGGAGATTTAAACTCATTCAAGGAAATTAGGTGTTCTTTCACCATTTGTTTATCAATCTCAAACTGCAATCCTGCCCCCTCAACTTCTGCTTCACTTTTTCCAGGGGGTCATAGACCCGCTTTTGGGAGAAGACCGAGGCAAAGTAGGAATTGAGCACTTCAGCCCTTTCTTTGTCATCTGTTATCAATTTGCCATCCTCATTAAGCAGTTGAACCACCATCTCTTTCCTCTGTCTTTTACTACTCACGTATCTGAAGAAGGCCTTTTTATTGCTTTTAGCATCCCTGATTTGCTCCTCCCCTGTTTAATGTGGGGGGGAGAGGGGAGGGAATAACGATGAGTCATATCAGGCCATCACCCATTCCACTCATCCCCAACCTGGTGCATTCTAAATGTGTTGGACTAAAACTCCCATCATTCCCACATAGCATGATAAATGGTTGGGATAATGGGTGTTGTAGTTCACACATGGAGGGCACAAGTTTGGGGAAAGTTGACCTATGACTTCTTGGGCCATTGGAGCTATCATTGGGATGTATGAAGGAATGTTCAAGGCTATTAATCATCTTCTGTCAGGCCTTAAAAGGCATTGCCTCTGGGCAGCCCAATGATAGTGGTACTTTCAGAATCACAGAGTTGGAAGGGAATCCAGGGGCTATCTAGACCAAGCTCCCAACTTACCATATTTCTTCAATTCTAAGACGCCATCGATTGTAAGACGCACACTAATTTCAGTACAACCAACAGCAAAAAAGCTTTGATTCTAAGAAATAATAAACACACCCGTGATTCTAAGACACACCCCGTTTTTAGAGATGTTTATATGGGGAAAAAAGTGTGTCTTAGAATCAAAGAAATACGGTATTACAATATCATGGAAACAACTGGTGCAGTTCTCACCTGGTCCCAGGTGGCATCCCTGAGATGAGTTTCCTGCTGTGAGTTTTATCTTGGGGGTGGGGGTGGGGAACGAAAGTTCTTCATTTGAAAGTCAATAGCCTCTTTTCAACCCTCAATGTTTGGAGAGTCCTGTTTGGTAATCCCTTCTAGAAAAAGATAAGCTTCTTAATCAATCTTAGTTGCAGTGGAAGGAAACCAAAGAACTGGAGCAGTGTTTATTGACCTTCTCAAGTACCAGATCTAATTAGACTTTCATTATTAGTACTGTAAATAAATTAGTCAATTGACCTCTTTCAATTTCTCTACAGATGAGGTTCTAAGCCCATTGGGAAAGATAAGGAATAGTTAATAGTAACTGGTTCTCCAATGTTAACTGTACTATTGGCCTATAAAGTTCTATACGGCCGGTGTGCAGCATATATGAGAGACTGCTCTTCCTGGATGAGTTCCTCCATTAGTCAAGATCAAGTGGGGATTCTCCTGCTGAGAGTCTCCTACATCTGAAAAGTAAACTTGTTGGGGAGGCATTGCAGGGCCTTCTCAGTTGAGGCCTCCTATAGATTATAATGGCTATTGCAGCTTTCAGTAAATAAGATATTTGGGATAAAAAGAGCAAATAGCAGTCAAGTTTTAAATAAAAAATAATTATAAACCAGTATAGGAAAAGTTATAAAAGACCTACAAACTTGGCCTGATATACAGCTCTTGATATTACAAGAATGAATGCAGCTAGCACATTTTCAGATATTACCAAACACAAAGGGAAGTGTATCATAAGATGTTGAAGACTAACAGATTTATTATGGCATAAGCTTTCTTGGACTGGGGCCCATTTCATCAGATGCATGGAGTGAAGTCATCAGTTGACAGATATTACATACACACACGCACACACATACAGGTACAAAGGGGGAAATGGTAAAGAGTGAAGCCCAAAGCCTATGAAATGCAAGAGGTGCCATCTATAACATTCCTATGCAAAGTTCAAATGCATACAAGACAAACACAGTAACCATTCACAATACCTGCAATTGGCTATGACACAAACACCCTAGCTTTGCTCCAATTTAACACCTATAGTGGAAGAGAAAAACCTGGTATTACCAAAATTGCCCTTTCTGTTTTGGATTATACCTATTCAGCTTGAAGACAAAAGTATTGAAAGAATCACACAAAAAGCAATTCAGGCATTTATTTGGAACAGAAAACATCCTAGATTAACTCTTAAGTGAGGACAGCATTTCATGCATCCGATGTTTGCTCTTTAAATAAAATCAGACCATAATGCAGAAAGTAGGAATGGGTGAGAAATCCATTCAGTTCAATGCAAACGTACCAAACTCGCAATTTATGATCCTACACATGAGCTGGAACACAATTATAAGGCAGGGTGGTGGTGGAATCACCCCCTCCCAGTTCTGCTGACAGTACTGCTTCCATCTTTAGAACAACACAATTGGATTTGACCCTCTGTGCATTCAGAAGCCCCAACTGTAAGCATGCTGGCATCTCTTTCAGATGTCATGTTGGAAGTGTGAACATTGGGATTAGGAGAGGAGGTTCATTGGGATTAGGAGAGGAGACTCAGAGGTGAGGCAAGGAAGTACAGTCTCCTTCCTCTTCCCCATATTAGGAGTATAGGACTGTTGTGTGAATTATTATTATTATTATTATTATTATTATTATTATTATTATTTCTTTTTACCCGCCTCTCCATTTTGATCAAGGCGGGGAACAACAATAAATGATAAAATACATAATACTCAATTAAAACATTATTATTATTATTATTATTATTATTATTATTATTTATTTATATTGTTAAAAACATCCTAAAAACACCCTAAAACATTTTAAAAACATTTTAAAATTCCACTGGATAGGCCTGCCAGAAGAGATCAGTCTTTATAGCTTTCTTGAATGCTAGTAGACTCTTAAGTTGACGAGTCTCCTCCGGCAGGCCATTCCACAGTCTGGGAGCAGCAGAAGAGAAGGTCCTCTGGGTAACAGTTGTTAATCTAGTTTTTGCTAGCTGAAGTAGATTTTTTCCCAGAGGACCTGAGTGGGGCGGATTGTATGGGAGAAGGTGGTCCTGCAGGTAGCCTGGACCCAAACCATGTAGGGCTTTAAAGGTGATAACCAACACTTTATACTTTTTAAAGTCCTTCATGTGGATACTGTATAAGTGGGACAAATGGTACTTTAAAATAACTAAAATAACATAGCAGAAATCATGATAATCTATTCTGCAGCATTCATTGTGAAGTTTCGCTTCACATAATAACGTCCTCCATGAGATCATGTTTCCTTCTACAATGGCCACTGAAAACAAGCACAAGATATTAATGCGCAGGCTTCTTTAATGTGTGAACAGACTCTCAGTTACACATTGATTTAGTACGGTAGACGTATATGTCTGCATAAATCTAGAGACTGTGGCTTAACTGGACTGTGGATTTGGCTGAATATTTATCAAAATCTGTTGAATTCAGGCATAAATATTAGTGCAGTTTTCTAGGGAAGGAAGAACATAGACACACACATCTACAAAACCTTTTGAAAACTAAATGCTCATTTTGTAGTAGGTGAACAATTCCCGTTCTTCTGTTTATGCTCAGTGACAGGTAAAATCTCTCCAGATTCTGGCAAAGAAGTTTAACTATGTAGAACATTGCAATGAATTCTTTACAGCTATTTTAGTAATCCATCAGGATGCATTTCTCTCCTCCTGGATTAAAGCCATTATCAAGCCAGTTGTCAGAAAGTATCAAGTGATGAAATACAGATAGCATACTGAACATTTGTTTAAGTTCATGCTTATTACAACCATGTTCTGGAAAGCATTGTGCTTAGGCTTTTAATAAACTCCCTCTAGAGATCAATTACCAGGATTTGTTTAGTTGCTATACCATAGACTGGAAATTTTTAACGTTAAAAAAACCCATCTGTTGAACTCAAAGCAAAATACTGAAGGTGACATCCAAAGTTGTGTCAGTAGACTTCCACTCATGCAATGGTATGTCCTCCCCTTCTTCTCCCCCTGTACCCGTGGCCCCCAAATCTGTTCTGGAGGGATCCCCCTATCCTCTTAACCATATTTTGAGTGTTGCAGGGGAGAGGGTAATTTATTCGATCAACTGTGGCCTTTATTCTGGTAGGAGAACACCATTAGATTTCACCCCAAAATCATTAGATCAGAGATGAGAAATCTACTGATTATAGATGAAACAATTCCAGATGGGCCAATGTAACTATTTAGAACATATTACAGAATTAGGCAAATGAATATTCATGAAATACTATATTTGCCTCATCCTTAATTATTATTTTTGTTGAATTGTGTAAAATATTATTCTCACCACAATCATATGTTCTGATATTACACATTTTGGTGGAAGCATAATTAACATATGATAAATAGTGGGAACTATACCTTTCAATTTGGATCAAATGGCAACTAAATTCCATAGTAGATTTGATTGTAAAGAGAGTGATTAATTGAAATGAAGATAGCCTTTAAATATTGAGTTTGTTCTGACTTTACACTGTTGGTTTTGCCCTACCCTGTGCCTGTTTACACTTCCCTGTGCCTGTTTGCATTCTCCTTCCCTCTTTATTGTTTACTACAACTTATTAGATTGTAAGCCTATGCGGCAGGGTCTTGCTATTTACTGTGTTATCTGTACAGCACCATGTACATTGATGGTGCTATATAAATAAATAATAATAATAATAATAATAATAATAATAATAATAATAAGTGCATAGTTAAACTATGGAATTCAAGTTGTGGTGATGGCCACCAATTTGGATGGCTTTAAAAGAGGGCTGGATAAATCCCTGGAGGAGAAGGCTTTCAGTGGTTACCAATCCTGATGGCTATATGCTACCTCCAGTATCTGAGGCAGCATTCCTATTTACACCAGTTGCTGGGGAACATGGGCAGGAGGGAGGGTGCTGTTGCACTTGTCTCCTGCTTGTGGAATTCCGGTTTACGGCTGGTTGGCCACTGTGTGAACAGAATGCTGGACTAGATGGACCCTTGGTCTGATCCAGCAGGGCTCTTTGCATGTTCTTAAAGTCTGTTTTCATTCTTGAAGGTCTACAATTTGTTTGGCCTACAGCAGGGGTGCCCCCACTCCCCCCAATGTTTCCCAAATTAACTTATTTTAAAAATAAAAAAATGGCATCCTTTGTAACTACTGAGCACAAAGGGTCCAAATTTGTTTGATTGCAAACTATTTTTGACCTTTTTGCTGCTCCACACTCACTATGGAGCACCATGTTTTCTTAGTACCCTCTTGAGGGGGAGGTGTGCCCCAGGAGAGCAGATCCATGGTGCAAAATGGGGTTTTGGACCTCTCAAAGTTACCCACCACTAGTCTCGAGGAAGACTAATAGACTAGATACGCTTCAGCATACTAATAAACAAATAGAATGTTCTTATCAATTTTCTTATGAATCAAACTGAGAATAAAAGAGATTCATAGGGGACACCCCCCCCCCCAAAAAAATCCTAATTAAGTTCAAAAAGAAATGACGGCTGGTGGAGAGGAAGAATTGAACATGACTAAATTAGCAGATTGTACAGAGGAATTAAGAAATGAATCTAGGAGGAACAATCTTATTTTTGTTAGGAGTACTTGATATTGAAAATAATTAACTGCTCCCTTTAGTAGATTTTTTTTTTCATTTTTAGGATTTAGCACACATACCCTACCCACACATACACTACGGCTGAGACAGCTTTTTGGTTTAAAACTAGGTCTTCTGGTTCAGATAAATGTCCAGACAATATATTGATCAAGCTGTATGGGAACAGCTTGGGGAAAAAGTAATAGAACAAACATTTGGAGGGCCACAAGTTGCCCGTCCCCGATCTAGTGGATTATGAGCTCCCCTTGGTAATCCATTGTCACAGGGGTTAAGCAGCAAGGAATCACATCTGGGGACTACAGCTGGTGACAGAGGGGAGCCAGAAGGCTGGCACCCTAGAGGAGGGAAAGGTGGCTCTGCCTCCCTCCCTCCAACAATGAATTATCCAGAGTGTGGGAAGTGAGCACATCTGTGAGTCTTTATATCCTGCAGTAGCACCAGATTAGGCTATTCGGCATTGCCTGGCTCCCCAGGCCAGGGGAATCATAGGCAGATGTGACAAACCCCTTAGCTAGAATGGACTTGTCTGACCAGCAGCCCTGGCGACGATGTCTGCCAGTGTCTGATCTGCACTACAGGGCTCCTGGATCAAGCCCTACAGCAGGAGTTGGGAACCTCAGGCATGCAGGCCAAATCCAGCCATGCTGGAGTCCCAATCCAGCTTTCCTGGATTTCCCAGATGGCCATGCCCCCTCTTCCTGCCCACAGTCCCTTTCCTCTGACTACCAAACATTTGTGGTTCCCCCCTACCCCATTCTAATGCCTCTCCCAACACTTGGGCCACAGCTAGACCTAAGGTTTATCCTGGGATCGTCCAGGGTTCGCCCCTGCCTGAGCACTGGATCCCCTGTGTGTCACCTAGATGAACAGGTTTGACCCCTGGACTTTATCCCTTAGGCTGGACATCAGGAAAAATGTCCTGACTGTTAGAGCAGTACAACAATCGAGCCAATGACCTAGGGAGGGTGTGGCCTCTCCCACACTAGAGGCATTCAAGCGGCAGCTGGACAACCATCTGTCAGGGATGCTTTAGGGTGGATTCCTGCATTGAGCAGGGGGTTGGACTTGATGGCCTTTTAGGATCCTTCCAACTCTACTATTCTATGATTCTATGATTTCAGGCTGAATGCGGTTCCTTACCCTTGCCCTCCCATATCTGACACCTGTAAGCCCCCCTGTTCCTTCCCATTTGAATTTGCAGTAAAAGATGGCCAGTGCCTTGGCAGCCCTAAGGGAATGATGGGTTGAGCCCCCTAATTTGCCAGCTCAGTTACTGTGCTTTAACATGCAACGTTCCAAACATATATTGCATTCTTCTCTCTTCTTAATATCTGTGCAAGGAAAGAAATCCTTGGGAGTTTTCTTTTGCATAACAATAATGTTTTATCAAACCCCCCCCCCCAAATAAAAAACAATCTCATAGTTTGTCTTTTGGTGTGCAGGGTAATAAGTACTGGGAATTGGAGGCATTATTTCTTGAAAAATGAGTGCCTCAGGCATTTGATCTTTAGACGTAATTACATAATACAAAGCAGAATGTGAGGGTTCAGAACAACTATTAATATTAATCTTAGCGCCTACACAGTGTTTTTCTCACATCTTCAAAGTGCTTTCCCTCCATTAACTATAAGACTTACAGTACTTTGGGGACATTTACTGGTAAATAAGTAAACATTATTGCCATTATATTGATGAGGCACCAGAGCCAGTAA
Source organism: Elgaria multicarinata webbii (assembly GCF_023053635.1). Lineage (NCBI taxonomy): Eukaryota > Metazoa > Chordata > Lepidosauria > Squamata > Anguidae > Elgaria > Elgaria multicarinata. The sequence goes on from NC_086174.1 coordinate 30,260,558, forward strand.
GGCGAGACAATATGCCTAAAGCCAGAGAAAAGAAATACTGTCAATTTAAACCAAAGGGGTGTGTGTGTGTCTACACCAGAATGGAAAGAGAATCACGTTAGGGGTATAATCCAGATTTTCATTAAATTGGCTTTGGTCCATCAGTGGCACATGAAACACAAAAGCGGAGTAAACAGTACCTGAAAACCCACTTTTCAAAGGTCTGACTGCTGTTGAAATTGCCTTTCGTTGGGCGGAGTCTGTAGTATTTATTTATTTATTTATTTATTTATTTATTACATTTTTATACTGCCCAATAGCCGAAGCTCTCTGGGCGGTTCACAAAAATTAAAACCATCATAAAACAACCAACAAGTTAAAAACACAAATACAAAATACAATATAAAAAGCACAACCAGGATAAAACCACGCAGCAAAATTGATATAAGGTTAAAATACAGAGTTAAAACAGTATAATTTAAATTTAAGTTAAAATTAAGTGTTAAAATACTGAGTGAATAAAAAGGTCTTCAGCTGGCGACGAAAGGAGTACAGTGTAGGCGCCAGGCGGACCTCTCTGGGGAGCTCATTCCACAACCGGGGTGCCACAGTGGAGAAAGTGAATGTCATCAGCCCCATTGATACTGCTCAGCCAATGAGAGAGGCCTTGTCCCTCCCTCTCCGTGCTTCACTGCTCAGGGAAGTTTAATGAAAGAAATGAGTGAGGTGGGGTAGTTTCCCCTACACCTCTCCCACTCACATCCACCGACTGTGAACCAATTTTGAAGCCTGGGGACAGAGGGCATGGCAGACAGGAGGTACTAAGGTTCTGCAGGGAGGAAAATGGCTGGAATGGCCTCCCTCTGCTAGCGCTTCGTAGTCAGCAGTGGGGGTACTGCTATTGCTGCTGCTGGCTCCACTTTCCCAACAGTGCTATCTCCAGTATCTGAGGTAGCAAGCCTGTGTGCACAAGTTGCTGGGAAACATGGATGGGAGGGTGCTGTTGCACCATGTCCTGCTTTGTCGGTCCCTGGCCACCAGCTGGTTGGCCACTGTGTGAACAGAGTGCTGGACTAGATGGACCCATGGTCTGATCCAGCAGGGCTCTTCTTATGTTCGTACGTTCTTAAAATAAACTGGCCTATTTGGCAGTAGTGGGCTCACATCACATTGGCTCACATTTGTACCTTATTTGCACAAAAGGCCCCAGAGCATAGTCTATGTGCTCAAATAGAGGAGTGAACCTGAAAAGCTTGAGAAATGTTGGATACTTTCTTCTTATCGCCCCACCACAAGAGATAAGGACAGAGCAGAAGGATGGGATGGAGACAGCTGTCGCAAATTGTGGTCACACCATAGATTTGCTTAAAGGCAGTATGAGACTGGCAGTTTTATTCTCAATTCCTTTTCTAATAATGCCTAACATGGAGTTTGCCTTCTTTACAGCGGCCGCACAATGGGTGGACATTTATATTGAGCTGTCCACCACAACCCCAAGATCTCTTTCTTCGTTGGTAATCGCCAGCTCAGATCCCATCAAGTTAATACTTGAAATTGGGTGTTGTCCCCCCCCCACCAACATGCATCACTTTACTCTTGGTTCCATTTAACCACATCTGCCATTTGGATGCCCACTCTCCCAGGCTGGAGAGATTCGTTAGAGCTCCTCACAATCCCTGTTTTTAACCACTTTAAATAATTTGGTGTCATTGGCAAACTTGGCCACTTCACGCTCACTCCTAATTCCAGAACATTTATGAAGAAGTTTAAAAGAATTGGTTCCAATACAGATCCCTGTGGGGCCCCACTATTTACTTCCCTCCATTAGGAGAATTTACCATTTATTTCTGCTTTCTGATCTCCCCTTATTCCATGACTGCTAAGTTTGTTTAGGAGTCTTTGGTGAGGGACTTTATCAAAGAGCAGTACGACAATGGAATCAGTTACCTAGGGAGGTTGTGGGCTCTCCCACACTAGAGGCATTCAAGAGGCAGCTGGACAACCATCTGTCAGGGATGCTTTAGGGTGGATTCCTGCATTGAGCAGGGGGTTGGACTCAATGGCCTTGTAGGCCCCTTCCAACCCTGCTATTCTATGATTCTATGATTCTATGAAAAGCCTTTTGGAAATCTAAGTAAACAAAGTCCTCCACATCTCCCCTGTCTACATGGCCTTAGCTAGACCTAAGGTTTATCCCAGGATCGTCCCGGGGTCGTCCCTGCCTGTTCCTGGGGTCCTCTGTGTATCATTTACATGAACAGGGATGACCCTGGGATGATCCCGGGATAAACGTCAGGTCTAGCTAAGGCCCCAGTCTTCTGACATTCTCAACGAACTCTAAAAGATTAGTGAGACAGGACTTACCATTGTGGAAGCCATGTTGATTTCCCCCCAGAAAGTCTTGTCCTTATATATGCTTACTGATTTGTTTTTAATACTGCTTTCAACCAATTTACCTGGAACAGACATTAAACTAACCAACCTGTAATTTCCTGGATCCCCCTTGGATCTGTTTTTTTAAAACTGGTGTTACGTTGTCCATCCTCTAGTCCTCTGGTACAGAGGTTGAGCTTAGAGATATATTGCATATTTTGGTTAGAAGTCCTACAACTGGCTGGGGCATGCTGGGAATTGTAGGATTCCTCCACCCTGTCTAAATGTGCATAGGATTGCACCTTTAAAGATAAAGAAATGTGACCATTTGGGGAATCCTGAAGGATTGGATTGGAGCTTCAGGCAAGCTGAATTTGGCCCCAAAATTGAGGTTCTACACCCGTTTGTCAAATTATTCTGTTAGGTTTCACTGTAATACAGCCAGTTTAATCTCTGGGGAGAAATGGGTACCAAGAAGTTTCAGGATTAACTTCACCCCCTTCCCCGAATTGAAACCATGTTTCCCGTCACAACTGTATGTTATTAATACAAGGAATCTGTTCAAGTCAAGCCTAAAATATGTGCCAGGATCATACATCTGTTTTAAATCTTTTTTCACCCCTTTGTACGTTTGTAGTGAAACGTTAAGAGAAGGAAGATGTTATGTTTTGTAGAACAGAACATGTTTTCAGGTTTTTATCTGGGAGATAATATAATTTAGCCGCCTACTCTCTTATTACAAATAATTTTATATTCTTCCATCTCGCTAAGTCTTCATGCACAAAGTATACGTAACAAAAATGTGTTCCTCACGCTCTTTGCACCTATATAACTATTTGTCCATTTGAGCTGCCAAATAACATGTTGTCCTGCCTTACCATCTTGAAAACAAAAGGCATTATCTAGAAAACTTAAAAAAAAACACCCCATCATCTGTGTGCCATGAATAACTTTGCAGAAGCTCAATGTACACAGCAGAAAGTCCAATTTCTCTGGAGAGCTTTGCAGAAAATGTTATCACTGCAATCTACCTATTAACAGGGAGCGAGAAAAATGTATGTGCAATCATTTTAACATAATCTGTTTAAACCGACAGGAGAAACAGGTGTTTTAAAAAAGTATGCAACTCACCACTGTGCCTTGAAACAACAAACCATTGCTTAGCATTTTCTTCTACTCTCTCTTTGTCTTAATGCTGCAGCTTTGGAAAATGTCAGCAGATATATCCCTTTCGAGTTTTCTGTGGGATAGTCACTGCAAATTCTTCTTAATCATACTGATAATATATCCGATAGTTCCATATTAAATATTCTGACCTCTTTTGCCTGAATTAACTGGCATTTTAGGGCCATTTCATACTTTCAACTTTCTCATGGACGGTTTTAGGGTTCTGGAGTGGCTTATTAACCACAGTGACAAGCCACCCTTGCTGGTTTTGTACAAACAGGCAAACCGCACCAGTAAGGTGATTATGCAAATCCACCCCACATGTGTGGCAAGGGGAAATAAGCCACTATGGCTTATTTCCCCCTCCATGTTTGTACGAATCCATCTTTGGGTGAATGCAGATCAGTGGTGTAATGGAGGCTGGAACAGGGTGCAGAATCACAGTTCAATGACTTTTTTAAACGCAGGAGCGACAATATCACCTGACAGAGTGTCAAGGTAATTGGTGGTCTTTCCTTGCTCTGGCAAATGAAGGAAGTGATGACAAGGCTTTCAAGTATCACTATTGTTTGTGACAGATTTGCATAGAGGAAGTGAGAGAATGTGGTTGGCTCACTAGTCTGTGCCTGTCAGCTGAACCTAATACATTATTATGCTCTTTGTGGGGGGGATGTATAGAAAGATACCTTTTCAGTGGTGCCGCCTATCTATTGGGCAAAAGACATAATAATAATAATAATAATAATAATAATAATAATAATAATAATAATAATAATAATATCTATAGGATACTCTCCCTGGAGAAGTCTGCCTGATGCTGTCTTTGCTTAACTCTAGCCACCAGGTCCAAATATTTATTTTTACCTTGAAGAGTGATGCTGTTTTTGTTGCTAGTACTGACGTTTAGGCCAGATCTACACCTTGTGTCAAATCATTATGAATGTGGAATAAAAAGCAGGATATAACACGATGAAAACATTGTATGGAATGTGGATTGTGCCCCAACAGTTATCAATGCACTTCAATACTGCTATAAAGCAGTAGCATCTGCTGAGATTACGATCTTTACCAGCATTATACTGTGCAATCACTGCAAATTGCATGCAAAGGACTCCGAAGTTTTCCAGCTTATAATCTGCTTTTATTGTGAAGTACTCCCATGCATCCTGCTTTAATTGAGCTATAAAAGCAAAAGACTCTCCGTATTTTGATACCAGTTTTTGAGCGTATCATCTGAGTGGCCACTGGGGTGCAGGAGCAGGATTTGAAGAAAAAATAAACAAATGCTTACATCTGCGTAAGCTTTTTATACTGTATTTTGTATTTGTGTTTTTAGACTGTTGGTTGTTTTATTATGTTTTTAATTTTTGTGAACCACTCAGAGAGCTTCGGCTATTGGGCGGTATAAAAATGCAATAAATAAATAAAATAAATAAATAATAAAGATAAAGACATCAAAATTGGCACAGTAATAGATATTAAGGAGAGCTTTAAGCATACCAAATTTGAATCGGATTGAGTCATCTGTTGATTTTTTATGATTTTTTTACATTTCTCCCCTTAAACTCATTTCTTGGTATGCAAAGGATCTTGCCGTCCGGTAGCAACGACAACGGTGACAGCTTAGCGCTGCAGGGGATAACTTGAGGGAAGCAGGTACGTGGGATGAAGCTCTACATTCTTATTGCACCTTGCTTTAGTGCCCCTTTCCCCCCACCCCGCTTTTACGATTGTGTTATCTTCTGTTCATCTTTGGAAGCCACCTTATGAATATTCTTTTTCATTTTTGTAAATGGAAAGACAGATGTAAATATCTGAAATAACTCAAAGCCTGCATTGAGTTCTAGTTTTGCAATGCGCACTTTTCACAAGTCTGATATATTACGTTCACAAGATTTTAAGAGAGGAGCGCAGTAAAGGAGCCGAGACGGCAGGCCCTCAAGACAGAAACAGAGAGGGATGTTTCTTCCTTTTTTTTCATTTAGCCATTTGATTTGTACCTAGCTTCCCTGTCAGATGTTTGATGAATAAACCCCTCAATAGGCATTTTATTATTCTGCCAAGAATCCTTTACAGACCTACACAAATAAAGGCTGGGGGTGGAGAAACACCCATTCCTAGGGAGGTCTGTCACAATAGTTTTATTCATGCAATCACATTTTACAAGTAATTTAATCTGCTCTTTTATATATTCTAAATGCCTAATAATGATGGGCTATGCCAGTTCAAAGAAAAGGAACTAACAGAATCTGCCTAATTCTCACACTTTAATAAGCCTGGACATGTTCACATTGGATGTCTTGGATAAATAAACACTCATTTCCCGTCTTGCCAAGAGATGTATTTTTTTTTCCTTTTTCTTGCCATGCACACCTAAAGAATCTGCTGTTGTGAAATACAAAATGTGTTGCTGGGATGGGAAGAACTGGTGAAAATTGTCCTGCAAACCCACGAGGCGGGATTATTATTATAGCGTGTGTAAGATCGGCTTCAGAGCTTTGCTTCTTCCAGCCCAAGTATTCCCATAGATTCAGCCATGTGGGAGACGTAGCATCTGCCCTGCCATGTGCAGAAGGAGCACAGATTGGGGAGAATCTTTAATAGTAGAGAACCTTGAACCACCTTTAAACTAACACTTTTGGGGGGCATAAGCTTTCATGGCACGTCATCACACACGAAAATCGTGTTTGCTTACCGTCGCTTCTCTGCCCGCGCATTTGTCCCTCATTACTTCCCCTTTTGAAAGAGGAAGTCAACAACTTGCACATGGCCCATTCAGTGGGCTGTTTTGATCACACTGTTTCTCCTGCACACAGCAGGAGAGAGAGGCAACTTCCATCTTTAAAAAAAAGTCAGACTTACTGGGGTTTTGTTGTTGTGTGACATCTGTTAGAAGGGGCAGGAGGCAGACGTAGTTGTGAGAGGAAGCTGCAAAAAACTGTGAGCGCCCAGTACTGAGCGTGCAATAAAACGCTCATCTGATGGAGCTCATGGATTAGAGTCCATTTGATCATTTGCAGGAAGTGTTATCTACATTTGGCTGGATTTCCATATATATATATATATATATATATTTGAAAAATAATTATTACATTTAAAATAGAAATCCAGTATATCTCACCATAAAGTGGAAGACTGACCAGCTGGTGGCTATCTTGACAACAGTGCATTGGTGCTGTGATCCTCCAAAACTCCCCAGCTTTGCTCCTGTGGGGTTGCAGCATATTATCCCTACACTAATAAGCAAGCATGGGGTTTATATGGATCATTGGGGGGGGGGAACCACTGCTGCCTGTCACTTCCTGGCTTTCTCCCCCTTACCTCATGGGGATTAAAGTCAAGGGAAGGGAGAACTTTCCCCCCAGCAAAAGGGAGACTCTTCTTCCCACCTGGAGGCAGCACAGGCTCGCCCCCTCCCCACTGCCCGGGCAGACAGCAACCAATCAGGGGTTGCCATCCACCCAGCCACGCCTCCTCCACGATTGTGTGATAGAAGGCCATGTGCCGTCCTTGCTGCGCTCCAGACAAAAACCTTGGAGTAAGTCCCCAACATTTTTGCTTCAGTGGGAAGCCCCGGGATGCTTGCGCAGTGGCTTCTGCATCATATAATTGATGATGCACCACACCATGCACCCACCCTGGGGCTTTCATCACCTATAGACAGCCCCCTAGATGCCTGCTCAGCCTATTGATGGGCAACTTCAAGCCCCTGCTCTCCCCTCTTATAGGTGTTGATCTTCATACTGGATTTGGATTGGACAACATTTCAGATGGAGGATGTCTTTAAATAGAGGACCATCCTCTGTAAAAGTAGGACACCTGTCCACCCTACTGAAGAACTTCCTCTTTAGGAAGGCTTTTGGTTTTTAATGACTTCATTTCAACCTGATTGACTAGTTTCATCTGTGGATTTTTGTGTTTTACCTGCTGGTCTTTTCTGGCTTCTTTCTTTCTTTCTTTCACAGTTATACTTTCAGTGTTTTTATTTTATTTGTATTTGGTCTATGTGTGTTTTACTTTCTTTGCTTCTGTTCCCTTTTTTTGGTTAGCCACATTGATCTTTTTTGGAAAGTCAGGATGTTAATGTTTTAAATAAATAAATAAATAAATAAATAAATAAATAAAAATAAAAATAAAACAGAGACCAGATTTGATAACTTGTGTGAGTACAATCTCCTGAGAGGCTCTCCTGTTCAGACCTCCTTGAAATAAGGTTGCACAGGAAAATGGGTCTTCTCTGGTTTTACCTTGTTCCAGGCATATTTATCTGCTCTAGTGCAAAGATCGGCTGCTCCAGTAATAAAGATGAGGCAGAAAAATAAAGGTTCATTTTAAAAAACGATTTAGTCTGTTGAAAGTTATTATAGTAAAAGTATTCTCAGCTCTTACAATGAATTTTCCACTTATAAAATACTTTTTGGAATGTTAGGATTTTGCTTCTCCTTAGCTCAAAATGGTTAACGTGCAGTAAGTTACTTCCAAAAGTACATAAGTACCCTTTCTAAGACATTTTCTTTTTGCAATAATGTTTCACTTTTGTGTCTAGTTTACTTGCTTTTTTAGGGAAAAAAAAGGCAATCTAAATTACCTGCTTTCAAGTTACAGTAAGTTTTCCTCTGTCTATCTGTCTCTCTTCAGACAGGTGTATTATTTATGTCTTTTCTGCTGATTACTGTTCTTTGAGTAAGTGGATTTTGGTTGGACTAAAATGAGAGAGAAGGATTCAGAATGTAGTGAAGCCATATGTGCATTTATTTATTGGTTTGTCTGTATTTTTTACTGGAGGAAAAAGGACCATCGCTCAGTGGCGGACCACATGCTTCACAGAAGGCCCCAGAATCAATCCACAGTATCTCCAGCTCAAAGTTAGGATCAGGTAGCCGCTGATGGGAAGGATTCCACTACTAGTCAGAGAAGACAGTAATGGGTTAGATCGACATATAACCTGGAATACAGCAGCTTTGTATGTTTTAAAAGCTGGCAAATCCTTCTTAATAGAAAAAAGATGGAACGGTAGGGAAAATAACCCCAGATGTTCAGAAACATATTTTTTAAGAATCCTTTGTACAGTATGATTAGATGGCATGTGTAAGATGAAACAGCCACAGTTTCAAGCAAGCATCAAAAAATCAGCTGCTCAGCTACACAATGATGCTAACCAGATGTTTTACTTTTGTCTTTAGCTCATTTTCTAAATCCTCTGGAACCGTAGATGTAATAAGACCCTTACCAAACGTACAGGAACCACCCAACCCGAGCTTCGCATTTGCTGAGATACAAAGGGGAATGCTATGAACTCAAAGAGAACGGAGAGCAATAGCCATGCCCAGTAAGACTGCGAGCTTTTCGACGCGTTTTTAGAAACGCTGCCAAATATTCTTCACATCTGTTCAGTTCTGCAGTTGATTAAAATAAATCCTTCATTTGCAATTGGCAAAGGCGAGAGTGGGAGAATGATATCCATTGCAAAGATGCAATTGTCCTTGAGGCCAGTTAGTGAAATGTTGGCCCTAGAAAAAGCCAAATCAAACAAGGAGCGAGTGGCGAAGCTCAGAGTGGGATGAAGTTGTGTATTTTTCCTCTTGGTATTCACAACCCTACACTGGGGAGCTCGGAAAGGAAGTGCATGTCAGCCCCAACTGCATCATATTTAACTTGGCTGTTGGAATAGTGAACTTGGCTCTTTGGGCAAATACCACACCTTTTTATGTTTCTTTCTCCCACATTTAACTTGTCTTTTTGGCATTTTCAAGATTCTGACAAAAATTAAAGGACCCCCTTCATCTCCATATTCTCTGCCCAGTTTCTCAGGCTTGGAAGAAAAACACCAATCTTACTATATAAGTTACTAAAAATAACCAATAAAATGTGCCTACTGGTATTAACAGAGCTCGTCTTTCTAGTTTCTCTGGAATATTCACATATGTGCAACTCTGTTTTAGAAATGTTTTTTTCCCCTCCCTGGCAGGGCTCTATACTTTTGAACCATGATCAAGCAGAAAACCAGCAGATGAAGCATTCCCTACTGATGCATTTTTGCACCCAGAAAAACTTTGCCCAGTTGGATTTCTGCATGCTATACAATTAAGGCACAGGTTGTCTTAGGGCTCTATCACACCTACTTTTTTTCCTCCTGGTTTGCCTCTGCGATTTCCACTTCCGTTTCATTAGTGGGTCAAGCTAATGGTCCCTTTCACATGTGTTTGCGGTAGGGCTGTGCACTGCCTTGGGCCAAATCCCCCAAACCGAGGCAAAACAGAATACGGGGGGGGGGGTATTTATTTATTTATTACATTTTTATACCACCCAATAGCCGAAGCTCTCTGGGAGGTTCACAAAAATTAAAACCACAATAGAACAACCAACAGGTTAAAAGCACAATTACAAAATACAGTAAAAAAAGCACAACCAGGATAAAACCACGCAGCAAAATTGATATAAGATTAAAATACAGAGTTAATAATCTGATTAACCTTTGCGATAGTTGTTGGAGAACTTAATATGGTGTAGTAGCTAAGTGCTTGAGATGTGAACTAGAAAGTAGTGAATTCAAATCTTCCCTCTGCTAAGAACTCAGTAGGTCTCTCCGGCCTCCCACATAGTTACATAGTGATAAAAATACTGACCTACTTAACAAGCTTGTTCTTAGAATTATAGCACTAGAGCAGGATGTGGCAGATGGCTGGAAAGAATAAATTAGGTTTCAGTATCTAATACTAGAGCAAGAAACACTACATTTGGGACCTCTCCATATCTTCAGTCCAGGTGTGCTCTAGCAACATTTCTGCTTTGTACAATTTTCTTTAGGCTGCATACCTATATTATTATTATTATTATTATTATTATTATTATTATTATTATTATTATTATTATTTTATATAGCACCATCAATGTACATGGTGCTGTACAGAGTAAAACAGTAAACAGCAAGACCCTGCCGCATAGGCTTACATTCTAATATACACACTTACCTGGGAGTAAGTCCCACTAAACTCAGTAAGGCATACCTCTGAGTAGACATGTTTATAATTACACTGATAAGGTTAACTGGGAGTATGCACCACTGAACGCAGTGGCCTGAACGTCTGAATAACACTAGCATGATGTTCCACCTGCATGGATCAAATGGAGGCCGATTGCCTTTGTGACCACATGTAGACATTACTGAGGCAGATGGACCAATGGTCTAACACAGAATAAGGCAGCTCTCTATGTTTGGGATGGTCAAAATGAGCTAGCTGTGCGTACCAGCAAAGGAGAAGGGGAATGCACAACTACTGAAGAATTAAACAAGGAAAATAAAGCTAAACTGAAACTAATCACACAATTTCAGTTTATTGCTATGCAGGTGAGTGAGAGAGCCAATGGATAAAGCCTGATCAAATGCAGGTCTACTAAGAAATAAGTTTAATTGACTTAGTGGGGGTTATTCCAGGTGTGTTATTTATTTTTGACACACACAGATACACATAGTACCATCAGTGTGTAAGTTCCTTTAGCGGCTACGAAAGGATAGGTCCCTGCTCCAAGGAGCTTACAATATAAAATTTGACACAATGCAAAACAACTGAGGAAGGGGTGGGAAGGAGAGGCACGCAAGGATAATGTAAGTTGGATTGCATCCTTCCCCCCTCCCCCGATATATGTAAATTAACATTGCCACACTGGAACTGCAGAGCAGGGGATGCGGAGCCTGCAATGTCCAAATAATAATAATAATAATCTTTTTGTGTGTGAACACATGTCTATGTGTATAAAATGTTTCAGGCCCTAGGGGTTCATCAGAGGAGCATTTTATTGTACGCTCGTTGCAGCCCACTAACAGATGTATGCATGTCCATCAGATGTTGTCTACCTCCTGCGCGCCTCCCGCTCCTTTTTGTCACAAAATAGAGCCCTTTTAATCCAACTTTTTTTTTAAAAAAACCCGGAATGTGCCACAAACTCCTGCTCTGTACAGGAAAAGCTGCCCGATTAAAACGGCCCCTGAATGGGCCACGTGGTCTTTGTTTACTTCCTCTTTCCCCTCAGGGCAGAAGAGGAAGTAAGGAGGGACAAATGCATTGCCGGAGAAGCGATGGTAAGGAAATGTGGTTTTCCCCTGTGTGATGACGTTCCTAGAGGGGAGCAGGGGAGGCAGGAGGACCTAGGGAAAATGGGGTGAAAAAAAGAAAAAAGCAAGGACAGAAGAAAGGAGAAGACAGCAAACCAAAGAAACTAAAAGTAGGTTGAAAGAGGGAATGATCCAGTGGGATCAGAAGAGAAGTCTGAGATGGAATGAAAAACATAGAGAATTAATTAGCAAACAGGAGAGATGCACATACTGAGGAATTTCAGACGTAAAAGAGGCTCTGGTTACCTATTGATTTGAAATAGCCAGCCAAATATTTGGTTGCACACCTCTAATAACAATATCTAGGGGAAGCATTTGCATTCACCCAAGTTCAAAATACTGCAGTTTGGTTGTATGGAAACCATGTGCAGGGATTTGTGTGTGGGGATATATGACTGGTATGGTACTGTGTACGCAGACTGACTTGTTTAGAAGTAGCCTAATCAACCCAAGCTCCAGGAAACTTGTCATTTGTTTTCTCTTTTTTTCCAAGAAGGGGCGGGGGGGGGGGAACCCAGGCTGAGCAGAGATGGAAGAAGTGTTCTACCTTGAGAGGCCAAGACAGTAAGCTCTTCCAGATGAGATCACTGTCAGGGTTGATCAATGTATTGACCTACTTAACTTGACATTCCTTTTTACCTATAGCAGTAATGGTGGCTGACATCGGTATAATAAATATGCATGATTTCCTCCTCCATCTCCCGGTGATGCCTTTGCAAACACATCAGCTGACGATGTCCCTGTTATTAAGGCAGCACTGCTTAATCTTGGAAGGACCTGACTTTTGTGTGAAACACTCCTTGTACTGCACAGCCATCTAGTGGTCACGGTGGTCCATCACTACAATCCGTGGCTAGATGAAAATAGATACAGGACCATAGAAGGTATTGTACAGCAGGGGCCGGCAGAAGGTAGATCTCCAGATTAGGGATGTACAAAAATTTCATTCCTTTTTTGCAAAAAATCAGGCAAGCCAGTTCCGTTTGCAACCCTGAATGCGAACACGAGCCGGAGTGGAAATTCTTGGGAGATTTTCACACGTTCCCAAGCTTGTGTTCAAAGGTGCATACTTCAGAAAATGTACATCTCCCCGCCCACTGCAAAACACAACATTTTCACACTTTAGCCTATGCGGGGAAGTGCACATTTGTGGGATGTTCTTGGAAAAGTGCACTTTTTTGTGTTAACAGAGAGCATCTGGGTGGAAATCAGAGAATCCTGACATGTTCAAACATCACTCGTTCTCCCACTCCAGATGTTTTGGACTTCAACTTGCGGAAACCTCTGCCAGCAGGGCCACTGGTCAGGAATTGTTGTTGATGTTTATTCGTTCAGTCGTTTCTGACTCTTCCTGACTTCATGGACCAGCCCACGCCAGAGCTTTCTGTTGGCCGTTGCCACCCCTAGCTCCCCCAAGGTCAAGTCTGTCACCTCCAGAATATCATCCATCCATCTTGCCCTTGGTCAGCCCCTCTTCCTTTTGCCTTCCACTTTCCCTGGCATCAGCCTCTTCTCCAGGGTATCCTGTCTTTTCATTATGTGGCCAAAGTACTTCAGTTTTGCCTTTAATACCATTCCCTCAAGTGAGCAGTGGACTGGTTTGATCTTCTTGCAGTCCAAGGCACTCTCAGAATTTTCCTCCAACACCACAGTTCAAAAGCATCTATCTTCCTTCGCTCAGCTTTCCTTATGGTCCAGCTCTCGCAGCCATAGGTTACTACGGGGAATACCGTTGCTTTAACTATGCGGACCTTTGTTGTCAGTGTGGTGTCTCTGCTCTTAACTATTTTATCAAGATTGTCATTGCTCTCCTCCCAAGAAGTAAACGTCTTCTGATTTCCTGGCTGCAGTCAGTGTCTGCAGTAATCTTTGCGTCCAGAAATACAAAGTCTGTCACTGCCTCCACGTTTTCTCCCTCTATTTGCCAGTTATCAATCAAGCTGGTTGCCATAATCTTGGTTTTTTTGAGGTTTAACTGCAACCCAGCTTTTGCACTTTCTTCTTTCACCTTTGTCATAAGGCTCCTCAGCTCCTCCTCGCTTTCAGCCATCAAAGTGGTGTCATCTGCATATCTGAGATTGTTAACGTTACTCCAGCCTTGGATTCGTCAAGCCCAGCACGTCGCATGATGTGTTCTGCATACAAGTTGAATAGGTAAGGTGAGAGTATACAATCTTGCCGTACTCCTTTCCCAATCTTAAACCAGTCCGTTGTTCCGTGGTCTGTTCTTACCGTTGCTACTTGTTCGTTATACAGATTCCTCAGGAGGCAGACAAGATGACTTGGTATCCCCATACCACCAAGAACTTGCCACAGTTTGTTATGATCCACACAGTCAAAGGCTTTAGAATAGTCAATAAAACAGAAATAGATGTTTTTCTGGAATTCCCTGGCTTTCTCCATTATCCAGCGGATATTGGCAATTTGGTCTCTAGTTCCTCTGCCTTTTCTAAACCCAGCTTGTACATCTGGCAATTCTCGCTCCATGAATTGCTGGAGTCTATCTTGCAGGATCTTGAGCATTACCTTGCTGGCATGTGAAATAAGTGCCACTGTCCGATAGTTTGAACATTCTTTAGTGTTTCCCTTTTTTGGTATGGGGATATAAGTTGATTTTTTTCCAGTCTGATGGCCATTCTTGTGTTTTCCAAATTTGCTGGCATATGGCATGCATCACCTTGACAGCATCATCTTGCAACATTTTAAACAGTTCAGCTGGGATACCATCGTCTCCTGCTACCTTGTTATTAGCAATGCTTCTTAAGGCCCATTCAACCTCACTCTTCAGGATGTCTGGCTCTAACTCACTGACCACACCGTCTGAGCTATCCCCGTATTATTATCCTTCCTATACAGATCTTCCGTATATTCTTGCCACCTTTTCTTGATCTCTTCTGTTTCAAATCCATCTGGAGACCTACTCTCTGCCCTTGGCTGTTGTACAGCATTTGGTGTTTCCGCAATACTAGTGCTTTGTTTTGCGATCAGGAATGAAACAAAGAATATTAGCGCTAATGCAAATGTTGGCTTGTGTTTACTAGTGAACCTTTATTTGCTATATTTATATAGCCACAGCATAAAAAAATAAAAACCAACTACAAAGAAATCACAATTAAAACAGGGAGCTTAAATTATGAAGCCCAGACTAAAATATATAATTTCTTTAAATGGACTGAGACCAAAGGTCTATTTACTCCAGAATTCTGTTCACACAGTGGCCAACCAGCTGTCCATAGGAAATCCACAAGCAGGACATGAGTGCAACAGCACCCTCCAACCCATGTTCCACAGTGACTGGTATACATAGCCATACTGCCTCGGATACTGGAGATAGCATATAGCCATCAGGACTACTAGCCATTGGTAGCCTTTTCTTTCATGAATTTGTCTAACCCCTTTAAAGTTATCCAAATTGGTGGCCATCACCATGTCTTACAGTAGCAAATTCCATAGTTTACGCGCTGTGTGAAGAAGACCTTCCTTTGATTTGTCCTGAACCTCACAACAATCAACTTCGTGGGATGATCCTGGGTTCTAATATTATGAGAGGGAGAAAAAGGTCTCCCTGTCCACATTCTCCATACCATGCATACTTTTGTACACCTCTATCACGACTCCTCTTAACCTCCTTTTTTCCCCAAGCTAAACAATCCCAGCTGTTGTAACCATCCCTCACAGGGAAGTTGTTCCAGACTCTTAATAATTTTAGCTGCCCTTTTCTGCACTTTCCCCAACTCATCTATCTATGTGGTGACCAGAACTGTTCATAGTATTCCTAGTGTGGTTGCACCATAAATCGTTTTACTGAAAAGACCATAATGATGGGGCCAGGCAAGCTGCTCTAGAAAGGCTGTTGTTACTGGGGTGGCTCTACCAAAAACACCCTCTCATCTGATGTACTTTATCTGGCAGGGGCACATGGAGCAGGGTTTCTGAAGATCTTAAGGTTCAGGCAGGTCTATGTGGGAGGAGACAATGCTTCAACTAACCTGGTCCCGAGCCATTTAAGTCTTCAAAGGTTAAAACCACCACTTTAAATTGCGCCTGCAAATGGACTGGGAGCAAGTACCATTGAGAAAGCCCAGGCATAGTGTGCTCAAAATGCCAGTTAATAATCAAACAGCTCTACTTTTGACCAACTGCAGTTTCCAGACCATTTTTTAAAGGAAGCCCTATGTACAATGCAGTGCCATCATCTGAAGTAATCAGAGTGTGGGTAATAGTGGCCAAGCTATCTATGCCCATGTATGGTCATAGTTGGCATCTGTCTCTGTGTTTGGGTGGGTGGAGGTAGGGAGGTGACTGAAGCCTGCAGTCTGGGAAGGTGGGAAGGGGATTCCTCTCTCCCTACCCAAGATTCTTGGCTGCCCACAACTCCACAACCTCTGAGCAGGTTTGATAGGGAGACAAGGAAGGAAAACAGCCCTCTCTTCTGCAGGTGCTCTCAGAAGTCCAGACAGACCAGGGCCAGTTCCAGCTTTGACTATCGCCCGGAATGGGTACTGCAATGTAGTTTCTGTGGAAGTTTTGTAGATTATTACATCACTTTCATCTAGTCATGTGTGACTGGTGGATTTGGTTGGTTTGGCTCACTTGGAAGTTGGCATTCTTTTTTCAGAATATGGACTATTACCTGGGACATGATTTCTGTAGGCATTTTGTGGCTGATTGCATCCTTCCCTACCATTGTATGTGACTGGTGAATTTGGTTGATTTGGCTCAATTGAAAGTTGGCATTCTGGGCCATTTCATTCTGTTCCAGACGGGTTCTGGGCATTATGGAGTTAGGAATTATATAATATTGCAAGGGGTTCAGTTCTAAAATATTGTTCTCAAGAGTCTCTAATAAACTGCAAGATAGAGGAATTAGCTGAGGAGCAAAGCAAAACCTCTTGCCTGGCTTTGAAGTTCTCTGGCAAGTCATTGTTTCACAGTGCGATCCTATCCATATCTACTCAGAAATAAGTCCCATTAAATTCAATGGGCTTAATTTCTACCTTAATTTCCAGTAAACTGCAAGGGGTCCTGCTAGGGAGTCTGCTGTGCCTGATTCTCTGCACGTTTCATTGATGCTTTGAGATGATTTATATATTTTGATTCTGCTCCTGTCTTCTTTTAAAGGGAGATCTGCCTCAAACCTGGGGTCACCCATTGAATTCAATGGGTGTTATAGTAGATTTAGGACAGGCAAAAAGAAAGCCTTTGTTCACACCACATTAATTTATTGCAATTTGTTGTCACAAGGTTTCAGATGGCTTTAATTGGGAATTAAACTAATTCATGGGGGATGGGGAGACTTAGCAGGTATTAGCCATGATAGATAAGTGGCATCTCCAGATGCTGAGTACTAAAAGGTGGGGGCACACAGCAGTAGAGGGATATTACCTGTGGGAAGACGCTGGCCTAGATGGACCTTTTGATATGATCCCGCAGAGAAACGGATAGCCAATTTTTAGAGCCATTTGCTGAGCTGAGAAGACATTCCCTTTTAATAAGAAGAGGCTGCCTCGGTGCATGCACAGAGTGCAGATCCTGCAGCCTCAGGTAAAAACAGTGCTAAGGTTTGAGGGTGGGGAAGAGAGAGCAGCATTTGATGTTCTGTCTCAGGCAGCGAAATGTCTTGGGCCGGCCCTGCTTTGCTTGTCTTCCCTCAGCTAAACGTTTGAACCTCGAGCATCCGTGCGGACGACCCACAAGGAAGGAAGCCCGTCTGGGTTCCACGGACTTTACACTCGAGAAAACGCGCGGAGGCTCGCCGCCTTCGTCCCAAGCGCGGCAGACCAGATCAAACCAGACCCCCGCGGCTCCTCCGGAGAAGAGGAGGAGCGACGGCAGACTGGGCCGGAGCCGGAAACGTAGAAGGCGGCCTCATTCGGCGCTGGGAACCGGGCGGTGCTTGCTCCCTCCGGCGGAGGTCGGTGCTTTTTATTTGTTGCGCGGGAGGAATGTGCGCGCGCGCGCGCCGTTGAAACAAAGGCTGCGAATGGAGAGCCTCAGCAGCCATTTCCAACCTGGTGCCCTCTAGATGTGTTGGACTACAACCCCCAGTATCACTAGGTAGCATGGGGATTCTGGGAGTTGTAGTCCAACCTATCTGGAGAGCGCCGGGTTGGGGGAGGCGGATATAGATGAGTGGGTGGGAGGGAGAGAAGAGAAGCTGAGAAGGGGAAGAGGCGTCTTTCTCTCTGCTTCCTCCTTCGGCAGAAATGCCTGTTCCCGGCGGGAAGGAAATCTCTGCGGCTGCTCCAGAAAAAAAATATTTATTTATTTATTGCATTTCTGTACCGCCCAATAGCCGAAACTCTCTGGGCGTTTCACAACAAACAAGCAAAAACAAACCCTTCTTCAATGGCTTAAGAATGGATTTTGAAGCCTGCCCTGCCACCTGATAACAGTCCCTAAAGCTCCGCGATGGACAAAAATGTTGAAAAATGCTCCAGGAGACATTCCTTTTGAGCATGGGCAAAACAAAACAAAACATGGTCTTGCAGTAGTTTAGCACACTCAGAAGTAAGTTCCATCGGGTGTGCAGAAGATTGCAGCCTAACAGTGCAATCCTGTGCTTGTTTTCAAAAGTAAGCCCAATTGAGTTTAGTGGGACTTACTCCTGGGGAAGTGTGTGTAGTATATTGCAGTCTAATTGTGGCTTCAATTTCTTTAGACCAGAGCCTACTTCATCAGTTACATGAATTGGAAAAAGCCAGAAATAACCATGTTTCAGTGCAATCCTAAACATGCTTGCTTGGGACGCAATCCTGTACTGGTTTAAACAAAAAAAAGTCCTGCAACTCCCAGCATTCTGGCTGGCTGGAAGTTGTAAGACTTTTTTCTGTCTAGATCGGCATAGGATCGTGCCTTTAGATACGTAAGTCTTATTCCTTAATGAGCGTACTTGGAATTGCAGCTTGACTTCGTTGTACAAAAAGGAATGGACTGTCCTGCCGCACTTGAAAGATTTAGCTTGGATCCCATGGATGTGAAGCGCCTTCTGTTCAAATATAAGAGCCTTCCGCAACCTGAGTTGAACTTCAACTCTCAATGGGCACTTCTGAAAGGTGCTACTCCACGCATCCATGAGATCTATGCTAAGACTGATGTTTAACTTCCTATTCCTCCTGGCTTATTGAAAGAAAACAATGCACAACTCAAGGAAATTTGTGTTTTTGTTATTTTTGTATTGTAGCTATTAAAAGATGCAGTTTTGAAAAACAAAACAAAACGTTTTACCCTCTTGGGACAGGAGTGTACAGAAATTGTGTCCTTATGACCACAGAAGGAGAGAAATTGTGTCCTTAGGTCCACATTTTAAAAGCAAGCTTTTTGTAGGCTTGCTATTCCTTCACAGAAAGAAAGGCATGCACTCTGGTTTTAGGATTTTTGGAGTAGGGAAACTCTTGCCCCTTTGTTTGCTAGAGAGAAATACACTCTGGGCGTGCCTGGAGGTCCTTAACTTGAGGTTCCATAAGTTTTCAAACAAAAAAAGTTGGTAAGCCTTTCTGGAATTAGGTTGGCAAGGTGTCCATGTTGGAGGCGTTAGCAATATGACTGGATGGAAACATTTGGGGGAATATTTTTTTTGAAGGTGGACAGATGCTGCAGGAAAACTGGGAGATGCTGGAACGGCCACAAAACCTCTTTTTTCTACAGCCGCTCCATCTTCCCACTATATCATTTTTCAGAAATGCTGTGGGGGCATTAGTGTGGAGAGAGAATGTCATTTGCACCCTCTCTGTCCACACAAGAGCCTTTAGAAAGCAAATGGGCGTGTGGAATTTTAATAATAAATGGAATTGGTCATAGCTGATCACCATTATTATTCTGGGTCGAAAACTAAGCAAATCTGGATATTCTCAATGTCTGAAGCTAGGCAAATCTGGATATGCCCAATGGGCATCTTTACATTATAAGGGGAAATCACATTGCTTACCTGGGGCTTTTGTGCTTCCTTCTTTTTGGCGCGGTTGTTATGGGCTTAATTACATGGCCGGAGAGGGGTGACCATGTGATTTAAACTGAATACTTCCCCTCTGTTCAATTCCATTTAGTACCATGGAGACATAACTGAATTTCCAACGGATGCCGCAGGAGACGTCCTGGTTGTTCACAACATTGTTTAAAAGACTGCAAACTTTTGTGAGTGCTCCATCACGAGCGTCAATACATTGCTCATTTAGAGGAGCCCACCCACACTGCCTTGAGTTTCCTTAGGAAAAAAGTGAGATATCAAGGAAATTATCCTTTTTGTGCCAGGCAGTGTTAAGGCCCAACTTGTTTCTTTTTCATACATTTTTACATTTGCCCCAGTAAGCTTTATATGAATAAATAAATATCCAGCTGCTGATTCTGGTGGGGGAAATCATGGATGCAGCACTTATTCCAGCTAGGGTTGTACGCACAGAACTGTGTGCCTGCCTGCCTATGGCCCCTAGCAAGATTGGGGCATTTTTGTGTAATAATACCCTCCCCATTGTTCATGGCAGAGAGCCATGATGGAAATGTTATAGTCTCAGCTTTGTTATCTTGTCCTGTATTGGAGTGCGGATCTGGCTAAAATTTCACATTATCCTGTTGTTTGCAGGTGTTACTTACTGGGATGTCATCCTCCTAGGTGGCGGCAAGCCTGAAAAATGTCATTACAATTAGGGTCGTTGCCAAGATGGGAACTGTATCTTTATATGTTCCTTTCTTTTGGCTTTCATTTCTATTCCTTCTACGAAGTCTTCCAAACCTCTCGAGGTAAGTCTCCGTTGCAGGTTCATTCTCTTTAGTTATTGATTATCTTTGCTTTTGTAGTTCGCGGCGTATTGACTTGAATCATCGTAGGACTTAATGGGGTACTTTCGAACAGTCCCCAGCAGGGAATCTCATAGAAGCTGCAGTTCTTGTAGGAGCCAAGAGCTGCAGTTGCAAAAAAGGTGTGTGGAAGGTACAAGCTGCACATTCCCTTTTATTGAAGGTGTAATTCAAAGCTTGTACTTTAGCCAGTAAAAAAATGACTAGAATCAGTAAATATTTACTTTTTCTTATGAAGCAGCTAAGCAAATCTGAAGGTCAGTTTATTAATACGTTTTCAAGGGAATGGTGAAGAAAATGGGTTTTTCCTTAAAACCCAGTCGAATATTTTTCTTGTGTAATGGAGAGCTCTGAATGCTCATGCAGGGGTCCTGTGGTTGCATCAACTATGGTGACCATATGGAAAGGAGGATAGGGCTGTATCTTTAACAGTTGCATAGAAAACGGAATTTCTGCAGGTGTTACTTGTATACATGCAGCACCTGCTGAAATTCCCTCTTCATCACAACTGTTAAAGCTGCAGGAGCCCTGTCCTTTTTTGTATCTGGTCAAGAGGGCAGGGCTCCTGCAGCTTTAACAGTTGTGATGAAGAGGGAATTTCACCAGGTGCTGCCTGCATACAAATGACACCTGCTGAAATTCCCTTTTCTCTACAGCTGTTAAAGATATAGAATCTCTGTCCTCCTTTTCATATGGTTAGCCTAGTGTCATCTCTCTTTTGGTCCTGTGACTTGAATTTGGAACTGCTAAAGAAGGCTGGAAAGCAGGGCTGCAACATTTAGTGGGTTAGCAGCACAATCCTACATATGTCTACTTAGAAATAAATTCTGTTGAGTTCAGTGGGACTTGATCTCGGGTAAGTGGTTATAGGATTGCAGCCTAAGGCAAGAAGTTAATCAGTTAAAGCTTTATACTGCTACATGAAGCATATTTACTCAGAATTAGGTCCCATTGAACTTGATTGGACTACTTAGTAACTGTGCATAGAAACACAGTCCTCGTTGGCCGATCAGTAGGGAGTTATTGTAATTGGTGGTGTTGCACTTTAAAGCTACGCTTGTTTTATTGAGGTTCTGCTGTGTTCCTTTAGTAGGAAATGGATGATGGCATTTCCTTTTAACAAGATAGTCTAAACGAGTGGTCTTCAAATGGTCGAGACTGGAGACTCACCTTGGACTCCCACTTTCACAGTTGCCCAATGTGGTGGCAACAGCTTTGCCATGACCCATCTGTCTGACAGATCATGACCCGCTTTTGGGTTGTGATCCATCAGTTGAAGACCACTGGTCTAAACTATCACTCCTTTCCTTCTCTCACCCTCAGAAAGGAACCTAGGTGGATCTTTTCACAATATGCATAATTCTTAAATTTAATTGGTTCCAGACAGATGATTGATGAACAAAAAAAAATCCTTAATAGTGGGCAGTCTCAGTAAGTGTGTGAGAGCACACACAGGATTGAACCCAGTAGAGGGACCTCAAGGTGGCTGCCTGCCCTATTCTTTATTGTGGCTGTACATAAATCACAGATGCCTGAGAATTTTGAATGTCAGTCATTAACTTTTAAGTAGTTGGAGTCCCAGCCAAAGCCTTCTAGTGCTGGTGTAACATCTGTGCCTGCATCAGATTGAACAATGGTTGCATAATCCTGGTAAATAACAGAAAGTTGAAAGATGCTACATGCAGTCGGTCCAAGCCAGTTCATCAAACTGAATCAGAGAAATGTATAACAGTTCTACATAAGCCATGCCTTAAATGAACATATTTATTCAGTACTTTACTATTTTTGTGCACTTACTGGGTTCACACTGCTCAGATCCTTTCCTTAACCACTCACTGACATGGTTTGCACAATAAAACAACTCATGGGTTGTTATCTGTGGGTTGTTTGGTACTGCATGGGAATGAGTCAGTGTGCTGGCTCCCAACTGTTTGCCCACTTCTGGTGTGCTGAACAACCCAGGGAAGCCCAATTTGGTGGCATGTGTACCTGGAATACTGGTTGTTGAGGGAGAAACAATCCAGAATTAGAACCCATGGTTTATTCTTGGGTTATATAACTCAATTGCTTTTTCAACTTTTTTTGCTACTGTAAGAAACAGGATGTTGGATTAGGTAGGCCTTTGGTCTGACCCAGTAGGGCTCTTCTTATGTTTCGTAGAGCTTTGAAAAAGACAAGAAGATTATTTAGATTTATTTATTTAATTAATACATAACAACAATAATATTTCTTCCAACATTTAGATCCCATCTTTCTATGTGTAAATGCTAAATTTAAAGGTAGAATAAGAAAATAAACTAAAATACAATCCTAAAATCACAGAAAAAACAACCAGCAGCAATAATACTCATCATCTTAGGGTTGTAGCTAAAAAAGAAAAAAAAAGACAGCTGAAATAAAGGAGTATACACTTTAAAGTAGGTGAAGACGGTTCCAGGCTAACCTTTCTGGGGAGACCATTCCCTAATCTAAATGCTACAATGGAAAAAGGCCTCTCTCTCTTCTCAACCAGCCACACTCTCTTGGTGAAGGCATAGTGAGAAGTAAGTGGTACATAAAAAAAAAAGTATCCAAGCAGTAGTATTGTTTTAGATTTAATGTGTAATTAACAAGTGCTTTCTGTTTCTTGTGTGTGTCAAGGGCAAACCAGGTTTTTCCTGATTCTCATACTGTTAGAATATGTATCTCCATATAGTTGGTGCAGTGGTCAAGTAATGCCTTCATAGCACTCTATACTAGAGGTGTAGGCCTCAACTCCTCCCTCTCAAGTGACTGCATCACTTAAGAACTGCAAGAAAGATGTTCACCTGGCTCAGCTAAGGATTCAGCATCCGTGGAGGAGGATGCCTTGTCGTGTTCTTCCTCACTATTAAACATGTTTTGCTAGAGTGTCCATGATTCTGAAGTTTGTGACAGGCCCTTCTGCAAACCTAATGTTCTATTTTGAGCATTGGATTTGTATCCTTAATTTTGGGTGAAGATGTTGATCTACAAGCCTTATTCAAGTTCCAAAGCTCTATTGAATGGTGGTTCAGTTTTTAAGGATGGAATCCTATGCCAATGCTCGTAAGTCTCCAAACTCAGAGGCTTACGGGCATCCAATGAGGAGTGGGAGAAGTGGTGAAGGCGACCTTTGCCTCTGTTCTTCTGTTGAGCTGCAATTTGGCTTTACGGGCTTTTTTGCTTGTCTAGCTGGGGCGCATCAAAGCCAGAGGGAAGGAGGCTTTGGGATATGTTGTATCCTGTCTTCCTTAGTTCCTGTCCCCTTTACCCCCTCTCTGAGGTTGACTTTCCGACCTTGGAGAGGCAGCCAACGCAGTTCTCCCCACTCCAGTTACGAGGGGATGGGAAATGGGGATTCCTGGTTGGAAGCAGGAATCCAAAAATCCTACACTCCCCCCCCCCCCCCCGGACACTCTGTTTAGGGACCATACAATTGCTTCCTAAAAGTCTTTTGGGAACAAGTCGTCACTATGCCATAAACTTCAATATAACTATCTACCTCAGTCTATCGATCCTCTTTACATGGTGTACGAGCCTACACACGCACCCTTTCCATCTACACAAATACAAAAATGTGAGATGCGAGATCCTTCCGTTCGTATGTACAATTTCCTTATCTTATTTTGAGCTTTTTTTCCAGCTCGTATTTGATGGCTGAAATGAAATGTGCATGGGGCGATCTTAGCTATATACTAAGAAAAATAATGTTACCTTCATTTGTTGTTAAATGTTATTACTTGGAGTCATAATCAGTCCAATTGTTAGTGTCTTGTCTGAGTAAATGGCTATGTTTCATTTTTTCCACAAGGGGGAGATAGCAAAACAGTCTTTAAAAATCTTGGAAATATAACCAATATTGAGCATGTAATGTTAGGGGATTAAACCAATACAACGTATGAATATTTCACTCCCCATCCCCTGCAATTGTTAGTGTCATATTCTCCCTTTATATACATAAAATGAAAACAAAATAAGATTTGATTAAGGAGAGTACTTGTACTGAAAGCCTTCATTGTTATATTCAAATACATAAAACTGAAATCTAAACAATTAGATTAGAAAAACAATATCTAATGAAAGGTTTAACTAAAGATGTACAGAGACTTTTAAACATTATTTTGTTAAATTTAACAGCTAGAGACTTCCTTTCTGAGCAATAACTAAACTTTGATTTGTTTACAAACTGTATTTTACTGGCACATGATTGTACCTTGCCCTGCACCTGTGTTTATAAAAGTATAGTATTTTTGTGTGTGTTCGTATTTCATTTTGCTCCAATTATGTTTGTTTAATTATACTTGACTATTTTTAATACTGAAAATAAAACTTCATAGTACATTGTTATAAAATATAGCCTAATTCTTTTTTATTAAAGCTTTATGGGCATAAACTCCCAACTGAATTATAGTGAAAATCATTGTTTTTTGTGGAATCTGCATGACAAGAGATTTCCAATGAAGTATGTTTCATGGGAATCGATCAATGGGAAGAAATCACAAACTAACCCCCAACTTATATATATCAGATCAGATCATGTGCAGCTTAATTTTGTGGAGTGGACTGAATTCAAGATTAAGAGTTTTAAATTAATTCTTGTGGCTTCATCCCATCTGAAACTTACCATGAATCCTCACTTAGGTATAAATATTTCAAATAAGTAAAAAAATATGGGTGCAGTGGATGAGTATTCAGTAGAAATTGTCCTGTAAGGTGTTTTTGTATTATTATTATTATTATTATTATTATTATTATTATTATATTTCATTTCTATACCATCCAATAGCTGAAGCTCTCTGGATGATTTACAACAAATAAGACAGGATGGAGCAAAGTTAGTATGGACTATGGACATTTGTAGGTTATTTTGCCTGAAAGGCAGAATGTAGCAGAATAGGAAATTCTGGTATCTACCTTAAACCTAATCAGGACTTCAGAGAAGAATAGTTAATTTGCCTGATATACCACAGCTCTGGACTGGAATACTTGAGGTATGAATTACTCACAGAGGAGGCCTTCTTCGAGGTGCCTCTTCTGAGGGAGGTTTGGAAGATGGCAGTGAGGGCCTCCCCAGTGAAGTCTGCCTGGTCCTAAGATTGTCATCCTTTTGACACCAGGTTATGGCTTTCCTTTATTTCCAGGCGTTTGACAACATATGATAAGAACTTAACCAGTCCTAGGTTAAGTTTTTATTGCTCATTGTTTTATATTGTATATTATGTTTTATATTGGATTTTGAGCTTTTAATCTTTTGTAAACTGCCCAAAGAGCTTTGGCTATTGGGTAGTATAGAAATAATAATAATAATAATAATAATAATAATAATAATAATAATAATAATAATATATCCCTAAACTGAGCCTAACCCAGGAAACTCATTGTAAGCCTGATGTCTCATGCACACGCCTGCAAATATTCAAGATAATTGAAATTGCCCATTGTATAACCATAGCTTTCTATAATGGCACTTTCTATAATGAAGGAGCAGGTTCGTAGCTTGGGGGTTCTCCTAGAACCACCTCTGTCCCTTGAGGCTCAGATGGCTTCGGTGGCATGGAGTGCCTTCTGCCAACTTCGGTTGGTGGCCCAGCTACGCCCCTATCTGGACACGGATAACCTAGCTTCAGTCGTCCATGCTCTGGTAATCTCCAAATTAGATTACTGCAATGCTCTGTACGTGGGGCTGCCCTTGAAGACGGGTTGGAAGCTGCAACTTGTGCAAAATGCAGCAGCCAGATTGATAACCGGAACCAGAAGGTTTGAACATATAAGACCGATTCTGGCCCACTTGCATTGGTTGCCTATACGTTTTCTAGTCCAATCCAGTGCTGGTTTTAACCTTTAAAGCCTTACACGGCTTGGGACCACCATACCTGATGGAACGCCTCTCCCGATATGAACCTACCCATACACTGTGCTCAACATCTAAGGTCCTCCTCTAAGCGCCTACTCCGAGGGAAGCTCGGAGAATGGCAACAAAGGAGAGGGCCTTCTCAGTGGTGCCCCCCCCAGTTATGATGGAATGATCTCCCCGTCAAGGCTCGCCTGGCGCCAACATTGTTATCTTTTTGGCACCAGGTGAAGACTTTTCTCTTCTTTAGGCATTTAAAGTTTTTAACTGACCCGAGAATAGTTGTTTTAAATGGATATTGTTGTTTTTTATACTTTTGGTGGTTTTAAATTTTGTATATCTGTTTTTAATGTTCATTGTTTTTAACTTTTGTTAACCGCCCAGAGAGCTTCGGCTATGGGGCGGTATATAAATGTAGTAAATAAATAATAAATATAATTCTATATAATCATAGAATAATTATATTCTGTAATATTTCCCTCCCCCTTCAGCATGATGTAGCATATACAGTTGGTGGAACATATTCAAGGTGGCAGTTCAAGCTGTGCTGAGGTGTTTTCAAAGTGTCACCTTCCCCTTAATTTGTACATTTCCCAGCAATGTAGAATCTCCGTTTTTGATTCTACAATTCAAAAGTATCTACTGAATAAAATGGTTTAGTTACATCTTTAGTTAGTTTCTGCAAGAGTAGTGGTACTAGATCAAGAGGGTCTGCTAGATGACCAGATTAAAAAAGGAAAAATTATCAGAGAAGATGACATTTCCTTCCAAGATTTATCTTTAGTGTCACGAAGGGAGAGGAAAAACTCATTCTCCTGAGAGATGAATTTTTCCAGGTAGATATTAAGAATCTCCTCAGAAACCCAAAGGTGATAAATCAAGGGTTTCGCTCCTCACTCCAATAGCCTTTCCTCCCTCATCTAAGCACAGTTAACTGTTTGAACCTTTGAGGCAATCTCTCTTCAGTGTGATTCAAAAATGGAATTTGATAGGCTTTTGTTAGGGATTAATTGTTGGCAAGGGTGCATTTCATATCCTATGGATTATACATGTGATATTTTTGCAAAGCATTTATTTTAGTCCTTTCTCTAGATGTCCTCTTTGGCATTTAGTGGTCAGTAGCTGTTCATGAGCAATATAAGTGTACTTATGTGTTTACTAGGGTTGATCAATTAAGCAATTGTTAGTTAATCTGCCTTTTAACTAATTAATAAACTGATTGATTAAATTCAGTTTAATGGGTACTACAAAAATGACTAAAATCTGGTAGGGTTGTGGGGTGTAGGTAAAATTGGACTGAAAACCTAATCTGATAACTGGCTATTCATAACATAAAAATATATTCTGTAATAATCCATTTTCAGATTAAATCAAAGCATGTTTACTTAGATATAAGTCCCACCGAAGTTAGTAGGATTTCATTGCTATAAATTCTGATTAATTTGCAGTTTTTCTGAGTATCTCTCTAAGAGAAACTGATGGAGAATGTTGGTTTATTTAAAAGAAACAACTGAGTTCTATGAGGTCCAAATACTACTTTCTTATAATAATAATTTATTATTTCTGGCAGAATATGAAGAGGAACTTGATAGAGAATTCGAACTGGAAACTGATATGCTGTTTGGGGGACTTAAAAAGGTAAGGTTAATGATTATTACTGTGATACTAGAACATAAAAAGAGCCATGCTGGCTCAGATCAAGGATCCATCTAGTCTAACACACTGTTCACACAGTGACCAACCAGCTGTCGACCAGAAAATCGTAAGCAGGACATGGTGCAACAGCACCCTCCCACCCATATTTCCCAGCAACTGGTGTATATAGGCTTACTGCCTCTGATACTGGAGGTTGCACTAAGATATCAGGTCAAATAGCCATTGGTTGCCTTCTCCTCCAGGAATTTATCCAACCCCCTTTTAAAGCCATCCAAACTGGTGGCCATCACCACATCTTGTGGTCGTGAATTCCATAGTTTAACTATGCACTGTGTGAAGAGGTACTTTCTTTTATCTGTCCTGAATCTCCCAGTCAGCTTCATGGGATGACCCTGGGTTTTAGTGTTGTGGAGAGGGAGAAAAGAGTCTCTGTTCATGTTCTCCACCCCATGCATAATTTGTACACCTCTATCAGTTCTCCCCTTTTTTCCAAGCTGAACAATCCCAGCTGTTGTAACCTTCCCTCATAGGGGAGATGCTCCAGTCCTTGATTCTTTTAGTTGCCCTTTTATGTACTATTTCTAGTTTTAGCCTGAAAATACATGGGAATTTGATTTGAATTCAGAGAACTGTAATAATTGGCTTTGATGATTGGTTTATTAAATTGTGTTCTGGCTGAAGACTGGACATTTTGGCACAAATTGTGACCAAGCCTTAGTCCAACCTGTGCCAAATGGGTTGTCAGGTTGTCTTGATTGGACTTGCTAATTAATATAGCTGATGGGGCTTGGCAGAGAAATATAACTAGCAATGTTAAATTTTGCAGATCTGATTTGTGCAGCTGTGTGGAACTGAGTGTACAAACAAATGCACATTTGCTTGCACATGCTTCTTTCAGGAATCATTGTCATAACCACTCACTACTACTGTCTTAAAATGAGCTAGAATTACTAGAAAAACACATCTGTTCTTCTATGTTTCACAAACACTGAAAACTCAATAGTTAAAAAGAAACCTTATCCAATATGTTGCCCTCTACCTGAGTGCATTTCTGTGTTTTACCCATTGGTATTTCTTTCCGCAAACAACAATTTTAAATGTGCTACAGGAATTGTCCTAATTTGTGTTTTTACAGATCAGGGATCCTTAGATCTGTGTTCTTTCTGGTGATATTTTCTTTGGAAGGCTGATTGTGCTAAATTGTGTTTTTACAAATTAGGGTTCCTTAGATCTGTGTTCTTTCTGGTGACATTTTCTGTAGAAGACTGATCATGGGCAGAAGAGTAGCCCTTACGCTTTAATATAAATATAACTGAGGAATGTAAATAGGAAAGTGTGACTGGTCTGGACTCCCTGAGGTGTAGTTCTGATGTGCATGTTTAGTTCAAAAATATCAGCTGCCTCACACATTCTGGGGAAGAAGTGATAAATGCAAAATCCAAGGTTTTCTAACTGTATCTCTAAGTAGGTAGTCATACATTCATACTAGTGCTGTGTCAAATTTTTCAATCTATTTATTTTTGACCATTCTTTGGGAGGGAGGATTGAAAAGAAATCACATCTGAAAATTGAGGGAAGAGGTGAACATTTCAGAGAAATTATTTAAGCTGAGTGAGGAGAAGGTTGTTTCCTTTTAACAACAAAAACACCTCACTCAGCTTTCATGCACTCAGTACTGGAAGGCCCCAAGGGAGGAGCCCTGCTTAAGTCCTC
This sequence comes from Elgaria multicarinata webbii, assembly GCF_023053635.1. Taxonomy (NCBI): domain Eukaryota; kingdom Metazoa; phylum Chordata; class Lepidosauria; order Squamata; family Anguidae; genus Elgaria; species Elgaria multicarinata. Next base: position 30,290,203 of record NC_086174.1, read on the forward strand.
CAGGGGGCTTTTTAGAAAGCATAAGCAGCCAGGGACGCTGCAAAGCTCAGGAGAACAGTACTTAAAGTTGAAAAAGAAAGGGCACCTGCACACATACCTCAGTCACCTCCTTACAGGTGAGGTACATCCTTATGCACTGCACACTCTTAAATTCTCACTATTTCTGTGAAGGAAGGAGAAGCAGAAAAACCACTGCCTCTTTTGCAGGGAAGTGAAAAATGCTGTGAAAGGCCGGGAGAGGATTCGGCACGGCACTAATTCATGCCACGTATGAAATGTCAATTTAAATTGGTGACACTGATAAAACCGAAGAGATATTAAAATAGCACCGAGTTCCCAGTCCACATCAGGATTAGGTCCATCCTCTCTAGTGTGGGGGACTGGGTTTCAGAACCTGAATCGGACTCAGAAGCTGAAGGGGAAGAAACAGGCATAAGAACTTAAGAAGAGCCATGCTGGATCAGACCAGAGGTCCATCTAGTCTGCCACTCTGTTCACACAGTGGTCAACCAGTTATTGACCAGGTAATATGGTGCAACAGCATGCTCCTATCCATGTTCCTTTACAATTTCCTCCCCCACTTCCTGACTAGATTTGTGTACATCTGCTTCTTCCCCTTCAGACTCGGAGTCCAACTCAGGTTCTGAAACCCAGTCCCGCACCTTAGGGAGAATGGGTCTGATCCTGACAGTCCATAGGAACATTATCCATGCCACTAAATGTCATCCTAGAACAGGGGTGGGTAACACATGCTTGGCAGGCTGTATGTAGCCTCCCTGGGCCTTTTTTGCAGCCTCTGTGCTGAATTTCAGAGGCGCGTTGGCAAAAAAAGGAGCTTTTTTGTTTAAAAACAAGTTGTGTAGGGAGCAAGATCCCTTGAAAACACAGTGCATGTTCCCATTGCATCTTTTTTTTAAAAGGGAAATTGCATTTTTTGGGGGGGCTGCTGCAATTTGGCTGCAGAATTAGTGGTTTTGGTCATTCAAGCTGTAGGGATGGGTGTGGCTCTGAAAATTGGCTCCAGACCTGCTGAAGTTGCCCATCACTCTCCTAGAAGATGGATGTGGTGATAGCTTAAAGGGGTATGTTGGACCCAAACAATTGAGAGTTTCACAGAATAGGAGTAGCATTTGGAATGGTAATATGAAGAAAATAGGGTAATAGTCCAGACTCATCCCCCCACAAAGAGCGCCTGTGTCCTTACCTTACAAACAGTGGAGCCATCTCTCAGTACGTACAATTCATATCTCTCCTTCAAGTAAGCTCTCTTCCATCTTGATATGTAAGACAGGGTTGAGAAAGAGATATGATAGCTAACCAAGTGGAGAGTTGAAGTTGTTCTTTGCCAAATATGTTTGAGAATCTTTGGGTGAAAAAGAAACCCCAGGGTTTTGGTATTGTGAAAAGGTGGTGGGGCTCCTTTTGCACAGCTATGCTGACAGTCTGCCTTAATTAGAGATGCCACCAATATTGTGGCTAGGCAACCCAGATACAGTAAATACTTAAAGCAAATACAAAGCAAACTTAGGTGGGTTTTTTCCAGCTAAAACATCTACAGAATTTTGAGAGGAGATAAAGAGAATTAGGCTGAAATCTTAAGAAGACTTACTTGGGAATGCCATGAATTCTGTGGAGCTTATTTCTAAGTAAACAAGCGTAGGATTGAGTTGTTAATGGGCTCCATGCTTGTCATGATTGTCCCCTGATTTTGCCTCAGGTGAAATTTGAAGCACATTTTGAGATTCTTTCTCAGATAAAACATCTGAAGAATTCTGAGGGAAGTGACAAGATGTTTGATAAGACTAGCAACATTTCTTAGGGAGTTTGGCACATACCTATTTTTAATATATACCTTCCATTGACTGTGCTCTTCCCAGAGCTCTGCAGGAATAGCAATGTGGGGTGAGACCATGGCCTGAAGATGTCTTTTGAAGTCTATCTAGAAGCATGTAGCCAAGATATGTGTTGTAAAGAGAAATCCATCTATTCCGGATTGCTGTTACTCATGAAAATGGGATGAGCTGTGACAGTCTGGGAAACTCAGACCTGTGTCATTTGGATATGTTACGTATCTACAAAGGAGAGGGCCTTTTCTGTGGTGGCACCATGATTTGGAACACACTCCCCAAAGAAGCATGTCTGGTGCTGACATTACAATCCTACATTTTAAAGGACTGCTTTTTTATTGTCATATAACAGGAGTGGAAATGATAAAGATGTATTGTTGCACTAAATACTTTGTAGTAATTTAATATCCTTAAAGGTAATGTTAATCACAGTGCAGGCGGCCCAATTTTTGAACTTGGCCATCTCTATCAGATCACATATGATGGGCTATTCACCCTAAAATGGTATTTTACAGACCTTGTCTTATTCCTAAGTTGTGTGTATGTTTTCTCCTATAGTTGTGTCTAAATTATATTTTAATGGACTGTTGACTGCAAATAAAGAATCATATTACGTTAAAGGTAACGCAAAAGGAAATAATTCCTTCGGCTCATATTTAAAATCTATGCAACACATCTCAAAGAGTGAATGCATGTATACAAAGACAGTGTTGGCCGTCTGCTTTCTGTTCTAATTTGGAAATTCCTTTTGCTCAGCAAAGGATGCCTTGTTCTTGGCAGGCTTCCTGGGAAGATCTTCTGAAAGTGAATGCTGCCATTCAGATGGCAGCATTGAGAACTTAAGAACATTATCAGGGGGGAAAGATAGCAATAACTTACTTCATTTGCTACATTTATCTACTGCCTTTCTGACAAAGGCGTTTACAGTTTTAAATAATGATTTACGGTCTAATGGACCACAGTATAAAATAGAAGAAAGGGTAAGTGAGCAAGGACAAAATAAGTAAATATTGGTATCAAATCGCTAGAAATTCAGGTCACATGGCTAGAAATTCAGATGCCTTGCTGTCAGTCTGGTTGAGTTTGGTAGTTGTATTCCATAATAAACATGTATATTATAGCCATTCTGTCTTCCTGACCACACAGGAAGTATTACACTGGTATTATATTTTCAGTTTTCTCAGTAAGCTTCAAAGGAGTTTCATGGTGGATTCAATTTATTTCTAGGATCCAATGGATTTTGAATGGAGTTTTTGGATGGAATGGGGCAAAGGATATATATTGTGGCTTCTTTTGGGTCACTTACTGGTATCACAGATGTCCGGCCTTTACATGAAGAAGGTATGCAATTTTGACCTCATTTGTCCTGTCCCATGCCCCAGTAAAAATGGTCATCTGTAAGAGCTACAAGGACCCTTGTTTATAGTGAAAAATGTTTAAATATGTCTTGTTTCTTTGTTACATTTGTGCCCTCCTTTCCCTCAAGTAGCTCAAACTGACATTTGAACCTGGTAACAACCCTGTAAAGTGGGATTCAGCTGAGAGAAGCCCCCTTGACGTGTTACTCATCTGAAAGGGCTCCTCGCGATTCAAGGGTAGCAGGGCTGTGTTGCTGGCCCCGCACTAACATGGCGCCCGCTCACCTGGCTCCACCCCCTGACCTGCATGTGTTGACAGAGGTCTGAAGACAGGGAGCCACTCCCCGTGATCAAGACCCCTGTGCAATCTGGGCTCTTGGTCCTATGGCGGAACCGCCTGTTCCCCGCTGCAGACCTACGCTCAATGCACAGAGGTCAGGGATGGGACTAGCAGCACAGCCCTGCTACCCTTTAATCACACGGAGCCCCTTCATGACGATAGCATGTGAAGGAGGTTAGAACTGTTTGCCCAGGCTCGCCTGGCACTTGCGTTGTACCCTTTCTGGCCCCAGATGAGGACTTTTTAAAGTTTTTCCAGGTGTTTTAGTTGTTTAGTTTGGAAATATACCCTACTAAAAACGGGTATGCCCCTGTGAGATGGTTAAAGTGGACACAGTAGGCCATGTTCTGCTGTATTGCTTCTTTTACCAAGATTTGCGCCAAACATTTATAAACCCTATCTTGCAACGAACTCCCGATAGATCAAATGAATACTACCTAAAACATCTTCTATCGGATCAGAATCCTCAGGGTACACTAAAAGTGGCCAGTTTTTGTGCGGCTGCCATAAGCCAACAGAAATTGATGATGAAGAGTTTTATTGCATTTTAGATTCAGGCTGAGACTGCTGTGTTTTTATGTATGTATTTTATGTATGTATTTTATTGTTTGCATCTTGTCGGGGTTTTCTAATATTATTGCTGATGATGTTTTTTGCTGTGCTGGTCCATGACCAAAATAAACTGAAGTTTTTATTTATTTATTTATTTTATTTATTTATTACATTTTTATACTGCCCAATAGCCGAAGCTCTCTGGGCGGTTCACAGCTCTCTGGGCGGTTTTGAAGTTTGAGTTCTGTTTTTTTTTTTAAATCTCTGCATTGCTGCTAGGTGTTTTTGTTATTTGTATTTTTATATTGTACTTTTAAGTTTTTACATTTTATATTGTATTTTTATGACACATTTTGTGTTGGTAATTGATATGAACCAGCCAGACAGCTTGGGCTTTGGAGCAGTATAGAAATGCAATAAAATAAATAAATACTAAGGCATGGGTGGGCAACTGCAGGAGGTCTGAAAGCCATTTTCACCCCCCTCACATGCAGACTGCACTCTGTGGAGTGCCCAAAACGTCATTTTAAAAACAAAACAAAATGGCAGTGTTAGCACTAAGGAGTGCAAAAAGGGTCAAATGCAGCTTGTTTTGAAGCTAAATGTTACTGGTTTTGGTACTCTGTAGCAGCTGCAGTGTGCTAGAAGAGTCACATTTATTATATTATATTATATTATATTATATTATATTATATTATATTATATATTATTGCATTTATATCCCGCCTTTTTTCCTCCAAGGAACCCAAGGCGGCATACATAATCCTCCTCCTTTCCACTTTATCCTCACAACAACCACCCTCTGAGGTGGGTTGGGCTGAGAGTCTGTGACTGGCCCAAAGTCACCCAGTGGGTTTCCATGGCTGAGAGGGGACTAGAACCCAAATCTCCCGACTCCCAGTCTGACACTCTAGGCACTACAACACACTGGCATTTAGCTTCAAAACAAGCAACATTTGACATGATTAGCAGTCTGTAGCTCTAAAGTGGCCATTAAAAAAACTATTTTCATTTTTTGCCATGGCAAATTCGGGATGGAGTGGGTGTGGGGTGTGGGGGAAGAGCGGGGAAGGGCAGTAAGTGGCATGTGAGCCACATGTTGCCTGATTTGTGCTTTAAGGACATAACAATATGGTGAAAATGTGGTTGCCACAAAAGCAGCAGGTCCTAATTTTCTCCTCTGCTTTCCCCAATAACTGCATATAAAAGAAAACATGATATGACACCATCACATTGATGGCTTCTCCACTCCTGCTTACAGCATCCAGGGAAGTGAAGCGCAGGGATGGGGAAGAGGTACAGTGATGTAATGGTACATGTTTTGTTTTGTTAGATGCCAGAGGGGAGAGACTATGGGGAGATATGGATCTCTGGCTTTCAGCAGCAGCCAGATGCTCCCATGTCATATACTCTAGCTATGTGGAGATTTGAACCTGAGCACCACTGTGCCATGCTGGCTCCAAGATGAGATGCGTGAATTCTTTGCATGTTATTGTGGAAGCATTAAAAGGGAAACTGTAGGGAACTAGTGTTTCCTCTTTTTTTTTTTTTTTACTTCTGATACTGTTCAAAAAGAATTTTTCAAGAAAATGTTAAGTTTGTAAAGGGATTTGTAGCTTAGTACTGAGTAGCATCTCATTTGTAATAACAAACCAATAATTGGTGTTTAGTAGTGAATCCCGTTTTACCTCTAATAATCAATTTCCTAGAATATGCAGTTGTGTGTTGCATAGCACAATTCTATACATGTCTACTCACAAGTAAGTCCCATTGGGTGCAATGGGGGTCTACTCCCAGGTAAGCAGTCTTAGAATTGAACTCAAAGTATAGCAGGTCAATCCAGAACATGTCACATATTTTGATATATTTTGTTAATACTTTAAAGGTAGTTAAACATGCTTAAGTAACAAGTAACAGGTAAACAATGTTTGTTTATCAAAACAAATACTTTGAAAATAAATAAGTTAGGTTTTTTTAAAAACACCCTATAGTTTTAGTTGGTTGATTTAAGTTATTTTGAATGTTGAGTCTGAAGCTGATCTTGCTGAATTGATTGAGTGTAAGAGAGGAGTAATTTTAATCAACTATGTATAATGGTTCTTATTTATTTGCTTAATTAAGCAAGCTGTGTGGCCCATATGGGGAGAAAAAATCCTGCAGACAAATTTTCTTTTTCTTTTTCTTTAAAACAATAATAATAAAAATGATGATAGTTTCATGGTGACATGAAAGTCAGTGTCTCTGGTATTTCGGCAGTTTCAGCCGAGAGGTTTTATAAACCTATCCAAACAAATGACCTCAGCTGGAACGGAGATATGGCTGCCAGCAGTTATGGTTCATAGGATCTGAATTGGAAGCGCAGGGGAAAACAAGGCAGCCCCTGCCTGCAGTATTCTTGCCTGACTACAGCATCGCATCACATTTTATTATGACCTTTGATGTGACACACTATCTGAAAGATATTCTGGGAATTGCTGTTGGTGATTGTTGTGCCATATGAAGAGTGTGTCGAATGTGGACCCGGAAGGACCTGGGTTTCAATCCCTGTTCATTCACAAAGCTCAATGTCTCTCAGGCTAAGAACATAGGAAGCTGCCTCATACTGAGTCAGTCCATTGGTCCATCTGGTCCAGTATTGTCACACTGACTGGCAGCAGCTCTTCAGGGTTTCAGCAGGATTCATTCATCGCCCTACCTGGAGAAGCCGGGGATCAAACCTGGGGCCTTCGGCATGCAAAGCAGGTGCTCTATCACACTGAGCTATGGTGCCATGGAATAACTCCATAGGAAGGATCCAGTGGTGACTGTGCTACAGCGCTATTGATGTTGCACTAGTATAAACCCATGCTTATACAACATGAATAGTACTTACTAGTGTGAAAGGTTTCCTTTTAGTTTCATCTTCCTCTGTTGTTGAATGTTATCAGTGGCCCATCTCCCAATGCCTTCCTTGCCTATGTGACCCAAGTGGCAAAAGTCTTCCCCCAGTAGTGTGCTGACCCCACATGGCTATACTTGATTGGAGGATTGCCTTATTGCCTAAGAAAATTAGTCATCTACTGAACATCATGGGTGATCCTTGCTCCTTTCAAGCAAGTTTGAGATTCTTCTTTAAAATTATCTTAAGTTACTTAGGGTGCAATCCTATGCATGAGTAGACAGAAAAATATACTACAACTCCCACTATTCCCCAGACAGCCATGTCTGACAGTAGGAGGTGCTCAAGGACTTGGTTCAGTCCACATTTTGAAGCGAAACAACTTGATCTGCACTTCCTGAACAAATGTATGGATTGGAACACAGGTATCCTTTTGGCTTTTGCGCTGGATTTTGTGAGACATGGCTCAAGCATATAAAAATGTGATTTTATCCTATGTGCATACTTGGAGCAGTATCCAACAGTGTCATTCCGCAAACTCAAATAGCACCAACGGAGCTCTGCCAAATCTTTCTGTTATGCAAGTGGCCGTGTGTTACACTTGCGCAAACATAATGTGCAACTAGTTGCACAACCCCTAGCATAACTGCGCGTGTGCAAACGTAACTTTAGTTGGATTCTCCTCTTGTGCATAGTTTGGAACCTAGTTTCCACTAGTGCAACTTCATTTAGGCTAGCAGAGTGACATAGTTGGAAGTAAAATGTGTTTTGAAAAGCAGATTTTGTGAGAAAATACATTAAAATACATACTTAAATACGTATTTAAATATCTATTTATTAATTTATTAAAATTATATACCGTCCCATAGCCGAAGCTCTCTGGGCAGTTTACAATTTTCATGCAGCTTAAAAATAATTAGGACTTTCATGTTTAAATGGGATGGAATGAATATAAGAATCAACACAAGCGAAACTGACATGGGCCAGAAATAGACAGATCCCTCCCTCCCTCTCACTAGTTACACTTAAGTTCCAGCTAATGTGAAAAATGCAGTTATCTCCTTCATTACAAAAAACGTAATAACAATCTGTAGGATATAACAGAGACATCTGTGGAAATTATATGATATCTAATTGCAAACCATGAGTCCTCCCCGCAATATTTAAAATAGGAAGAAGTTGTGGGAGAACAATTGAAAGGAAAAAATTGCTCATTTCAAAAGCTTCCTTACTAATAACATCCCCCTCGAAGCCAAGTTAGTGTCTCTGCACCCCCTTAGAGAGTTAAGCATCGCCTAGATTGTATTTTTGTGTTGGGAAGGCCAAGTCATTACAGAGATTAACACTTTCTCTGTGACTCTCCCTACAAGCTCCTTGGCCCTGTTCACAACATGGATTACCCAGCTTTTGCTCTTCACCACCACTTTTCTGCCTCTCTCTCCAGTGCTGTTTATATAGCCACCACTCTGGCCTGCATGTGATGCATGGCATCCCTTCCCCATCCATTTCCGGAGCACCATGATCACCTTCAGGTGGAGCAACATTGGGAGCAAGCCTGGCAGAGTCTCCAGCCCTGCACAGTCCCCACCACTCATTCTGTGCTGCACAGTGTCACAGGTTTTATGTGCTATAAGATGATTAAAACCAGAGGGGGTAAAACCATTGAACCATGGCACTGAAACAGGGAAGCAAAGGGAATTTATGCATTACCGCATGGATTGAAGACTCAGGGAAAAGATGAGTTTATGAGGCTCAGGGGAGAACTAATTTTCACACTTCGGTCTGTAAAAGAGCTTTTTTTGCTTTGCCTTTTGAAATGTGGTTCTTTGTGAAGGTCAAAGGGCTTTTTCTACTGTACTTTAAACTTGGATTGGATAATAATATATTTATGCACATTGTTTGCTTATGTTTTGACGGCCTTTTAAGAATCAGCAGCAGAGGATACTTTTTCACAGTTGGAATCTCTTGAGTCATCAATTCTTAGCTTCAAAGAAAGGGTAAGAGACCAACAGACACTTAGACAGGCCACTTGATGGATGTGCATCAAAGAACTGCTGATGCACATTGAGCAACATCAGAAAATACTGTTCTCATCTGGAGCGTCTCATAGAGTCCCTTGACTCTCTCCACTTGGAACAGCAGAACATTTGGGCACCTCTTTGCCATGTCTTTACTAGCAATTAAGATTGTGTGTTTGTTAGTTTGTTCATTTAATTACCTTAAAAAAAACTTTCTGTAGCAAATAGGAGGACATCACTGCTGTAGCACTTGGTATTTGTGTGTTGAATTCTTCCCTATTGAAGGAGAGGATGGGAATTTGTGTTTGTACAAACCAATTCAGAACATTGGCAGCATCTTGTATTACAGTTCTTGCTGGACTGTACCACTTCAGACTGCAGTTGTATTCTAGCTTTTATGTTGACATTTTAATTTTCTACATGCAAGAAGTTTCAAAATCTCTATCTATCTATCTATATCTATTTATCTATCTATCATCTATCCATCTATCAAACTAGAGAACATTAGTTTTTTGGCAACTAATAAATATATTGAGTACAAAAATTAAAATACTATCTGAAGTGGTACAGTCCATACATCATGTGATTCTGCTGATTGTGTAGCTTAGATCTAAGTTGATGATAGGGTGTTTCAGGAAACCTATGTTGAAGAAGTGGGCTTGGAATGAAGAAAGACTACTGATAGTGATGAGGAGAATGAGAGACAAGCCCGGGAAGTAGGGAATAGGGAATGGGGTTGTGCATGCAGGCCCTGCCCTCTGTATCCCCGTGGGCACCACCCTTGACCTCTCAGTTCAGACCTTGCCATGTTGAGATGCAAAGTGTGAACAGGAGTTCTGCTCACGTTTGCTTGAATATGAGTAGATCTTTCCAGCACTATTGACCCTGCTTTATCATGGCACCATGCCCCACTCACACATTTAGCCTACTCGCACATTTGGCTAGAGAGAGATGACTTTTTGTTCCAGGTTTAGGAAGCAATGAGAGAGTCAAGAAAGAACCTTTATGAATGAGCTTCCTATTTGTAAATGATGTGGGAATGCTGTGTTTGATAAAGCCACTACGAAGTAGTGGATACAGGGCTGACTCAGCTGCTAAGTATGCAAGCAACTTGTGTGGAAAAAGGGAGGGCTTGGCATTCTGCTGCCACCTTCTGGCACTGCTGGTCCTCACTTCAGCAGTCTGGTGACTACTGGAGGCGGTCAGAGCTGAGGAAGGGTGCTTGTGTGGCTGCACTGCATTAGTCTGTATGTGGAAAAATTAAAATGGCTGCTCAAACTCCTCACTAGCTGGTAGGCTGGTGAGCAACCAGTGCAACTAGGAAGAGGCTGGCTGGCTGCTCAGCTAGATGGTTAGTAGAGAACACATCGGCAGCAGCCAGGTCAGCATCTTCTATCTTTGTGTGTGAGAGGTTTTCTGAATCATGTTTGTGTATATGATAGAGTGAAAATGTTTGAGTTACGAAACACTAACTTAAATGCTTAATGCCTTGACAGTTTAATGAATTGATTAGTTTGTGGCTTGGCTCAATTTCTTGAGTTATCTGCTCTGCATGTGGGTTATTTCCTGCTCTGAGTGTGTCACAAGTTTACCCTAGCATTCTCTTTTCCAGTAAAGAATTAGGACATTAACATGGGTTTTGCTACATTAGAGAAGAACATTTTGTGTTGGGATCGATGGTGTCCTGATATAATGTAAATCAATATTCTGATGTCTACCATATAATAAGTGTGTGTGTGTGTGTGTGTAAATTGACCACATCTTGCATAACAACTTTTATTGAGGTGTCTCTAAGTGGATGAAATGTTGTATTTAGGCTGTATCTGGTTGAAATCCCTGCTTAGCCATGAAGCTCACTGGATGATCAGCTACTCCCTCTCAGCCTAATCTGCCTCACAGAGTTGTTGTGAAGATAAAACATGATGACCCATGTGTGCCACCCATGTGTGTCACTCACTCCCATTGAGGGAGTGAGATGCAAATATGATAGATAAAATGTCAGGTATTGAACAGATCGATTTTTAATTTCTAATTTATTATTTTCCCTGTCCTTTCAGTACAAACCCTGGTTTCTGATGGCCTATGGCATCGCAGCCTGTGGGTTTCTGTTGGGCATCAATGGTCTGATAGAGATTTTTCTACATGTGATTCTCTCTTACTTGGTTGCTCAATTTAAGCACCCGGTTCTGACGTGGCTGAGCTCATTGCTTCTTTTGTCAACTCTGCACCTGCCTGCCCTGGAAGAAATAAAGGTAATTATCTTCTTAATACTATTATTTTGCTTGTTTACGGGCGTAATCCTAGCAGGTTTAAGACACGAAAAATTCCTGCAATGCCCAGCATCCCCCAGCCAGCATGGTTTCCCTGTCTAAACATGCCTAGGATTGTACTCTTAGGGCGTGATCCTATGGGATGTGCCCTGGGTACTCGTAGGCCTCCAAACTCAGAGGCTTATAAATATCCAATGCAGAGTGGGAGGCGCCTTGTGCCTAGGTGCTTGACTGGGTCTGGGAGACTGATGGATTCTCACACCCTCCCTCACTGGACCCAGTTTGCCAGGGCGTGGAACATTTACGGGCCACCACTTCAAGTGCCTGTGCGGCCTGATGAGTGCCTGGCAGCCATCCACCCATGCCCGGAGCCTCCGTTGTTGTGCACAACGGAGGCTCCGGAAATTGCGTATTCATGCCGTTAACGCATGATTAAAAGCATGAATGAAGCATTCACTTCTTTAATCTTATGTACATGTGGGCCTTTATGGCCGCCATGTACACAAGGTAAAAGATATGCAATTTCTTGAGCCTCCATTGTGCACAACAATGGAGACTCTGGATCAGGGCGGACAGGTTGGACGGCGGCTTGGCAAGCATCTGTCCGAACCAGACATGGGTGAATCTGTCCTTCCCTACTTGTGCCTCTTGCTCTGCATATTAGCTACAGTAGATGGTTGATTTCACCCATCTATTGGGGGCTTCGGGGAGGGGGAAGGACGGAGGCTGTGGACAGCTGGGGACACCTCACATCCCCACACTCCTCCCCACTCCGCCCCTGGGAAATGCCCCCTTTCACCCCTTCCTCCCCATGAGCTCACATTTGCGAACTCGTAGCTGCAGCAAGGAAGTACCAGTTTAATAGCTCTTGTGTCTCTTGTTGCCTACCACTCAGATAGAAGTTGGGGGTGGGGGGTGGAATTCTAAGCTGTAGAAGATCTTAAGAGCCAGGTAGGTTGGTGTGAGAACCAACTGCCTTCAGGAAGCCCAGCTCCAAGCATTTGGGGTTTATAGGTCAAAACCAGCACTTTGAATTGTACTGCAGAAAAAAAATGGTATCCAGCATAGTTCCAAGCCAGACTATGAGCTTCCTAGTATTTATAGCACCAGTTAGCAGCTTAGTTGCTCTGTTTATCTCCAGTTGTAGTTTCTGACCAGTCTTCAAAAACAGCCACACATAGTTCATTGTAGTGCTCTACTGATATGTTATCAGAGCTGTGGTCAGCTCTCTTTTTTTCAGGAAAGGCCACAACTGACTGATAAATGGTGGTACAAGCTACACAGCATTTCTTGAGGATTCATTTGTAAAGCTCTTTCATTGCTTAGGATTCACAAGTTTATGCTTTATTTTATTACATTTCTATGTTTTCCTAAAGGAGCTCAAGGCAACATACTTAATCATCCCCCAACCCCCTCTTTTTCCTCTCACAACAGCCCTGTGAAGTAGGTTAGGTTGAGAGGTAGGCCACAGCTAGACCTAAGGTTTATCCTGGGATCACCCAGGGTTCACCCCTGCCTGAGCACTGGATCCCCTGTGTGTCACCTAGATGAACAGGTTTGACCCCGGACGATAAACCTTAGGTCTAGCTATGACCTTAGTGAGTGGCCCAAGGTCACCCAGTGAGCTTCAAGGCTGTGTGGGAATTTGACCTTGAATCTCCCAAGTCCTAGTCTCAGATTCTAAGCACTCCACCTCACTGACTTACCTCACTGGAGACATTGCCTTCTCAACATGACAGCATCCCTGGCAAAAGACATCTTTAAAAATGCCCTTTTCATTATTTTTTGTGTCAAGTTGAATCCTTCAGCGTATGACTCATGTTTTATAAAATGCAGGCAAATACTGTAGGTGTAGGAAGAAAGGTCTTTTGTCTTGTTTATAATCTTGTGATATTCCATACTCAGTGGTCGTGCTGACCTTTTGAATTACTAAATTGAAGAGAATAAGGGCATGAAGATTCTCTTTTCTAGTAAAGAATTAACGTGGGTTTTGTCACATTATAGAAGAACATTTTTGGAATGGAGGACTTAGTGTACAATCGTATGCATGTTTAAACGGAAAATTGTCCATCAACAGTTTTCTGCCTAAACATGCATAGGATTGCACCCTTACTTTTTCAGTTCTGCAGTTTTGGTGAGAGCCATGCTCTGTGGAGAGTGAGGTGTGGAGGTGCCATGTCCATGCCTAATGATACACACACACCCAGCACGCTGTGCCAAGTGTTCTTTGATGTCAATACTTTCCAAGCTCTGTAGGGCCACTTTACATCTCTACCAGAAGAAAAGATCCCCAGCATTGACAGAGCGTGTGAAGGGAATTGTTCAGAAAACACCTGCAGAAAAAAAAGTAAGAAGAAAACCCAGAAACAAACAACCTCCCTCCCTTGATAACCCAGCATGTGTATACTTTTCAAGCTTGCTCTCGCTAGAAACCTGGCATGGACAGAGGTTGGCACTATTCCTGCCTCTTCCTTCTGTCGAAGTTAAGAACAGCATGAGCAAATGCTGCAGCATGACTATCAGGTGTAGTTATTAAAGAAATGAAGGACGTATTTTCCCATCTACCACCTGCAAGGGCATTAGCTTGACCAACACTGACGTTTTTGCTTTTCTCCAGCTGAAAAACACTGCTGCTTTTCAATTAATTTTCAATTAATTCTGACCCGGGACGGGAATCTCTGGAATGCAAGCCTAATCTGGTGTGTGGAGGTCCCCCAAGCGGCCCTTCGTGAATTCCTCTCTAGGAGGAATCCTTTCTATCATCTCCAATCACAGATCAGAGACAATAGTGGGAAATACCGGAAGGTGAGGACTCGCCCATGCGCTGCTTTCCCCATTGGAGAAGGTGCTGCGTAGGCGAATTTGAGGTGGCTTCACTGTGCACTGGTGCACAGCTCAGTAGGATCGCAGGCCCTGTGCCAGTTGGTGTTTGACCCTGCCCACTGACATCATTTGGTCCATGGTGGGCTGTAGGGTTTATCTGGCCCTCACCCCAACTTAGTTGTCCGTTATGGCTTCTGGGTTAATTATTGAAGTCTTCAAAGGGATGTGGTGTGTCATATTCTTTTCCTCCACTGAATGGTGTATCTGCTTAAATCTCTCGGTTAAGCACTTTTGAGCCTGCTTTTTGTATATTCTCTTGGCTTGATTTTTTGTGAACCGCCCAGAGAGCTCCGGCTATTGGGCGGTATAGAAATGTAATAAATCAATAAATAATAAATAAATTCATAAGGCTAGATTCCCTATATGAAATGGAAGGATTATAAACAACAACAACAGCGCTTTTCTTCAAATTGTTCCCAAGAAGAAGAAAAACTGTCTTTTAGTATATGTTGTATACACTACTTGCCAATAACTCCTCCTAATGTTCATTCACATATTTTACTCTTATATTTCACTTGGGCTCATTCCCCTTTCCTTTCCTCTTTGTTAAAAGTATCTATGCATGTGTAATTTTAAATACTCTGTGTTGCTTCTTTGTAGTTCTTATCTCTGTTATTAAGGTTTCATAATCATTTGTGTATTTTTGCCACTTTTCTGCAATTGCCTACATATCAGTGATGCATGAAATACAAGTGTCTCCCATTGATTCTCCTGGCACATGACGGGGGAACTGTTAGTCCTTGGGCCTGATGCAGCCCGTAGAGCAGCGGTTTTCAACCTGTGGGTCGGGACCCCTTTGGGGGTCGAACGACCCTTTCACAGGGGTCGCCTAAGACCATTGGAAAACACATATTTCCGATGGTCTTAGGAAACTGTATTGACTGAACTATGTCATGTATCATCTTTCGTATTAAAGCTATTGTTATGTATTATTTTCATTAGCAAACCATCCCATGACAATGGATCGTGTAGAGAAGAACGAAAATAATTTTATGGTTGGGGGTTACCACAACATGAGGAACTGTATTAAAGGGTCGTGGCATTAGGAAGGTTGAGAACCACTGCGGTAGAGCTTTCAATTCCAGCTCACGCCCTTCTCCTCCTTGGCTCCTCCCCCTCCACGCAGCATTTTTTTATATAAAAAAGTTTTTTTTATTTATTTATAAAGGAGCCTTTTCACACCTAATTGCTCCCTGCTGTTACCATCCTATGGATATGCAGATCTTGTCTTTGTGGATTTAGAGGCATTCTTGCTGCCTTCATTTTCAGCCTCCTCTTCTTTCTGTTTCTGCAGACTTGATATCAATATTGATTCCTCGTCCTGACCATAGACTGATTTGCAGTGCTATTATAGAATTCGCTTTGGCTCCTGTACAACACTGAGCATATGTTTATTTATTTAACAGCTGAACAGACTCAGTTTCAGCAGTTCTGCATGCCAGTGCCTTAGTTCTGCTATTTATTTATTTTTTACTCATTTGGGGGAAACATAGCAGCATTATAGAAGCTGCCTATCCCTGCAAGATCAAGCCAACTCAAGACATTTGGGTGCTGGGCACAAAAAATCCAAATTGTGTCCCCTCCCATGGTGAAATACCTGACAGTCTGCAAGAAGTTGATGGCACCCCACATCGAGACAATGGTTCACTATACCACATGATAGGGCCAATCTAGGCTCATGTGGTTTTTAACTTTCTGCAGGCGAGTGACAAATTGCAAGGGTATTTTAAATGGTCATATCTAGTCCTTTCAGCACTTAAGCAAATGTTATACAAATAGTAAGTATACTAAGAATGAATAGTTTGTGGTGGTGTGGTATGATATTAAATCCTCTGTGAAAAATATTCTACATCTGTATATGTTCATGGGTGAGATTTCACATGGCTTTCAACTTTGTTTTATTTTGCAGAGAGGCTGGTATGCTAGTGAAAGTGAATACTACTTGCTTCTCTTCACCCTGACTGTCCGATGCCTCTATTACACAAGCTTCAGTCTAGAACAGTGTTGGCACAAATCTACCGAGACGATACATCACTCATTCCTTTGGATGTTGGCGTATGTGTTCTACTATCCCGTGTTTCACAATGGGCCCATTATCACCTTTGATGAATTTTATAAACAGGTGACAGCACTTCTTAAATATTACTTTGAACTTGGCTGACTAGACCATTGTTGGGGAAGATGTGGCCATTCAGTTGTTTTTGGACTGCAACTCCCATCAGCCCAAGCCAGCATGATACGACAATGGGAATTACAGTCCAGCAACCTCTGTAGGACCATGTATCCTCCATTCCTGATTTAGCCCAATACTGTCTCCTCTGTCTGGTGGTGGCTTTCTAAGACCTCAAACAAAAGGTTTTCTCAGCCCAGCTATCTGAGATACTCTAATAAGAGATTGTGGGACTGTCCTCAGGTCAAGCATGTATTCTACCACTGAATTTCTGCATACTTCAATAGTACAGTTGTGTTGACCAGACCATGATTGATAGAATAGTGCAAACACTTTTACATTATCTACCTAACCAACGCTTCCCAAATGTAGTCACAGATAAAATCCATATGTGTAGCCTCTATAGGGTGTTCCATGGGTGGGAGGAAACAGAGGGACCTACATTACAGTGACTGGGTTCACATGATCACGGAGGGGGAAACAAGCCCTGTGTGCATGCCAGTGGGTTTTGCATAATGATTCTTGTCAGCACAGCTTCTCATGCCATCTAAACTCAGCCAAGGTGGGTTGTTGCTGTGGGAGACAAGCCACCCAGGATCCATGTGATGTTGTAGGACTCTGGGTGGCTTGTACCAACCAGGTTGTTGCTGTGGGAAAACAAGCCACCCAGAAACCATAGACTCTGGGGTGGCTTGTTCCTGGCCCTGTTCGACAACCGTGATAAGCTGCACTGCCAAGAGTAAGTTTGCTGATCCCCCCTGTCATGCAACTAGCATGTGCACAGGGGGAGCGTGGGTGGGGAGATAAGACACCGCGGCTTATTTCCCCTTAATGATCATGCGAACCAGGCCATAGTATGAGCAATAGGATCTAGCGCAGCTTGCTACTTCGAAAACGTTAGAAGTAGCAAGCTAATGGAAGGTAATTGGGGTAAGCAGAAATGAATGATGGGAGAGTGGAAAATTGTGGGGCAGCTATTTGCATAGATTTGAGAAGCAGGGAGCCATAGCCTGAACAGTGTTCCCTGCCAGATGTTAAGAGGCATAATGACCTCTTGGTCTATTTTTTAATGATAAGTCAGTTTTTCTATGCATATTCCATTTAAGCAGTTCTACAGATGATGGAGGATTTCTTACATCTTTCCCCACCCTGAAATGTCCAGGATGCAGATGTTCAAGGCAATGCATATTCTTCAAAACAAAAACTGCTTAAAACTGAATGCATCCTTCTATGAATGGAATTCAAAGAAAACTGAATAGTTCACCAGTTTTTCTTTTTGATTGACTGGCATATCTTACCACCTTCATGGCCCTTCTTATGTTCTTACTGCACTGTACAAATTGACCAGAAACCATAGCATTGTTTCATTTAAAGCAAGGCCTGCAGTTTGTAGAAGTTTGTTGTTTACTGCTCAAAGATTAACTGTCTAAGAGGATTTTCTTGGCTGCTGGCTTTAACACCACTTCAAATCCTTCTTAAGAAATCTGGCCTAACACCCACTGATCCTGAACCATGTAACAGATTTTCTCAAGAATTTTTAAATCTACATCTGAACTCAGAAGATCCTTTTGTGCTCTTGTCTAGATGTACTGCATTATGGGATTTGTAGTCTTCATATTAAACCACTCAATTATGGCAGTGCTTACATTGATACACCTGTAAAAGAGTTCTAGATTTGGTACAAAGAAATTAAAGTACTATGAGAACAATGCTGATGGATAGAACTGTGATGGTGATGGAAATACTTTGGTCCTGGAGGGACCTGAAAACGCAGTGAATTTTGTGAAAGCCTGATAGTATGACCAGCACAATTTTCAGACAAGGGTTGTGGCTTAACAAGAAACACATTTTTTTTAAAAAAAAAAAATTTTTTTTAGAAGAACACCCAACTCCCCCCTGTTCTGTCCCCTCAAACTCCGCCCTTGCCAAATTTGCCCCCATGGGAGCAAAGCTCACAGCAATTTTGCAAGGAAACAAGGCACACAGGGAGTACAATTCTGCTTGCAAACAGGGTGTGTGCTCCTCTTGTTTCCTTGCAAAATTGCTACATTTTTTAATCGCCTCTGCAGCAATTTCGGCAGGAAAGTGGGGGCAGCTCCCAATTTTGGCAGGAAATTCAGCAGGAAACGGGTGGGGCAGCCCTGCTTTATAATATAGGATACTGTAAAAGCAGAAGCTCAGAAAATACAGTAGGAAAGATTGGCATCAGGGCTGGGACATGGGTAGCAGCCTGGAGAGATTGACCCTGTTCAGATGACATGCTAAACCACGATGGTGAAGCATTTTGAGCTAAACGTTATGGCTTAGTGTGTCGTGTGAACCATGGCTTAGCATGTCGTGTGAACCATTTCTAATCATGGTGGCTACATAACCATGATTTAAACACACTCACTAACTGTTTGCTGCAAAAGGGTTAGTGGCCTAACCATGGCTTAGCGTGTTGTCTGAACGCCCATTCAGAAGCTGGGAACTGGGAGCCAGGACCAAAGAGGACAAACCTGAAGGCTGGACTAGGGAACAGACGAGTCAGAAACAAAAGTAAAAATGGAAATGCAAGGCAAGCCTGAGCTGGAAAAGGAAGCCCTTTATATGCCTGCTATTCAGCTTGGATGGATGGAGCCAGGCTAGGGAATGAACCGCCCAGAGTTCTTTGGCTATTGGGTGGAATAAAAATGAAATAAATAAATAAATAAATAAATAAGGTTCTTCACTGAGGCTGCACTTACATAGTTCACCGCATGGAGCAGTAGTGAGGAGTTCCTGACGAGTTTCTGTGGGAAACAGAACTAGTTTCCTCTGTCTTAGGTTTGCAGTTGTTATCTTTGATTCTGTAACCATTAGCTGCTGCTATACACCTTGTACAGCTGCTATATACCTTTTCCCCTCACAGACACTTCTGCTTACATAAAAGAGAAAGGAAAAACATCCTGAAATAGAGATTTTCAGAGTCACTGAAGTGCTGTTGATACCCAGTTTCCACTAAAATTAACCACTCAGTGGCTCTGAAGATGTCGGCTGATATGCTTAAATGAATATTTTATCTTATTATTGGGTGCAGAACAGGAAGCAGATGTGTCCCCGTGCCTATTGAAGTCTGATTGGCATGCATCATAACTGAATTGGCAACGTCCCAGAAATTTCCATCCACCCCCCTCGCAGCACTTTGAAGAATGTTAGTTTCTTCAAAGTACTCGCTGCTAGTGAGATGTCATTAAGATGACTCAGAATAGGATAGTGAAAGCATCCGGCAAGCTCACTGAAAGATGTAATAAGAGTTATTAAGTAATCTTCCATTCTTTGCGGAGAATAAGCCAATCATCTGTGTAATCATTTCCCAGCGACAAACAGAGCAAGGATAGCGGGGTGGGGAATAAAATAAAAGAAGTTGGAAGTTAACTGAACAAGGTGTTCCCTCACTCCCTTTCCCTTAACAAATTGTAAAGGCTTGTCCAAATATTTTTTCTCTTCTTTGGTTATTTTTTATAGTTCCTCAAATATGTAGCTTATTTCAGAAGAACAGGAAGTTCTACAGCAGGGGTTCAGAACCTCAAGCCCAGGGGCCAAATCCGGCCCTCTGGGATTCCCTAGATGGTCGTGCTTCCAACCCCTGGTCCCCTCCCCTTTCCTCCATCTGCTTTTTGTTTGGTGGTTACCTGGCTTTTGCACTGCTTCCCCACCCCCTGACCATTCTGAAAGGTTGAAATGCCTCTCCTAAGGCTTAGTGATGGGAGAAAAGGAGGAGGAGAAAATGGAGGTTTACAATATGCTGATATTCGTCGCATTTTGGCCCCACCCCTTTGGCCCCGTCCCACCCACCACTGGAATGAAGCCTCTAAGAGCTTCTCCAAAACAGAATTCGGCCCTTGAGCCGAAAGAGGTATAACATGCCTGGTATAGACCAACAACCTCCCAACAAGTGCACATTTATTTATTTATTTTTGCATTTATATACCACCTCATAGCCGAAGTTTTCTGGGCGGTTCACATAAGATAAAACATTTAAAAACAATATACAAAAATTAAAAACCACAAAAACATGCAAAATTCACATGCATTTAAAACCACTATATCAACTTTAGAAACGATGAGCCAAAAAAACAGACCCAGGCTCATTACATATTGCTAAATGCCAGGGAGAAGAGAAAAGTTTTGACCTGGCACCAAAAAGATGACAATGTCGGCGCCAGGTGGGCCTCATCAGGGAGATTATTCCACAGTTGGGGAGCCACCACAGAGAAGGTCCTCTCTCTTGTTGCCACCCTCCGAGCTGCATTTATATCCTCCCTTTTTTCATCCAAGGAACCCAAGGCGGTGTACATAATCTTCCTACTCTCCATTTCTCTCCTCACAACAACAACCCTGTGAGGTAGGTTGGGCTGTGAGTCTGTGACTGGCCCAAAGTCACCCAGGCCATAGCTAGACCTAAGGTTTATCCCTGGATCAACCAGGGGTCAAACCTGCTCATCTAGGTGACACACAAGGGATCCAGTGCTCAGGCAGGGGTGAACCCTGGATGATCCCAGAATAAACCTTAGGTCTAGCTGTGGCCCCAGTGAGCTTCCATGGCCTAGTGGAGACTAGAACCCGGATCTCCTGACTCCCAGTCCAATACTCTACCCACTGCACCACATTGGGGCAAAGCAGAGAGGAAAGAAGGGAAATACTTTGGTTCGGAACCAGAGATGCCCCTCTAAATGGAAGGGCTCCTCTTTGTGGAAGGGGTTAGGGTCCAGCAAAGTGCTTCCCTGCAAAAATGGGGGCAGATATGATTCCTTCCCTGACCCCCAGGAATTTCTTGGATCAACTCCCACATTGAATTGGAGGGTCCCCTAACCCCCTGGGACAGATTTTGAGAAGGCTGCGGGGGGAAGAAGAAATCCTCAAAATGACCTCCCCTACTGCCTCCAGTGGGAGTGTCCCATGAGTGGAGTTCTTCTCATG
This sequence comes from Elgaria multicarinata webbii, assembly GCF_023053635.1. NCBI lineage: Eukaryota > Metazoa > Chordata > Lepidosauria > Squamata > Anguidae > Elgaria > Elgaria multicarinata. Next base: position 30,311,460 of record NC_086174.1, read on the forward strand.
AGAACTTTGGATCCAAATCATTGTTAAGTTAACATGTAGTCGGCTTTGCTGAAGCATGAAAGGAGCAAGCAAATGTGACTTGATGTATTATATTTTGTTAAATATGCATTAAATGTTATAAATGTGTATGTTGAAGAAGGAATTATTTTGGGAGTTTTGGAGGCCGTGTTAATGGCATCGTAAGTAATTGAAATGGCAGATTTCTGGTAAATTGCATTGGTTTAAAAGGTGGTGTACAGATTCTTGCATGAAAGATGATGATGAGAATTTACAAAGCTTGCGGTAAAAAAATACCACAACAATCTGACAGTGGAGCTGAAATAGTTTATCTAAAATAAATCATTTTCTTAGGTCCTAAAAAAATCATAGTGTAGGATCCCTTGCAAGAGAGAGTTTAACTTGGTTGGTTTAACAATTTAGGAATATTTGAGTAAATTACTCTTTTGCAGTTTAAGTCTTCTGTTCCTACTTTAAGAAGCCGATATATAAAACTTTGGTATGTTCTTCAGGCAAAAACATTTTGGGCATGCCTGTCCATATTAATAAAACTAATTGCATTAGGTCAGTACAGCTATAACCAGGTCAGTGTCTAAACTCTGGCTATGACATCAGGAACAGGCCATGGAATTACATGCTTCCTCCCTGCACTAATCATGGTTTAACTGAGCCAAGTTAACTTGCTTAATCTGGATTCCTAACTAAGGTTTGAAAGTTGTTAAGAATCTTTATTAAGTGGAGAAACTGTTTAGCTTTTCTTGGAGTCCATGCTAGTGCTGACTTATGGATAACATTACTTTATTTAAAACCTCAAGTTATTTCTGCCCTATTTATGAAGAGATTTGCAAATCTCTTCATTACAAAATGTAGTAAGTTTTTATTACATTTTATGTTCACCACTTTGATATCTCTCTGGACAGTGGTATAGACAGTGGTATAGCAATAAAATGATAATACAATAAATAAAAGATGAACCAGGAAAATTCTCACCCATCTGCATCAGCCAAACTAAACAGGTTCAGCTATTCCCAGTGTGGGGAAAACCATGTTGTCCCTGCTTGTCATGTGTTGGGGGTAGTGGTAAACCACCTCTGCACCAGTACCTGGGCCAGCATGGGCACGAAAGGGATCAGGGCCCACCCAAGACATTTTGTGGCCTATGTAAAGGACAAGATGGCGCCCCCTCCATTCCATGTGTGGTGACTGGATTGGCAGTTGAATCTTACTTCATCACTAGCAGCAGGATAGCATCCTCTACCCAAGGGCAGCAGTCTAATTTAGGAGGTGTGCAAGAGGGGGAAATGGTTAGGAGTTGCCTCCCAACATCTGCTGCCTGAAGCAGTTGTCTCACTCTGCCTAATGGTAGGACTGGCCTTGGAAGGGCCCATTGGGCCTGACACTACTTGCTTTTCCCTTTGTTGTTTGAGAAGATTTTATAGCCAGAAAGCAGCCAATTGGACAAGTACATAGTTAACAGATGGTCATTTTATTCTTTCTAGTTTAAAAATATATTAGCCCTTTCTATAACAATATAGTGCTAATTCCCAAGTAAATGTGTTTAACATCAGGGAAGCAGAAGCAAACTCTATTTTATTCCTGTGTACTCTCAAAGGGGCCATGAATTAAGTGAGTTTAAAATGCAACACTGAATATTCCCTCCCTCCTTTTTTAAAGAAAAGCCAGGGTTGGCAAATGTTTTTATTTCTTCATCATATTAAGAATGTAGAAGCAGCTGTGAAGCGTAGAAGGGCAAGGAAGGGAGAATAGGAAAAATAGTTGTGTGCTTCATAACGGACACATGGGTGTCTCAACATCCCCTCCTCCTCACAGGCACTTCAGGGTATAAAATGACCTAGAAGCACCACTGTTATGAATTGCCTTCCTTCAATTTGTTGCCTGACTGAGAGGTAGCGGAGAATTTATGGTTGCCAGCTATCCACTGGTGCATGCCAAACAGCAGAGCTCTTGCTGATGTTGGCTGGTTGGGCTAACTAAGAACATTGCACCCCGTCCCCAGATAAGGGGAGAGGGAACAGGAAGTCACTGCTGCTTGTCACTCTATATTCATTTATTTACAGCATTTTTATACCGCTCCACATTCAGATAGTCGGTCTATATAAATAAGTTAAACCGAACATGTAGCCTTTCTTTCCCCAATCCAAACAATTTCAGTTATTCCCTCCTCACACACATACTCATATTACTCTCCCATGCTGGGGGTGGGGCAGATTCCAAAATCCCCCACCCCCACACAAAATGTAATGAAACAATGCAGTTAACAAATCTATCCTAGGCCCTTTCTACAGCTAAGGATTATCTCAGGCAAATGGAGGGATCATCCTGGCCTGCTCCCTGGATCCCCTGTGTGGCATTTGGATGCACAGGGATGATCCTGGGACAATCCCCGGGGAAAAAGGCAGGTTTAGAAATGGCCCTAGTGTGAGTACCAATGTTGACAGTCTGTTCCAGTCCAGTTGGGATCGGTACAGCAGGATCTTGGAAATTATGGTGGATGAATAGTGTAATTCAGATGCTTTGAGAATTTGGCCAAAATTGTATTGTATGGGGAAATCAGTGGGTAGCATTTGGTCTTTTGTGGCAATTCCATTTATGTTTTATCCATCTGCCCTACACATAATGCTTCCTCAAAAGAGTGTGTGCCTTCCATGAATCTGTGAAAGCCTTTAGAGGGAGAGGGAGAGAGGAAGAGGTAGTTTGTGCTGTGCATTTAGGGTTAGGTCTCATACAAGAAAGAGGATAAACTAATGATCATCATTACGCTATGCTACAGAAGAAAGAGAAAATGTTAGCTTTTAGTGTTAAAGTACTATTAACTTGAAAGCAGTCAGATGACCAGCATTTTGCAGTCTGCCAATACCCCGACAAGGGTACTGAAATAGGGTGTCTAGGTGTCCTACTTTATTGCGGACAATCCTGTGTTTGAAAGTGTCCTCTATTTGATGGGGCTTCCCAGTCAAAGTCTGGTTTAAAGTCAAAGAACCATAAGGAGGGAGAGGAACAGGGGCCTTAAATATGCCAAGAGGTAGCACCTGGGCAGCAAAATGCAAGGCACATTGGCAGGCCTGTTATACTTCCCCACTATGGTAAGATGTATTGTATTTCTATTTAAATTATAGTTATTATTTCTAAATATACATTTGTACATATAAATTGGCCTATGCAAATATCGTACTATTTTTCCCTCTTACACATTGCTTCTTTTTTATTGGGCTGCCCAATACTGAAACGAGAATGTGAGGATAATAAAAAGATGAATATGAAGCCCAAACTTCTTGTTTTCAATTCTTATGGCGTACCACTCTTTAAGGATGCCCCCCCATTGTTCAAAGGTCCCTACTACTATTATGCAGAAGTCTTGTCCAATGAACCATCACTGGGAAGATGGTGCAGAGCTGTAACTGGGCCAAGCCCTATTCATTCCCCAGGCCTGTAGCCCTTTCTGAGGGAAGAGACAATAACTTAGGTCTTCCTGACATATTGTCACCGGCAGGCCTGTTAAAGTTCAGCTGGTCCAAGGCCTCCCATCTTATTTGTTTACTTACGAAAGAGTAGATGCCTGTTCTCCTCAGTAGAATCTTGACTGTATATTTTGATGGCTGCCAGTTGGCGGTGTGGTAGAGTGAAAGATGACGGTTCATGTTTAGCTAGCAAGTACTTGAAATTTGCTTTACTTGGCTCAGGCCTCAGTCCAAGAAGGAGCTACCTAGCAGTACTAGTGGTACTGCTAAATGCATCATGCATAATAAGTTGGTATGCAATGGAAAATCAAGAACAGTCAGGGGGATAATAGAAATTATGGATGAAAGTGTAATTCAGATTCTATGTGAACATATGGCTTTGAACCAAAATTCTGTTCAATACTCTTCAAGATAGATACAATCTTCCTATGGTGTAACAGTCAGTGCGATTTACTACTTCAATCTCCCTCTCTCAAAATTTCAGCCGTGATGCAGTTGGTGCCTCAAATGACAAAAGATGCAGATGTCCTAGAAATTTAGCTCTGCTTTCACAAACCTGTTATCTTTTTCTGTAACTATATCTTAGAGAACATAAAACCTGATCTTGATCACTTAAGAAAATCAGATGGAATTGAGACTCTCTTGACACATTCTCACAGTTACATTAGAGGCTGCGCTCAAATCAATTAAAACAGCTTCTATGGTTTTATGACATGCTCGTTTAACAAAAAATCATATGTTGTGTGTTGTAGTTCCCAAACTCTTAAAATTAGATCTTTGGGGAATGATAGTTGCTTGAGAAGTTGCATGTTGAAGGCAAATCTGACATGTATGCTCTGGAGTTGCACACTCATAATAACTTTCTGGAATATGGCTACCAAATGAAATGATCTGATTCCTTTCTTTTTAAAAATGAAATTCATGGTTATCTCATCTTGCGTTACAACCTACAGACATTTGCTGCCATCCTGCTGAACTGTGACTTAGCATGATGTCTGAACCCTTCCAATGGGTTGTTCAGTTTTTAGATTGGTTCTATAAAGAAAGAATCATATATAAAAGTGAATCGATTTGGAAGTCTTCCTTTGTTTTATGAGGTGAACGAAGCTACAGCTAAAGATTATCCAAATTTATTAGCAGGGGAAACTGTGTGTGTGTGTGTGTGTGAGAGAGAGAGAGAGAGAGAGAGAGAGAGAGAGAACATATACTTTTGGAAGAGGAACATTTGAGGTGGATGGAAAGTGCTAATGTGTAGATTCTACATTTATGATGTTTATTAGAAGATAATATATCATGTATATTTGCTATATGCTATGGACAGGATTCAAAGAATACTGAAGGTAGTTCTTTGAGCCCAAAATCCAATGAGTTACCTCAGGTCATTTATATATACATTACAGTATAATCCTATGCATGTCTTCTCTAATATAAATCCCATGTGTAGAGGATTGAGCTATGACACAAATACAAATGGCCTGAGGTAATTCACTCTGTTCAGTGGGAATTACTCTCACTTAAGTGGGTATAAGGTTTAAATCCAGACTTAGCGAGGCTTAAAGCAGATCCATTGTAATCAATGGAATTCACGTTATTATTATTATTATTATTATTATTATTATTATTATTATTATTATTATTTATATAGCACCATCAATGTACATGGTGCTATACAGATTACACAGTAAATAGCAAGACCCTGCCGCATAGGCTTACAATCTAATAAAGTTGTAGTAAACAATAAGGAGGGAAAGAGAATGCAAACAGGCACAGGGAAGTGTAAACAGGCACCGGGTAGGGTGAAACTGACAGTATAGGGTCAGAACAAACTCAATATTTAAAAGCTATAGGGAAAAGAAAAGTTTTTAGCTGAGTTTTAAAAGCTGTGATTGAATTTGTAGTTCTCAAGTGTTCTAGAATTTGTCCCACTGATTTCAGTGGGTCTACTCAAAGTATAACTAAGTCTGAGTCCAACCCGAGCATTGCAGCCTAAGTAGTTTTTGGGATCCTGGCCTTAGTAAGAAGATTAGCTAGGAGGACAGAAGCCTGTGCAGGGTGCAACCTTCCTTTATAACAGACTGGGCCTGCTGTGCATTCTAAGCAGAATCTGGAGGTCTTCACATCACAGAATGCTAGTCCATTGTCTCAAATTTTTGTTGTTGTGAAGGATAAAGTTGTCTTGAGTAAAAATACGATTTTATTCATTGCTATTTGAGGCCTTCACACATTGAACTACAAAAAGCATTAATAAGTTCCCAGTGGGTTTCTCATTAAAATGTTTTCTTCTATTATTGGGTTGGTTGTGTATTTTCCTACATAGGCAACAATTATTCCACAAGTTAATATTTCAGTACAAATATTTTAAATGATGGCAGCAGTATTTTTGGTCTTGCTGTTCAAAATCCTATGTGTAAAAGGTGAAGGAAAATAAACACATTTCTGTTGTGTTAATTGCCTTTATTCACTCTGAATTTCTTACCTCATTATGTTTTCTTTGATAACTCAGAGAACAAAAAGCTTCTTCAGAAACAATTATCCCAGCAGGTGATAAAGGCTGAATGTTGAGCATATTCTAATCCAACATAGCACTTCGGAAATGAATTCTGCTGGCTATTATGGATTGAAAGAAACTTTACAGAATGATTAAACATGTTCACAGAAGTAAGTTTGCTCTTCACAATGTGAGTAGACATTAGAGAGAGGGATAAAAGTGAAGGGTGAGAAAAGCATAAACCTTGTAAGGTTTTTAAAAATCTTCTGTTAAGCAAGATGTTAATTTCTTCTTTTTTAAAAAAAACAAGTCTCATTTTGTTGTTGCCATATCCATGCAACAAGAAACATAACTACTATGCAAGTTCATCATAACGTATGACAGAATTAGGGATGCTGGAAAAGTCTACAATGGATCAAACTGATATTGGATTTCTATGAATCTGCCCCATGGAATCCGCAAATAACCGGCTTTTCATAAATGCGTGGATTCTGAGGACCGTTCTTTAAACCTTCCAGAATGATACGCAACTTTGGTCATACAAAATTAAGGAAGTTGCATAAAAATACAGCAGTGTATATGCCTTAAACAACAGCAAAACACACAACATTTTATACAACTGTGCCCTCTCTTCAGCCTCTGGAATGTAGCAAACTTTTTGTGTGTGTGCTCTGCTCTTTGATTTTACACCAACCTAAGTGAAGTACACAAAATGTTACATACCTGCAAAAGTTCCCTAAATTCTGATGGATTTTTGTGTGTACTTCTGGGGGGGGGGGGGCACCTGCATCCATGAATGGGTGGAGAGCAGTGTGGATGACCCCTGACAATCCACAAAACATGAACAGAGCGGACTACACAGGATCCTTACCTCCAGTCAGGAAATTATGATGTGTAGTGTTATGATAGTCCAAGCTTTAACATGTGAAATATATGCTAGAAGAACTGACTGTTTATGTGGCCTTAAAGATATAGAACCCATGATGCAGTGTGACTGTGAGTGAAAAATGCACATACAAAAATATCAAGAACATTTAGTTTAAAGTGAGGAATTGCTAACATTAGATGGATATCTTCTCTGCAGAAATCAGAAGTTTAAGGACAGGAAAGGGACTTCCAAAATCTCATTCCTTCAGTGGGTGCTACACATGCCTAGGGAAGGTAGCTCATGACTATTGGTAAATTCAGATGAAATTGGTTTACTCCAAAGTACTTATGTTTTAGGATCAAGTCCATATCAGAAGCATTTCAAATGTGGCAGAATTCCTCCCAAGGAAAGCATTCTATGTAAGAAACTACTTACAGCATGCAGAATCTTCCAATGTGTCAACAGGAGACATCTCCTTGCAGCAAAATACCATGTGTATGAGCATTGCACATGATAGTCTATATGCTACATTCTTTATAGAAATATTTTCTATATAGTTATTTTGTTACATTTTAGACAATTTCCACCTATGTTCAATAATCTTATAATGTGTATAATACAATTTGTCAGTCAGCTTGAATAGACAAGAAATCAATAACACCAGCTAGCATAATACATTCAGCGTTATTAGTAACTTTACTTTCTAGACATATATTTTATAAGGCTTAAAACTTTATTCGTGCAAAAAAAGACTGTTTATCTTAAATAACAGCACAATCCTTTGCATACGTGTTCAGAAGTAGCGACGTGAAAATGTTTAGCTTTGTATAACGTTTGCATTTTTCAAGCACAAGTTGTTCCATCCCATTTGTGCATCAATTTGTGATTTATTTATTTTTTAAAAAAACTCCACATGAACATTGGTTTGCATTTTCATCTGCATGAAAATTTATATGCATTTTTGTATGCAAATTCCGCTAATTTATGCATTTTGTACGAACACTTTCCCCTTTTTTGTACGTTATTTCCCCTAATGTACACCTTTGGGGCCAAAGTACTGCATTTCAAAATTTGGAGAAGTGTGGAAACGGAAGGATAACTGCATTCTGGTTTGAATGCAAGCCCGAATTAAGTAGCCTCTTATTAAAATGTGAATCAAAGAAATTTTGCTCCATCGAATAATATGTAAATAATCTCTCTTTAGAAGTCAAATTGGGCTTATTCCAAGGTAATTATGTATATACAGCATTAATTTTATTTTTTAATTATTATTTTATTCCTAATACAGATGAATAAAGATGAATCCTTCAGTTTGAAGTCTAATCTCCATGTTTTCATCTCGGGCACCCTTCGTATTTTGACTTGGTGGTGGCTGGCAGAGTGTATGATTCATTTTATGTATATACATACCATCTGCAGTAGTCCGGCACATCTGGAAGCAGTAACCTACTGGGCCTTAGGTTAGTCTCTGTCTATATTTTTGTGTATAGATTATGTATTATGCAGAACTTGCAACAAAATGTTGCAGTGTATCTTCCTTCCTATCAGGAGTGGTTCTGCTCATGGTAACAGCCATCCAGTACCTCCAAGCAGGATATTACCTCCCCGCCCCCTGTTTTCTATGTTTCTTTTCCAACTAACACTCAATACTCAGCATGCTCAGTCTTCATTAGGACAAGGGCTTTCTTTTTTTCCTTTTGGGTGGGGTGGGGGAAGAGATGCCTCCTTAGGGTTTTAAAACAACGTTTGTGCTTTGCAAAACTCAGGTTTCCCCTGAGCATGCTATTACATCCCTTTTTCCCCCTCAGTGGCTCTGTTTTGTCTTCATTCCTGTCAGCACTCACCTGAGTTCACTGTCAGAGGGAGTGGATTTTGGCAGGAAAGATGAGGAAGCTTAGCACAAATGGAATATTTTCGGAAGTTAATCTCCTATTATTAGGCTCCTTCCCTATTAAAACCCTATTCAAATCTGCTTGTTTTGTCTACTTTCCTTTACAGAATGACAAGGTAGGAATTGTGTTTTGATTATAATCCGTTTCAAAACATTTTATTTATTTATTATATTTCTATACTGCCTGATAGCCAAAGCTCTCTGGGTGGTTCTCAAAAATTTAAAACATAAAATACAACACAATGGCCCCATTCAGACAACACACTAAACCATGCTGCTTAACCACAAAATGGTTAATGGAATGCTTAACCATGGTTAACAGTGTTGTTTGACACATGTTTAACCTATCCATCTGCCCCGTTAACCACATTGTTTGTGGTTAGGCTCACCATGTTGTGCAAGGAAAACTTAACAACAAAAGGGTTAAAAGTGTTGTCTTCAAGCATTCCACATCAACCACAGCAGAACATGGTTAAGCAAACCACAAAGCCCAGAGCGTCGTCTGAACCAGGCCAATAAGATACAATTTCAAAGTTTAAAATGAAATTATAAAATAAAAATTAATAACCAAATAAAACCTAGCAGCAGTGCAAAGATTTAAAATACAGTAAAAGATTTAAAACAATAGTCCGTGAAATGCCTTGGAAAATAAGGCTTTCTCCTGGCGCAGAAAAGAGCACAAGATAGGTGCTGGGCAAATTTTGTTTCTGTGTTTGAATGTTCCAAAACAGATGTGCTTTTCACATGATGTTTCCCTACCCGCATTCGTAATGTAGGCGTAACGCAGTGGAACAAGAAGGAGGGTAACAGGCGAGATGAACAACAACCAGAAATGCTGTGAGGCACACATCTACTGTGAAGCTCTTCTTATGTTCTAACTGTTGCATATGTTGGAGCTAATGTGATTTGAAAAGGTTAATGTGCATAACAACTGGTCATTGTGCACAGTCACCACACTTCATAGAGAATGTGCATATAATCTATTCATGAAAAGAGAATTCTACACATCCTCCAACCATTATGCATAATCTCCAACAGACCTTGGAGGATGTACATATCTTGACTGTATTTTACATATTCTCCACCCGTTGTGCATAATCTCCAACAAACTGCTTGAGTTCCTATCATTGTGGGAAGCTTATTTATTTAGTACATTTTTATACGGCCCAATAGCTGAAGCTGTGTGTGCATGACTCCTTATGGGATTTAAGCAATTGTAATCATGCCAACTGAACAACTCCCCAAAAGAGGTTTTGCTGTCTTTAATAGTTTTGCTGGCAACTGTAGCAACAATATGTGATAAGCAGAATTCATCTTCCATTTTAATTGAGAATAACAAGTCCTAGATTTTTGCCCACACAAGAAATGTTTTTTTCAGTCTAGCACTCGAGCTTTATTAGTAGTTCAGGAATTCTGAACTGCTGATTAATGTTCAAACAAGGACACTCTTCAGTTAATGAAATAAGGTCTAGTTGCTGGCACATTTCATCTTTCAATAACACAAAATTACTAAGTGATGGAAGACAGTCAGCCTCGTTAATTTAAGGCAAGGTACCAACATTTCCAGCACTATGCTGTTGATAATACTATATCTCTGGCCCCAGTAAAGGGAAAGACGTGGTGTGAAATAGGTTGCTGATGCATTCGTTTAATGCAATCAGTATCAAATCTCAATAACTAAAATTAATTTTGAGCAGGTGATTTGAACTGAAAAGCATATGATAGAAGTGTATTTAGAAATTAGTGTTGGATCAAGAAAACTAAAAGGGAGTGGAAAAGCATTCTATCAGAAGGACAACTGCAGCCTCACAGTTGTGTAAATCTAAGGTAGAGCTAAATCTGTCAGTTTTGGTTTCACTCGGTTTCTCGTTTTTCCAGATTTAAGTTGCTTTTGTCCTGTTGTTGCATCAATTTGTGAATAGTCTTTAAAAGTCTGCATGAAAACTGGTTTGGAAATTTTGGTTTGCATTTTTCCTAATATACCCATTTTTGTATGCAGTTTCATATAACATATACACTGTTTGCAAGCAAATTTCCTTAATCTAAATGGGGGCTAACCATGGAGGCTGTTTCAACTTGGGGTGCTTTGGAGCTGGGCTGCCTTGCTTCGGAACTGCCTTGCATCCCAGGAAGATCTGAACTTCTGTGTTTTGGGCACCAACCTTCTATGACAGACAGCAAACCATTTTTTGAAATGGCAGGGAGATTGTGCTATGGAAAGTAATAAAATAAAGTCAAGTAACTGCAACCCGTATACTAAGTCCCAACAACACAACAAACACATACATAAAGCAGTTAATGGCAGCATTAATTCTAACACAGCAATTATGGATAAACGATAAATAAATAAATCACCAATTCTAAAATGCCTGGAAAAACATCAAAAATGTTATCTGGTATAACACATAGCAGTTTAGGCACCAGGGTACCCTTTTTATAAGAACATAAGAACAGCCCTGCTGGATCAGACCAAGGGTCCATCTAGTCCAGCACTCTGTTCACACAGTGGACAACCAGCTGTTGACCAGGGACCCAGAGGCAAGACACAAGTGCAACAGCACCCTCCCACCCATTTTCCCCAAGCAACCGGTGTATATAGGCTTGCTGCCCCTGATACTGGAAGTAGCATAGGGCCATCAGGACTAGAAGCCATTGGTAGCAAATTCCATAGTTTCATTATGTGCTGCGTGAAGCAGTACATCACCACAAAATGTCTAGCTACAGGGTAACTTGCTTGAATATTCTCTCTGCAAAAGAAGGCATGCAAGGAAGAAGGAAAAAGTTGATGTGATGTTAATTGTGTGAATGCAGTTAGCATGTACATTTTTTGTTATGCAAATAGCAGCTGAGGAGAGCCTTGGGACTGGTCAGGTGAGATGCCAGAGTTTAACTCTCTCTCCCGGCCACAGCCCCAACACAATCTTTCTGGGGGCTGCTATTTGTCTCCAATGGTGCAAATGGAGAGCTCCTCTTGAAATACAAAAGGTAGCTTTAAAGATATATTTGTTTTGACCGAGGCAGGGAGATATGGTCTTAAATCTAGTATTTATAATGTCCTAGATTTTCCTGTTCAAGGAGTGTTTCGTCAAATATGCCATTTTCCAGCTGCAGTTTGAAGTAGTACAGTCTAGGAAGGACTGCACCACGTTCTATTTTTACACATTTGAAATCCAGCCCTGACTGAATGAGAACAGGTCAAAAGGGAGATATTAACACAGAGATATTTCAGGACATGGGATGCTTGAATAGCTTGCTGGTGTGGAATTCAAAACAGAGGGACTTTGGCCAATTGATAGTTCCTTTGCAGTCAGAGGCCAAAGCATGGTAGTAGGTCCAGTAGCCAAGAGTTGGTTTCTGGCAATTCCACTTGTATATCTCAGGTAGCAAAGGTGGGAAGGACCTCTGCTTTGAAATAGTGGAGAGCTGATGGCAGTCACAGCAAACAGTGCTAGCTTGATCCTTGGGCTGATTGGGCCTAATCTACATTAAGCAGGACCTAGCACTATGAAAACAGTATAAAAGCAGTATATAAGAGGCAAGAGCCACACTACTGCTTTATAGCGGTATGGAAGTGCACAGACAACTGTTGGAGTCCATGGACACATACCATATACCGCTTTCATACCGCTGTATCCTGCTTGGTGTGGTTCCTGCCTCTTATGTACCTCTTTCATACCGCTTGCAATATCCTGCTTGGTGTAGATTAGGCCTTGCTATAGCCTCTTTCAGAACCTCTTTCAGCCTGAGAAATGAATTCCATCTCAGAAAAGTTCTTGGGTGCCTCATTCCAGTAGTGGGTGTGGCTGAAGACAGAAGGGGCGAGGACAACACCCCCCCCCCCCCCAATACCAACATATTTTAGCTTAAAGCTCTTACAGCATGGGAAAAAACTGCACAAAAGCCGGGACACCGGCAAACAATTGGCAGTTGGAAGAAGGGTCTTTGGGCCAGGGAAAGGGGTGTGGGCTTCTAAGGAACCCTGGAAGGCTGACATGAGACCCCTGGAGAGTTAGATTTGGCCCCTCAGCCTGAGGTTCTGCACCACTGCTGTATAAGAAAGTAAGTAGAATCCTAGTGATGCACTCTTTCTTCACAAAGGCAACAGGACTGGCTCTACAATGACATAAGGTGAGACAGGTGTGTCCACAGTCTGGTAGCACATCACGTGGAATAGCTGCACACAGAGCTTATAATTCTTGGTTCTAGGTGGCTCATCACATGGAATAGCTGCACACAGAGCCCAGAATCCTTGGTTCTAGGTGGCTCATTACATGGAATAGTTGCACACAGAGCCTAGAATTCTTGGTTCTAGGTGGCTCATCACATGGAATAGCTGCACACAGAGCTTATAATTCTTGGTTCTAGGTGGCTCATCACATGGAACAGCTGCTCACAGAGCCCAGGATTCTTGGTTCTAGGTGGCTCATTACATGGAATAGTTGCACACAGAGCCTAGAATTCTTGGTTCTAGGGAGCTTATCACATGGAACCCCTGCATACAGAGCTCAGGATTTTTGGTTTTAGTCAAGTAGAACCTTACAGTAAATTTGATTGAATCTCACTGAGATTTGGGTAGGGATAGGGGCAAAATTTATTTGGTTTGCATTTGAATGTGAACTTACCTTATTTATACTTCCCGAACCAATGCACAAACTGAACGGCAGTTCAACAAGATTTGCTATGCAGTTCTCTAGTCAAAAAAATGCATATGAACATGCATATATTTGAGGAAAGTGTGCACAACGATGTGTATATTACTGAAAATAATTTCCAAAAATTATCTTGCTTGTATTGTGGAACAATACTTGTAAAATGTGTATATTAGCCAAAATTATATCTAAAATGCATATATTGGGAGAAATGCACACAAATACGCATATGGAATATGTGTGGACTTAAAAAGAATTCACAGTTTGATAAAGAAACAGAATAAAAGGAATTTAAAGTAGGAAGAATGAGAAACTGAGCAAAACTGAAATTCACAGATTTGTCCAGAAGTATAAGCTGGGATCTTTTGAGATTGATAAAACCTCAACAGAGGCTGCTGACCTATCCCAATTGGGAAACAAATGGTTTTGCTTCTTTCCGGGGAAGTGGCAGTTCATTTTCTGCTAGCGGTTCAGTCCTGCTCGCACAACGGAACTAGCAGAAACACAGTGGCAGTAGAGGATACTGCCTGATCATAAAGCAGTGGTGCTGTATAATAGCTTCAGCTTATAAATATAAGAAAGGACGATACAATACTTGTTTGTTCGGGAGAAATTATAGAATAAGCCAGAAGGTGGTGGTAAGCACTGCGGATTTTTCTCAGACATATGAACAGCAGAAGAAATTTTTAGGTGGTCTGTCTGAGTTGGTGCTAAGTACAACGCAAGACATTACGGGGACATGCCAGTTGCTTTCATGTGATGCAGAAATACTCGACTGCCTCCCGAATATAGATAGTCCTGCAGAGTGCAGATTTTTTGAATCTAGGATTGGAAATGTAGTCTGATATTGTATCCTCGGGAAGCATGCAATTTACACCCAGGTGCTCCGATTCTGTATGTAATGATATATAGCCGCTGACTGAGGAGGTGGCATGTGAATCTGTTAGACGGTGTCATTCTATTTGTGCAGTTTTTGCATAGTCTTTAATAATGCTGAGTTTTGAAAGTCCTTCCTTGGCAGTGCTGCATTACTGCTGCCACTGCATCTCATGCTGGCAGTTCGCATCATGATGATGTGACAAATCTGTATACAAATAGTGCTTAAAAGGCAATGAATTTGCTTTTAACGTCACTGCTCAATTATTCTGGAGCAGATTAGGCAGTGTTTTCAGCAATGAGGCTGATCTTGGAAATATAGCCAGCTCCCTGTTGCATCTACTTAATTAAATCGCATCAAATAGGTATGAATGAAATGAACATTTTGTACCCTTACCAGTGTGAATATATACCTGTGGCATAATTTGTGAGATGTTCCTGAGATATCAGTGATATCAGTTTACGCTTGCTAAGGCTCTACAAGGAAAAGTATGGCTTAACCATCCTTTCCTGGGTACACATTTTGAACTAGTTGGAATTGCAGGTGTATGGGCAGTATTATATAATTTAGCCTGTATAGGACTAAAGCTGAAAAACACTGGCTACATCATTTTTATCTAGGGAAGAGTATGGTTGGTATACAAGCCCAATGCCACCAGGAGCAGCATCAGTCCACTACTGAAAAGAATGGTAAAGACCTGAGAGAGAGAGAGAGAGAGAGAGAGAGAGAGAGAGAGAGAGAACATCTCAAAGCATTTTGTAAATAAAAGATGCTGTCTTTTCCTATACAACTTTTTGGGTTCCCCCTCTTCCCTGTATTTTCCCTGTTGTAATGAAGGTCCAGCTTTGTTGGACACTATGAGGTCCAGATTACAGGGTGACTTCTATGGATCTAGTTCACATTGGGAACATGGGGCAAGTCAGGTTCAGTTGGATTCTGATCAAGCAGAAATCCAGTTTCCCAGAGAGGAAAGAAGAGGAATAGAACAAGAGTATGGACAGTTCCAAGTAATGCTGGGACTGGAAGCCAGGCAAGCTTACTCAACATATGTTAATGTATGTTACTCCACCAAGCATCAGATTGTGACTGAGCCTTAAGTATGGGTTTGACTTCCTTTCAGCTAATTAGCCCTACTGAGGTCTCCCTTAAAGAGGCTTGTACAGTTTTATCAGCCTCAGGCTGCAACACATGGAAAGTCTGCAGCACGGAAGTATCCTTATGGCCAGAGTCCTCAAATTCAGCTATGTGATCTCCTTTGAGCACAAGGGAGTTGGTCCTTGAGACCTTCTTGGAGAACTAGATCCTGAGGAGGTAGAAACCTTGTGACATAGTTCTGAAACAGCCTCTTCCTTCAGGATCCTTATCCTATGAGGATGAGGGGTCAGGGTCCTGGACATTAGGGAAGATATTCTGAATGTGCTATTTGTGTTCGTACCAATGGGCAATTTCCTTCCTCTGCAAGTAGCACCTTCAGAGGCAGATTTTTCCTTGGGTCCAAGGGGAGGACTGGGTTAAATTCCCTCTCTACACTTGCAGTAATCCTGATAAGGACCAGCAAGTCCAGTTAATGTTATTTACTTTTATTAAAAAAAAACACCTTGCACATTATATTGAAAGACACATTTAATGTCACTTCTAGTGTGGCCTTCAGCCTCTTCAATGTGGAGTAATAAGACATAGAATTTCTTCACTGGGTTGTTGTAAGGATTACTGAGATAATGTATGTGCATTGCTTTGTACACTGTCAAGCGTTGTGCAAATACTAAATATTATTGCAATTAATTCATTGTTGTTAAATAGTGAAGCTTAATCATCCTTGATGAAGATTGGGTGTGAAATATTATGGCTTGTTTCTTTAATTTGTTGTCTAATAACCCAGAAGATAAGATGAGCCTTTGTGAGTTCATCCTTAAAGCTTCCAGTGTTTTGCTCTTGAAGATGTTTAGAGTCTGTGCATTCATCTCCATACTAATGAAATGTTAACAAAGGAATCTGTTTGCTGCTGCTGTTGGTTTCCTTTTAAAAATCCTGTAAGATAATAAGGAGGAAGTGAAATAATATTTGGCATCTGGCAGTTGAAAACTGGAAAAATAAAATATAATTCAGGCTGCTTAATGAGATGTTCCTCCCTAAAACATGGTCAATTCAGGACTTCATAAACAATGATTATCAGGAAAATAAGCTTAAAGAAGAAGCAGCAGCTTGCCAACTGGTGAGAAATTCAAACCTTCTAGCAGTTAACCCAGTTTAGCTGGGAAATAAAAACATCCCATAACAACCGTTAACTATTCCAGAGCTCAAATCCTCATCCCTGCCCTCCAAGTCTGTTGAGATTATACTGAGTGAAGCAAAAATTGTAATGCTTCCTGCACTTCCTGTATAAACTCATAATTAGTGATGGACAATCCCCTCCCTTAAGACTCGAATCAGGATTGGGTTAGGTAACCAAAGTATTTTCTTCAAAGACGGGAAGAATGGTTTGTTTGTTTTTACACCCAGTTTCGAATTCTAAAACCTTAACCAAGTGTTGGGGTTTCTGAATGTCCCCAGTGAACTTCCAACTTTGATATGAGTCCCGAAAGAGTGTTCTCAGTGCCTCCTTCATTTACTTGACTTGATCTGACAGTGGAGACAGCAGCAGCAGTTGAGGGAGAGAGAGGTCTGGAAGCCGGACAGGCCTTCTTGGTGCCTGTAACATTAACACCAGGTAGTTTAGGAGATAAAGTTGGGGTAATTTGTGAAGTGCCTGGAAGGAGGTGAGTAGGAGGTATCTCAGGTCTGGGACATAGACCAGTATTGCAAGCTAGACAGATTCATATCCCAAACCACCTTCTGTGACACAGTGCTTAGTTAAACTGTGGAATTCACTACCACAAGATGTGGTGATGGCCACCAATTTGGGCAGCTTTAAAAGGGGCTTGGACAAATTCATGGAGGAAAGGCTATCAATGGCTACTAGATCTGATGGATATATGCAGCCTATGGGGCGGGTGGTGGTGAGTGGCCAAATTGGCCCCTGGATTCCCGGAAGTTGCTCACCCCTGGTTTATTTTGTCACCTTATTCTGTTGCGTATGTAGAGTAGGCCTCTGAGACAAGGCTTACTAGGACTTAGTCTTAGGACTTATCACTCCGAAGCTCAGGTTTAGAACAAAATAAAATTCTTGAAATATCTTGAAAGGTACGTGGGACATTTAATCTGGTTGTAGTGGAAGTTTAAAGATGTAAGCGTAACACTCTGTTTTCATTCCAAGTAGCTGAAGCCTGCAGGAAAGATCAAGGGGAGAATCAACAAGCAGCCTATTTATTTGTGCTGTATTCTGTTTGTGATTCAACAGATTTCAAGACTGAAATCCAGATGGTTAATGCTGCTAGCAGCTATGTTTCTAACCCTGTGTCCAATCTGTATCCTGCAGATAAAAGGAAGGGTTGTTGAGTGTGGAGTACGAATATTGTAGGAGATGATGGGTAATGGGAAAGAAGATTACATCTCTATTTTTAATCTTCACATTTTGAGGAAAATTCAGAAAGTTAGTTTGTTATTTATTGTGTATTGTTTATATATTGGTGTGTGTGTCGTCAAATATCCAATAGCCCATATACCAATGGTATCTTAAAAATTAGGTCAAACAGCTGGGCCTCCAGGTTGTTGAATTGGGCACAGCATTGGAAGGGTATATTGAGTCAGATCTACTTCTTAAGAATATAAGAGCCATGAACAGACCAAGGGTCCATCTAGTCCAAAACTCTGTTCACACAGTGGCCAACCAGCTATTGACCAGGAACCCATAAGCAGGACATGGGTGCAACAGCACCATCCTGCCCATGTTCCCCAGCAACTGGTGTATATAGCCTTGCTGCCTGTGATACTGGAGGTAGCACATATCCACCAGGACTAGTAGCCATTGACAGCTTTCTCCTACAGGAATTTATCTAATCCCCTTTTAAAGCCATCCAAATTGGTGGCCGTCACTACACCTTGTAGTAGTGAATTTCATATGGGCTGTGTGAAAAAGTACTTCCTTATTTCTGTCCTGAATCTCACCAATCAGCTTCATGAGATGAGTCTGGGTTCTAGTATTACGGGGGAGAGAGAAAAATGTCTCCCTATCCACATTTTCCACACCATGTAATTTTGTACACTATTATGTCTCCCCTTATCCTTTTTTCCAAGCTATCCAATCCCAGCTGTGGTATCCTTCCCTCATAGGGGAGATGCTCCAGCCCCTTGATCAGCACACATAGGTCTTACTAGTGCACACAGGTAACTGTCTGTCAAAGCTGGCTCTTATGTTTTGCCCATAAAATAAATTTCACCTGCATATTTATCCTGCAGATTAAACATGTATGTGCACTAAAATACTTAGCTGAATGCATGGTAGAGACAATTGCATGTTGACTTGCTTTTAAAATACACGTTTTAAAAATCTTAAGACTGTTGAACAATAGAATAAGTGTTTCTGACTCTATCATATGTCCTTCACTGTGGATTGGAATCTTATCTCTATATTTTTGGTTGCAGCCTTTTAGCCTGTTACTTGTGCACAAAATACCAGCTTTAGGTTACATGCAAATGTAACATTTTAAGAACAGTAGGTTACTTTGATATTACTATCACTGTACACAGTACAAAAGTGCATTATTTTCTGATCAGTCTAGTTCTTCAGGTTTTCAACTTGCTTTAGGGGGGAAAAAAATCCAGAAACTGGATTTTTCCTCTCAATATGGAGCTGAAAGTTGTTTCAGCCATATTAAACCTGTATTATAGGTGGCTGTTGTAGATATCAATTGGCTAGTGTCCATGACATCAGTGGAGGCATATTCACATATGGACTTAAATTTGGGCATTTTTTAAAAAAGAAAGAAAGGGGAAGACTACTCACATACCCTCAAAACACCAATCCATGATTTTAAAAACATTTCCTTATTATTTTTAAACCACATTTCACTGTTGAATGGAGTGCATTTCCTGTCCCTCCCCCTCCCCTCCCCTCCCCTCCCCTCCCCCCCAGAACTAGAGCAAAAATATGAAGGTATTTTAAATATATTTTGAAAGGAGAATATCAGCTTTAAGAGACACACAGCCAAACTTCTCCTTCTCTGTTCTGTCAAGGCTGGATTTGGAAGCCCGAGCATTGCAATACAGAAAAAGTCACTTATGTCTGTACCTGCCTTCAGTGAGAAGCTAGACCTACATTAAAAAGAGGCTCATGGCACGATATACCCAGTTTGCATTCTCTCTTTAATTAGGGTGACCATATGGAAAGGAGGACAGGGCTCCTGTATCTTTAATAGTTGTATTTGGAAGGGAATTTCAGCAGGTGTCATTTGTATATATGGTGCCCTGCCCTCTTTTAAATCTGGTCCCTCTAGTATAGCTCCTGCACCTTTAAATGCTGTGATGAAGAGGGAATTTCACCAGGTTCTCCATATATACAAATGATACCTGCTGAAATTCCTTTTTCTATGCAACTATTAAAGATACAGGAGCCCTGTCCTCCTTTTCATATGGTCACCCTACTTTAATGTATGTGTGGCTGCGGCTTCTCAGGGAATTTAACAGTGGTATATGCGGCAGATACTTGCTGGCCACAGTGTTGTCATCTCTTCCATCTGTTGGTAGTTCCACATCGGTAGTTGCTTGACACAGTCTGCTACTATCTTAAGCATTTAGCTGTAGAGCACTTTTCTTTCTTTGAAGAGATCTTCACATATCTTAAGGGCATTTTTAGCGCTGTAAGCCTCTTTTTAATGTTTCCTTTACTGGGGGCATCTCCATAACACTTATGAAAGCTGTTTTAAAGTTCTAACTGTATCTTAGGAAGCTTCTCTCCATATGAGCCCTTCCTGTCCATTCAGCTTCTTTGAGGAAGCCTTTCTTTCAAATCATATCTACCCATTGTATGAAATCAATCAGTGGGATTTGCTTCCCGAGGAAGCCTGACAGTTATGAGCTTGACAGTTATGGGCTTCTGGAAGGAATTGGGACGCTATCCTATTTATTATTATTTCATACAATAGCCAAAAGCTCTCTGGGTGGTTCACAAAAAATACACATGACAACACAAGAAAATAAAAACATAAAATCTCCAGCATACCAAATTTAAATGAAGATAAACAGCTAAAAAAAATTACAATAAGATACTGGACCTGATAGAAATGACTTATCTAACTGCTCCATCATATGTCATGAAATGCTAGGGAGCAGAGGATGGCTGAAGAGATAACAATGTTAATGCCAGGTGGATCTCAGTGGGGATAATTGGGGGGCCACTGCTGAGAAGTTCCTCTCCCTTGTCACCATCTTCTGAGCCTCCCTTGGAGGAGGCACTCAGAAAAAGGCTTTTGATGTTGATTGTAGCATCTAGGTAGGTTCAGATTGGGAGAGGTGCTCCATTAGGATTTGTGGTCCTGAGCCATGTAAGGCTTTATAGATAAAACAACCAGCATCTTGAATCCAGCTCAGTAATATACAGTTAGCCAATGCAAGCAAGCCAGAATTAGTGTCCTATCCTTGGACCTTCTGGTCCCTTTTATAAATTTGGCTTTTGCAGCTTCTGAACAGTCTACAAGGGCAGCCCCATGTAGAATGCATTGCAGTAATTTAACTTGGAGGTTATTAGCGCATAGACTACTGAAGCTAAATTATCCCCGTTCAGATAGGGGCATAGCTGGGCTGCAGTGCTCTGCACTTATGTAGGACTTACAGCATGGGACTTAAATAGCAGGGTTTTGAGGGCCCTTTGGCAAGACACCCTCAATGGGCCCCTCCCTCAGTGAGCCTACCTTCTCTACCACTGTTGTCAAAAGCTGCTACTGCTCCTCACCACTTTTCTCATCATTGCTACAATTTGCTTGCTTGACAAGCAAATTGTCCAGCTCAAGAGGCAGCTGGACAACCACCTGTCAGGGATGCTTTAGGGTGGATTCCTGCATTGAGCAGGGGGTTGGACTCGATGGCCTTGTAGGACCCTTCCAACTCTGCTATTCTATGATTCTATGATTCTATGACAGGCAGAGAACTAATGAGCATGTAAGCAGTGGCATCTACTGTTCCTCCCCCTCACCATCACTGTTGTCAGTGCCAAAGCGAGCAGCAGGAGAACAAGTAGGTTGCAGTGGTGAAAAGGAGGCGCAACTCCAGGAGTAGGTCCGTGCTTCAGTGTGGGCCCTTGACAGATGCCTGACCATGCTTACCCTTGACTGCAATGGATTTACTCATGCCCTGCACAGGATTTCACTTTTTGGCCTTTAGTGAGTTGACCAATGGCGATATTAACATGATGCTCTGTGATTTGTTTATTTTGTCCTTTATGCTTTTATTTATTTCATACTTGTACAAATGCATCTTGTAAAAGTGACATTAGCCATCTTGGCAATATTGCTCGGATATGGGATATGTGGTTGTTGGATTCCTCTCCCTTTTTTTTAGTCCCTTAATATTTTATGGTGTAGGGAGTATACCTCTTCAGAAAAAGAGTGAGACCAGAAGTTTCTTTTATAGCAAACAACTGCACCACGTTTTTCCTGGGTGCAACTGTGCTAGTTTAGTGGCAGCGCTGGGTGTTTTGTTTCCTGATGCTGCTGTATTGAGTCAGCTTGTTAAGGCCTTGCTCATGATCTTTAACTTGTTTCTGTTGATTGATTGAAGTAGAACATAGCATATTCCCTTCTGAGAAATGGGTAGGAGTTTTGGTACTGGCACTGGGGCAAGAGTGATGGAAACAGGTGAGCATCATATTCCCAGGCAACATGAACAGTCACATGCTAAATCAGAGTGGTTGAAATGGTGATTGATTGTTTAAATCTTTTATTTATTTATTTATTTATTTTATTTATTACGTTTTTATACCGCCCAATAGCCGAAGCTCTCTGGGCGGTTCACAAAAATCTTAGTTTATTTAACAGCTCTTGTTACTGCTGCTGCTCAGTATATTACAGGAACAACCCTGGGAGAGAGAAACGAAGAGCAAACCGTCAAAAGAGCTAAGTCTGTTCAGAGCTGGAAACGTGAAATTTCCAAAGTAGTTTGGTTGTTGGCCTTGATGCTAAACTGGGACTCCTCAAACTGGCAGTTGGGCATCAGTATGCCTGCAGTCACCTCCCTTAGTTCCTATAGGTCTCTCTGCCTTGCCTGATTCTTAATTTTTTTATTTTATTTTAACAATTTTATTATTTTCTACAAAGAAATAGAAAAAAAAGACAAGCAAAGAAAGAAAGCATAACAGAACACCACACATTTAACTAACAATGTAACACACTATATCTAATAAAAACACATATGCAAAACATATAAGGCCATATTCCATTTGAGGCAATCTTATTCATATAGGCTATCAATAACTTCACTTTAGCCAGCCCAGTGTTATGTAAAGACCACAGATTATATATAAAAACCACAAACAAATACATCATTCTTTTGCAACTCATGTATATACTCTATCAGAGGTTTCCAGTCCAATACAAATGAGGTTGTTGATTTTTCTCTTACTAATGCCATGTTTGGCCATCTCTGCCATCTCCAAAACCTTAAGCAACCATTCCTCTGTTGATGGTACTTGTGTATTTTTCCAGTATTGCGCATAGAGTAGTCTGGCAGCTGTTGTCATGTACAAAAACAACGTTCCTCCTTTTTCTTTAAGTTGATCATAAGTCCCAGCAAAAATGCTTCTGGTTTCATTTGTATATTTGTCTTTAATATTTTTTTGCATTGACAAGTGAATCTGAGGCCACAGCTAGACCTAAGGTTTATCCTGGGATCATCCAGGGTTCACCCCTGCCTGAGCACTGGATCCCCTGTGTGTCACCTAGATGAACAGGTTTGACTCCTGGATGATCCAGGGATAAACCTTAGGTCTAGCTATGGCCTGAGTCCAAAAAGAGTTTGCTTGTTTACATGACCACCACATATGGTAAAAAGTTCCTTCTTGTTCAATTAACTATTTGGCACCCAGTTTGCTGCCTGAGGTAAATGCCTCACCACTCTACTAGTTCCAAGACTTGCCCTGACTAGCCCTGTAATTATGGTTTGATTGTTATTGAGGTTTTATGAATGATAGAAACTATTAAGCCTTTCATTAGACCCAATGTTTATCCAACATTTATGCTTTGACAAATGAATGTCCCAGCAGAGCCTTCTAGACAAATACAATGACTTCAGACTCCATGAATGGATCACAAAGCATAATATATTTCAAGTCTTTTTTATTTACCTAACCTTTTAGGATACACACTACTGGTTTCTAATTCTTAAGGGCACACTGCTGCAACATACTTCAAGTATTCTTTGTGGTGTTGAGGACTAAAAAATGATGCAACTTCTTGGGTGGGGCAGGGAGAGACAATGGAAAGGGATGGTCAACAGACTCTGATTATCAGGAATTACCATACCAGTGAAAAGTGTCCACAAGGATATTCCCTAAAAGATTGATGGTTTTCTACACCCTTTTAGAGCACGTTAATGAGCAACTAATGTTTTGTTATGGGCTGGTTGAGGAAAAACAAACTGAAGCTGAATCCAGACAAGACGGAGGTGCTTGCTGTCAAAGGCCATAACCTGGGTTTGGAGGTGCGTCAACTAGTTCTGGATGGGGTTACACTCCCTCTAAAAGACTGCGCTCACAGCTTGGGGGTGCTTCTGGATCTGTCGCTCCAAATGACAGCCCAGATAGATGTGACGGCCAGGAGTGCCTGTTATCAGCTTCAGTTGATACACCAGCTGCACCCCTTCCTAGAGATGGAAGACCTAAAGACAGTAGTGCACACGCTGGTAACTTCGAGGCTCAACTTCTGCAATGCGCTCTATATAGGGCTATCTTTGTTCCTAGTCCGGAAACTTCAACTAGTTCAAAATATGGAAGCCAGGCTGGTCACCGGTACACCTAGGGGTGACCACATTACATCAGTTTTAAATCTCTTCACTTAGTTTCCAGGCAAAGTATAAAGTGTTGGTTATCATCTTCAAAGCCTTACATGGTTTGGGTCCAGGCTACCTGCGGGATCGCCTTCTCCCGTACAATCCGCCCCGCACACTCAGGTTCTCTGGGAAGAATTTACTCCAGTCAACAAAAACAAGGCTGACAACTATTACTCAGAGGACCTTTTCCTCTGCCGCTCTCAGATTATGGAATGACCTGCCGGGAGAGATTCATCAACTTAACAGTCTTCCGGATTTTAAGAAAGCTATGAAGACTGATCTCTTCCAGCAGGCCTACCCAGTTGAATTTTAAGATGCAATGTGCTGCTTTTAATATTGTATTAGTTTTAAATGTTTTAATTATATGTATTTTATGCCATTTGCATTTATGTTGCACCCTGCCTCGATCCGGAGGGAGAGGCGGGTAACAAAATTATTATTATTATTATTATTATTATTATTATTATTATTATTATTATTATTCTCAGATGTCTAAATTCGATTCTCTGTCTGAACAGGAGTTTTCCAAAAGTCTCAGTTTTAGATGCCTTAAAACGGGCATAATGAGCATGAAGAGCTGCCAGCTTTCCTCCCAATTTTGAATCTGGTTTATGTACAAATATGTACTGAAAAGGGATAGTGGAACTGAATGTTGTGAAGACTGTAGCCCTCTTTAGGCATGCACCTGCTTGCATGTAGGGCTAAACTGGGTATGGGGATGTGGGCGCACATGTAAGCCCTGCCCCTGGCACCCCCACTTCCATGCGGGCCTTTGCACTTTAAGCACAAAGGTCTAAAGAGGGCTCAGTAAGTGCATTCAGCTAAATGGGCTTACAGAGTACCCTTCATTGGTAACCTTGATAAGCCAAGGTTCACAATCACAGGAACTCCATAAGCGAGTTCTATTGAACATACTTATGGACCCCTCTTCAGACCTTTGCAGTCAGTGTATAAAAGCCTACACAGAAACTCTGCAAGTGGGGATGCTGGGGTTGGAGCTTACATGGACGTCCACGTCCCTGTACCCACTTTAGCCCTACATGAGAGGAGGTGCACAACTGAAGAGGGTTTGTGTCTGCAGAAGATGCAAAATTTCCACGAGATGAAAGCTAATTGGCACATCTTTTTCTTGTCTGCTTCTTTTTTTTTCTGGGGTTATGAAAAAGGCCAAGAGAATTTTGAGTGGACAAGTAAAGCAATGTCTGTAATAACACTGAACATACCAAGTATTGACTTTATATTTAAGACGCATGAAGATTTATAGTCCTTTGGGGGTAAATATTTATCTCTCAGATCAATAAGTCTTGATTTGTGCTGAGCTGAAAATCAATATTTGCTTATTATACCAATCCAAGTTGGAGGTCCCAGCTGAGATTCTGGAAGTGTGACACCTCTGATATTTTGTTATACTGGCTGTGCTGCATAATGAAAACCTGATAAAAAAAAACTGTCCAGGATGAGTGAATGGACAGATTTTTAAATACATGCCTATCAGGTTTTTATATTGGAGATTTCAAGGTCTCTTAATCTTTGAAGAAGACAATTTTAAATGGGAACCTTGTTTTATTTTAAGCAGACAGACTCCAATTTCACCTGAGAAGGCTCTGTGGGAGGTGTGGCTAGTGGTAACATGAGATTGGGCCTTCTCATTGGTGCCAGCCCAGTTGTAGCACTTGCTAGCAAGAGAAATTTGACTGGCCCCTTCTTTGATGGTTTTTAGACTTGCACTCAAGATGTTTTTATTTCAACAGACTTTGGTTTTTAACCTCTATCTTAATTTTTCTGGTTGCTGTTTTATTTTGTTTGTTTTTATAGGTTTTAGTGTTCTTAATGTATGTTGTATCAGCATTCTGTTTTGATTGCTGTGAAGTTCTCTTGTGGTCAAAATGTGGTATTATGTACTACTACAACAATAAGAACATCAATAATGATAACAACAACACCACATTTCAACAAACATGTTAATAGCTTGAGAGTCTTTTAGCATTCAAGAAAGCTATCAAGACGGATCTCTTCCGGCAGGCCTATTCAGTAGAATTTTAGGATATTTTAGTATGTTTTTAGGATGCTTTTAGGATGTTTTTAAACAATGTATACCATGTTTTTAATCAGTATAATCAGTATTTTATGTATTTTATGCTTGTTGTTCCCCACCTCGATTCAATCGGAGAGGCGGGTAAGAAATAAATCATCATCATCATCATCATCATCATCATCATCATCATATCAACTATATACAATTTTAAATAAATCCAGTTGCAACCAAATACAGTTTTGAATATCCATCATCAGCAAATATGATACATGTTTTTATTAATAAAGAAATCAAGCAAGCAAGCTTGCCACGTTACTTTTGAGTGGGAACTTTGCTGGCTTATTACAGGTGCGGCATCTGAGGCACAGATGGGCTGGTTGTCAGTTATTATTTACTTATTGTTTATTTAAGTATTTCTCACCCCCCCTTTCATCCTAATGGACACCAGGGCTATGTATAAAAATATGGCCAATCGGCCAACTATAATAATAAAAGAGATTATGTGTCTACCTGTCAGTGCTGTAGTGCCCAAACTGTGAAACCTAGACACTTGAAACTTGGTACCTGTACTAAGAGGACCCTAGAAGTGTTCACCTTGTGGTTATTTGTTTTTTTTAATGCATTAATTAGTTTTAAATTAATTTAAATTGTCTTTGTGCTTGAAGTACCACTTTCAGTCACTAGGTGTCAGGTATCCATAATCGGCATAACGTTGCGGTCAATACATTCTGAGGCTGAGGGCAGGGATCGCTGAGGGAGTTATATGACTGCCCCCAGTCATAGGAGTTATAGGACCCCCCCGGGGGGTATAGGACCCCCCCCCCCCGGTTGAATGGAGTGGACAGACCTCTCCATCAGAGAGGTACACTTTGACAGGGATGCTAGCAGGAGTGGCTTCATTCAGACGGGGGTGAATGTTTCCAATTCTGACAGCTTTTTAGGTTTGTTTGAGGGCTTCGCTATATCAAACGAAAGGCTGCTGCAAACTAAGTTTCTGAAGTAGGCTCTGATGCTGATATGCACAGGGAAAAAATAGACACTGTTCACAAGAATAAGGTATTCTGGGAAGAAATGAAATAGTGTTCATTTCTGGGGGAGAGGGAAGAACTATAAATGTTGACATGCATAATGAAATGAATATTGTTTTTGTCTTGCAATCTTTCAGGTGGACTAGCATTGGCGCAGGTCCTGTTTTTTTATGTGAAGTACCTTGTTCTTTTTGGTGTTCCTGCACTCATTATTCGAATGGATGGACTCAAGCCTCCTGATTTACCTCGCTGTGTAAGCACCGTATACAGTTTTTCTGGAATGTGGAGGTTAGCTTTACTTTATTGCTGATGTTTATTGCCAATTTATTTTTCACGAAATGCATGATGGCATTGTGCTTGCATGCCAGATGTTACATTGCATCTAGAAGAACTGCGGCAAATTGATGGAAGTTGCAAAGCACTGCCATTCCTACCTGCTTCTCTTTGTAATCTTTTAAAAATGTCTTTCCATTTAATAATTGCTTCCTCCTGCCACAGAAGTGAGGAGAAGTCTGCCTTTGGGGTGTTCATCATCTTAAGGATTAGAACTGGGTCTAAACTGCTTAGCTCCAGTGATCTAATAATTATGTTCTTGCCACATCTTTATGAAATAGGATTCATTTTTCATTTATCGTCCCCCTGAAAAAAGGCACTTTGTGTGGAAAATTCATACAGGGAATGATAAGTAATAATATTTGATTAGGAAACCCTACAAGGAAAGTGTTGAGGATGATCAGGGGTCTGGAAACAAAGCCCTATGAGGAGAGACTGAAAGAACTGGGCATGGAAAAGAGAAGATTGAGGGGAGACATGATAGCACTCTTCAAGTACTTAAAAGGTTGTCACACAGAGGAGGGCCAGGATCTCTTCTCGATCCTCCCAGAGTGCAGGACACGGAATCATGGGCGCAAGTTACAGGAAGACAGATTCTGGTTGGATATTAGGAAAAACTTCCTGACTGTTAGAGCAGTATGACAATAGAACCAATTTCCTTGGGAGGTTGTGGGCTCTCCCACACTAGAAGCCTTCAAGAGGCAGCTGGACAGTCATCTGTCAGGTATGCTTCAAGGTAGATTCCTGCAATGAGCAAGGAGTTGGACTCGATGGCCTTGTAGGCCCCTTTCAACTCTACTATTCTATGATAATTTTCACCATGCGAAACAAAAAGTAATGGGCTGGGTCTAGACAAAAGTAACAGTAGTGATGTCTCAAACTTCCAGTGATTTCAAAGGGCATTTGTCTGGATTTACACTTCTAGTTAGGGATTCTAGAAGTTTGTCTCTGCTATTGTGCACAAAGCATAATGATGTTTGGCAGGTTTTGCTGCCTAGGGCAAGGTGAGTTTACCTGTGAGGGATAATTGTACAATCTTCTTAGACGGGAAATGCAGTTCTAGTTGTTTTCTGCACCCTGGCTTTAGTCAGGTTGCAGCTGTACTCTGAGTGTTTTCTGTCGCTTCTTATTACATCTGATTTGCCAACTGCACCCTCTCCTGGATGTCTTTGACCTTGCCATCTCATTTATGTCTTGGTAACCTGCTCATAACATGCTGTACATGGGGATGATTTTAAAACTGTTTTGAAGCTGCATCTAATACAAAATGTTGCTTGTGGTCATGATTCAACCTATAAAACAATGTTATGAACATAACATGAAGGCCATAGCTAGACAGGGCTTTATCCCAGGGCGATCCCTGGGATTGTCCCTGTGCATTCACATTACGCACAGGGGATCCCGGAATCAGCGAGGGATGATCCCTCCGTTGCCCTGGGATATGGCCCTACACTTTAGGCCCACTTTTTCCATGGTCTCGCGATGTTCCCAAGACCGCGGAACGTGTGGGTGGGCATCGTGGTTTGCCCCGGCTCCTCGCGGTTACTCGTGATGAGCTGGGACCTGTGCACGGGGTACAGAGCTCCTCAGGAGCTCTGCGCCCATCGGAAGTGGGGTGGGGTGAGCGGGATTTTTTTTTTAAAAAAAATACTTACCTTTTGCGCATGAGTGCTCTTGCGCTCCTTCCTCTTTAAAAAACAAAACAAAATGGCGGGCGCGACGTCCGCTCCCTCTGAGGTCATCATGCGCCATGTGTAAACGGAGGGGGAGATCTCACAATAAAAATATCATGAGATCTTCACCCCTCTCTTGCGCTAGATGGTAGTTCTAGCTGATTCCTAAGAAAAGCCCTGCTGGATCAGACCAATGGCCTATGTAGTGCAGCATCGTGTTCCCACAATGGCCAGACAGATGCCTATGGGAAGTGCACAAGCAGGACATGAGTGCAACAACCCCTGCCTCTTACTCATATTCCTCAGCAGGTGGTATGGAGAGGCATATTGTCTTCAACATCAGATGTAATATATAGGCATCATGACTAGCAGCCATGGCTTGCCTTATTCTCTATAAATTTGTTTACCCCTGGCTAAAATCATCCATGTTGGCTTGGCCTCACTATTGTTTAGGATGACGATGACTTGATTTTGGTTCATCTTGGTTGGCTTCTCTTATATGAGCCACAGACCCCACTATCTTGAGTTCTGCAGAGAAATCGGGGGTCTGACTTTATTGCTGGGGTGATATTCTTGTAGTGCTGCTTCCCTGTGACTTTCTCTCTAAGGAGACACGCCCAATAATGTGGGTTTCAGGAAGTAGGTGAGGTCCTTATTTTATCAGCCCTTTGTGGAATAAATTGTATGCTACTGTGGTTTGGCTTTATGGGTCTTAAAGATGTTGTTGGTATATGTTTGAGTTGAACTGTGGATTTTGCTGCTTCAGTTAGTTATGAAGCTCATTCTCTTATACCTGTTGTTGTTTTTTAGTCTTTTTGTGGTCCGCCTTTGTTACTATGACGTTAGGAAGTTGGGTCATACTGGGTGGGTGGGGGGTTAAGCAAATTTTCCAACTGCACAAATGCCCTGTCAGACACCCCTCCGTCCCCGCCCAAGCCAAACACATTATTTCTCTTTCACGACTGGACAGATTATTACCAACACTAGTAGCACATTAAACTTAAAGACAGATTGACAGGGTTATACGGATATCCAGGAAGGAGGACAGACCAAGAGAAGTACACCATTAGTTGTCACCTACAGCCCCCAGTTGAAACCACTGCAACGGATCATCAGTGAACTCCAACCCATCATCAGCACAGACACTTCTCGCTCACAAGCCTTGGGAGGCAGACCAGTCCTGGCCTACAGACAACCTCCCAACCTGAAGCGGATGCAAACCAGCAATAGTACACAGGACAGAGATACAGACAGAGGGACCAGACTGTCACAAAACCCAACAATACCAGTCACACCATCAAGGGCTCTTTCACCTGCATCCTTATATAATCTGTGTTACATGCCATCCCTGACTTTGTCTATTGCTAAGTTCTTAATAAACACATACACAAAACACATGTCTTATTTTTTCACCACTTTTTTCAACTGCACTTTATCAGGTTTCCAACTGCACATTTTTCCTCCAACTGCACATTTTGTGTCCAACTGCACATTAAAAAAAAACCTTTGGTCATACTTTTTAACAAATAAAACAAATGGGGTTTTTTTTAACACCGTTGTTCCTCCCATAATGTCCATTTATATTTATATTGCACAGGATTAATTGAAATTTAAAACATCCTGTCTGCATATGAATCTGAGACAAATTACTAATGACAGGCAAATCACAACCACAACCAGACCTACTTTTCAAAAAGCCAATAAATGTCAAAGAATATTGCTTAAATCGGCCAAATTATACTTGGGTAATATCTAAATCAATCTTGTAGTTTGATCCAGCACTTGCCTGGTCACCATAAGTGGCAAGAAATTACATGCAGGTGAGTACATTGAAACCCATGTAGGTCGATGAGTGGGTGGCAGTGGAGGAATGGATTACTCTGTCCTTCCTCTGCCCCCAGCATTGAAATGAAATAGGTTGCCAGAGGAGGGGAGCTTCCTCCTCTGCGCCCACTACAGAAATCCAGTGGGCTGCTGGAGGAGGGATGCACAGCTAACCTTCTGGTGGGCTAGTAAAGTATTTTGCAAGATAGTAACTTTGATGGACTTATTTACAAGGCTGACCTAAACTCTTCTGTTGAGTCACATGTTAATTGCCATCACTGCTTCTGGAATGAAGATCATTTCATTGGTTCATCTTTGTGAGTACTGTGATACTATTTATGACTTGATTTCATATTTCGTTGTGTGCGATGGCTATTACGGATTTCCCCCCCTCTCTACGTTCATAGGGCAGAATCCAATGGGGGGCGCCTGAGCGTGGCTAGCATGCCTCGGTCCTGGTCATGCCCCTTCTGCTTGTTTCAGGGCCGGCCACCAAAAGTGCTACATTATGGGCATCAGCACTAGGGGCCGCACACGCATCGGGGCTGCAGAGCTGGCAGCACTCAAAGAGCCCCCCTTGGATCCTGGCCATAGTGTCTTTGTTGCCATTTTCAAATTTAAAAAATGCTATATCAAAAAGTTTGACCAGGATAGTGAGGCATCTGGGAACCAAGTCCTTTGAGGCATAATTGAAAGAGCTGGGAATATATCGCACCATAACAAAAGATTAAGGGTAGATGTGATAGGACTGTCACACAAAAGATGTCTTCTCTGTTGCTCCAGAGGGGAGGATTAGATCCAGTTGCAGGGAAGCAGACTTTGGCTAAACATTAGGAGACACTTCCTAACAGTAAGATCTATTCAACATGTGGACAGACAGCCTTGAGAGATGATGGACAGCCTTCTCTGGAGGTATTTAAGCAGACGTATGATGTCCATCTGCCAGGGATGTTGTAGTTGCATCCTGTACTATGGAACAGGAGGTTGGACTAGATGATCTCAAAGACCCATTCCAACTCTCTGATTCTAGGCTCCCTGATCCAGCAAGGGAGATCTGTGCCTGCAAAAGGGTGATGTGCACAGTTTAAAAGCCCCAGGACTACATACACACTTTTCCTTGTTAGATCATAGTCCCTTTGAAGACAGTGTTACTGACACCAACTTTGACACTGCTGATCACTTGTTTACAAAGTTTATTTGAATTCAAGTGAGTACTGAATCCCTTCTTCCCCAAGAGGAGATTGATGCTTTCAAACTGGTGGGGTCCTTATGTTCAGTAGCCTATTGCTGCCTGTAAGGATCTCTGGACTGTAGCCATGGATGAGAATACCGTATCAGTCATTCTGTTTGACAAAGAGGTAGTTAAAATGCAAGGCCAGAGAGCTGCAGTTCTTCTAGCACTTGCGAATTAAGCATTAAAAAAGAATAAATTAGAAGCTTAATGGACACATACATTTGAGGAAGTTAACTCATTTTGCAAAATATGGAGTCAAACTTAAAATAAGAAAGTCTATCATCCAAAGTGAATGCCCTGGTTTTAAAGATAAATGATAAAGAAGATCAGATTTTTTTTAAAAAAAAAAGATGGGCACAAATGTCTTCCATGTGCTCAAGGAAATTTGGCATGGGATTCTTCCCCCCTTTGCCTCCCTGGCTGGGTGGCTATTGGTCACACATAGACCGGGATGTGCCTGCTATTGCCTGTGAGTAACCTGTGAGCTGGAGCCTTGGGGAACATAATGTTGGATGAATGTTTATAGAGGAGGGATGGATTTTATATAGTAGATTTTTAGCCACTATTTACAAATCTGATTACAGCATACTTTAAATATAAAATA
Organism: Elgaria multicarinata webbii; assembly: GCF_023053635.1. Taxonomy (NCBI): domain Eukaryota; kingdom Metazoa; phylum Chordata; class Lepidosauria; order Squamata; family Anguidae; genus Elgaria; species Elgaria multicarinata. The sequence continues at coordinate 30,344,355 of NC_086174.1, forward strand.
AGTAATCAGACCATAATAAACAATATTCCATATTCAGTGCATAAATAATTAAAATAACAAATAAGAAAGCAGCAGATAAAACTTTAGTTAACAAATAGTACAGTAAAAAGACCAGAATAAAGAAGAATTTAAAAGCCAGCAAAAGGGGGGGGGGGCATTTGCATCTACCAGGAAGAACACTATAAAGAGGTGAGACCGTTACCAAAAAGGCCTTGCCTTGGGAAATATTGCTATTCTCATGGCTGTCATTGGTAGACCAGAGACCAGGGCTTCAAATGCTGATCTTAAAGCTTGTCCTTCAGACAAACTGGTCCCAAACCATTACAAGGGAAAGCAGATTTAAGCCTTATTTTGTTTTTGTTTTTGCTAGAACCCAAAGACCCACCAAGCAGAACCAAGTGCAAATGACATACATGTAGAGTTACAGAATTCCGGGCCCAGGAATTTGTTTTGAGTACTAGAACTGGACAGAGCACACAACCCTTCCACATATTTTTGTTATGGAGTTATTTTGTTATTCCCATGGTTAAATTATTGGGAATCAGAAAGCCTTAATGATCTATTTCAAATCACTCAGAGAACTAGGACTACATCCTGATCTGTCCACCCCTGATTTACGGCTTTAAAATCTTCTACCGGCCTGTGTGTTGTGGTGCCCACATATGAGCTGGGAGGAGAAAGAAGGCTCTCTTGAGTGGTATGTCAATTCCTTCCACATGGGTGCTGAGGGACCCAACATGCCCATTATATAAAGCAGTATACATACATCTTCTGTTTTGAAATCGAAGAGAATGCCCCCTTAATACCCTTTATAGGGTATATGGTACCTTTCAGTGAAGTAGAGCTCATACAATAAAACTGTTCAAAATGTAAGCACAGTAATTTGGGCACGTATAATGAGGTTATGTCATTACTAAAAAAATATTGGCAATATGTTTCAGGAATATTGTTCACAGTTATGGACTATAATTAAAGATGAGCCCATGGTTCATGCTTGCAGGGCTTTTGCAAGACCTAGCCAGATATAAATATGTCATGTGGTGAAAGGGTTAACCAGTACCCTTCTGCTCCCACCTGCAGCCTCCCAAAGCAAATAATAATAATAATAATAATAATAATAATAATAATAATAATAATATATTTATTTCTTACCTGCATCTCCCTTTGGATCGAGGCGGGGAACAACATTAGAACAGGAATCAATATATCTCAAAATTCTTGATTTAACATTGATCTGGATAGGCCTGCCGGAAAAGGCTAGTCTTTAAAGCTGCCTTAAAATCACAGAGAGAGTTAATTTTACGAATCCTCCGGCAGGCCATTCCACAATCTGGGGGCGACAGAAGAAAAGGTCCTCTGGGAAACTGATGTCAGCCTAGTTTTAGCTGACTGAAGTAAGTTCATCCCAGAGGACCTGAGTGTTTGGGGCGTACTGTATGGGAGAAGGCGATCCCGCAGGTAACCTGGACCCAAATCATTTAGGGCTTTAAAGGTAATGACCAACACTTTGTACTTTGCCCGGAAACTAATTGGCAGCCAGTGAAGTGATTTTAATGTTGGGGTAATATGCTCACCCCTAGATGTACTGGTGACCAACCTGGCCGCCATATTTTGAACTAGTTGAAGTTTCCGAACTAGGTACAATGGTAGCCCTATGTAGAGCGCATTGCAGAAGTCAAGCCTTGAGGTTACCAGCGCGTGCACTACTTTCTTTAGGTCTTCTGATTCTAAGAAGGGGTGCAGCTGGCGTATCAGCCGAAGCTGATAGTAGGCACTCCTGGCCGTCGCATCTATCTGGGCTGTCATTTGGAACGATGGATCCAGGAGCACCCCCAAACTGCAAACACAGTCTTTCAGGGGGAGTGTAGCCCCATCCAGAACTGGCTGACACACCTCCAAACCTAGGTCAGAGCCCTTGACAGCAAGCACCTCTGTTTTGTCTGGATTCAGCTTCATTTTGTTTTTCCTCATCCAGCCCATTACCACCTCCAAGCATTCATTCAGAGGAGACACACTATCCTTAGCTGATGCTGTTATTGAAGGCATAGAGAAATATATTTGGGTGTCAAATATATGGAAGACTCTTACACATAACCATATGTAATTGGCCCTAAGGCATTCATCTCTTTAACTGTAGCCCTCTTCAGCTAAAAGGGATTTGTGAACCGCCCAGAGAGCTCCGGCTATTGGGCGGTATAAAAATGTAATAAATAAATAAATAAATAAATAAATAAAGGGTATTGTGTTGAAAAAGTATGTAGGAACTACATGTTAGGAGAGAGAAGAAGGAAGAACGCAAAAGCTCCACCCCCTCTGTCACAGGGTTTTAAAATGAGGGTTCTAAATCATGCAGAGTACCTCCATGGATAGAGGAGGTGACATGTAGAGGTGATATCAAGGGAGCGGAGTTAGCATGCTTGCTACTGCTACCTATCCTCATATGTCAACGCTACATGCTTTCAGAATGACTGAATGGAGCTTACATTAAATGCAGTTTTAATTATGGAAAGTTGGGAATTATGCCTTTTATTTCAGCAAAACTCTTTTGCTAGGATGTAAATTGCATATGCCCCTCTGGTAAACAATGTATAGTTATTATGTTGTAAGGAGAATTTGTATATAGACTTCCATGAGACTTGGAGAATATGTGCCCTCTTTCTAGCAATAAAGAAGTACAGTCAACTGGTCCTGTGGTTCTTAGCATTTAAATAGCAATAAGCTCAAGCAACGTGGCGTTGTCGCCATTGATTTTGATGAGATATTATAGGAAAGAGTAATAAAGGGTGAAAATGGTTTACCATAGTGCTTTTGTTTTTCCCTTCTGCGGTTTTAAAGAAAGAGAGAAGTAATGAATTCTGGAAGAGATAGAACCATTATAGTGGTGAACAATGGGTCCATGTAAATTAAATTCTTCTGTTTAAGACTCTCAGTTGCACTTGTTTAGTTATTACAACTGAAAAGCAGTTTTTGCCAATCTTTCCCGTGATTGGACTGGTTGAACTTTGCAATTGCCTCCACGTGAACACGGGTGAAAGGTTCTTATCCCATTGTGGCGTCCCAACTGGGAGTTGCTGGTCTGTGGATGATTCATTTATTTGAAAGGATGCACATCATAAGAGCTTTTAGGTGTAATTAAATCTGTGTGGAGCACTCTTGTGGGGGAGTCCTTGGCACTCCGATGGGGGGGGGAACATTTGAGCTGTCTCTCTCAATACCTATAAAACAGGTATGATCAGAAGGTAGATCAGGGTTCTACTGGTTTATCTCTGTGACTGACTCATGGTTCTCTAACAGTAGCAACAACTAACAAGCTACACACACACCCCCACACCCACACACCCACACACCACCCTCCAAATTAGGTTGCTGAAAAGTAATGTTTTGGGGAGGAAGCCAAAGTGGATCTGTGTATCAAAGGACTTGTGAGCTTGGCTGTTATCATAAAATTCTTGGTCTGAGTATGTTCTCAGAAGAACTCTGGTCCTTAATTCTTAGCATATGTCCACCCTTTGCACTTGACTCCAGTTAGTGGGGGCTTTTCGAAATGAGCAATTTATAGCACATTTATGTACAGAAGTTTACAGGTCGATTACACAATATCATTAACAGCCAGAACATCTCCTGTGCTAACCTCCCTTTATTCTGCTGTCCGAAAACAGTTAATCAGCTTTTTTTTAAAAAAAAAAATATCTGCAAAATCGACCCAATTTAACGTTGGTGTTATGCTATACTTCCGTGACTAGATGACTCTGTTTTATTGAGTTGATGGAAGGATGCAGAGATAGGAAGTATTCAATCCAAACGATGTGGCTGCCCCTTGTAATTGAGCTAATTGCAATCCCAGAATGAAAACAGAAGTGGAAAGCCCTGGTTAAGGCAGCAGTTTATTTTTAAAATGTAGAGACGCTCTGTATCTCAAGGCTCTAGTAAAAAAAGCAAAGTAGATTCTGCAAATCTGAGGTCTGCCCACCCCTGCTATAAAGTATCTGAGTGTTTCTCCTGTGCCAGTTTTTAATCTGCACATTTTCCACATCTCTCTGATGTTATAAATTGAAAAGCAGAACAAGTACAGATGATCTATAACTAGCTTGGCTGACAGAGCATGGAAAAAAATGGTTTCGGAATGTGAGAGAAAAAAGATACGGAGGATGAAGTGTCCAAAGAAGCATTTAGCTGCAGAGAAATTATATTTTTTTTTCTTGCCATAATCCAGTGATGGGTTGAGATGCACACCAAAGGATTCTGTGTGTCCAGAGGACACTTGGAGCTAGAGGCAGGCAATTAAGAGAATCAGAAAGGATTTAAGAGAGGTATTGCTTCCATGGTGTACGTTTCTTTGAACCTACCATCTCTTCTGGCTGAGAAGCTTGAAACAATACAAAACCCTGCTTACCTGAAGTGAAATGATTCCCTCTGCAAATTTGCCACCCGATTCATAGGTGGCAAGGGGTGGGGGGTGGGGGCAGAGGGAAAGGGACATTTTGCTGTTCTTTTTTTCAGGGGAGGGTGACATTTTTGAAAGGTTTAGGGGAAGCTAATTGTTGGCAGTGGGGACAGTTTATCTTTCTTTTGCCTCCACAGGGCATTTTGCTCCTGAAATTGATCCCCATTTTTATGCGGTTCCCCTCGCAATTGTTGGCCCTAATAACACCATAATCAGTGATAAACTGCCTTCATTTTTCAGTTGGAGGTGGTGGTGGGGGAACCCAAGCAAACTCATTTGACACCAGCCTGAGCTTTGACAGCAGTTTTCCATGTGGCAAGAATGGATGAATACAACCCAAAGCCACGTGGGCTTGATAAAACTACTCCTTATGTGCCTCTTAAGAACGTGGCTGTAGCCTGATCCCTTTACCATACATTGTCCAGTGGCTAATCCAGATTTAAATTTCCTTATTTTTCTTATTATTGCTGTTTTACTCATTGACTCTATAGAGAACAATGCCTGTCCAAAATTATTAAATGTGATCTTAGTGCAGATTGGATTGGTGCATTTGTTTTTGTGTTAAAAATCAGTTCATGACCAACTGTGCCAGGAAAGCTAGGTGAGGAGCAGAATTTCCCATGGCTACCAGTGAATTATGGGTCAATTTCAATTATCTAAGAAATCCTACCAAGCTTGCTCCGTGCTTCTCTTGAGTTATGACTCCTTTACGCCTGTACAGTTAAAATAATGAATCACAGCTACCCATAGGGTTGAGAGAGATTTAATTTGTTCTCAGCTTTCTATAGCAATTTTCCCACAGTGGTGGAAGGAAGAAGCAAAATCTTCACATTGCAAGTGTAGGGATGGCTATCATGGGTGCAGCAGGCCAAGAGGGAAAGAGAGAGAGAGAGAGAGAGAGAGAGATCCTATGCAGGTTTACTCAGAAGTAAGTCCCACTGTGTCTAGTGGAGCTCACTCCCAAGTTACAAATAAGAGGAAGTACTTCTTCACACAGCACATAGTTAAATTATGGAACTCACTACCACAAGATGTAGTGATGGCCACCAATTTGGATGGGTTGGATAAATTCCTGGAGGCACAAGCTATCAATGGCTACTAGCCCTGATGGTTGTGTGCTATCTCCAGTATTCGAGGCAATAAGCCTGTGTGCACCAGTTGCTGGGGAATATGGGTGGGAGGGTGCTGTTGCACCATGTCCTGCCTTGTTGGTCCCTGGCCAATGGCTGGTTGGCCACTGTGTGAACAGGGTGCTGGACTAGATGGACCCTTGGTCTCATCCAGCATGGCACTTCTTATGTTCTTAACTATGCATAGGGTTATTTTATCACTTCTGCATCAAAAATATCAGAAGGCTTGGAAAAGGGGACAGGTGAGTGCAAATACAACATGTTTGTATTGTCTTAAGCTGCAACCCAAAGGGCCATAAATATAAGAACATAGGGTGAAAGGTGATCTAAAGATGGAAAAAAATCCAGAGGGAAAAGGGACGAATAGCCTTTGGCCACTAACTTTTCCTCTTGTAGCCTGTGTTGGCTGCCTGCATTTTTTTAAATTGAACACCAGTGCAGAGCTTACCTGTTGTTTGAGCCAGAGTGCCTAGCTGATGTAAAGAGCCTTGTTCCTCCCACCCACCCCAATGCACACAAATGTTTACTTAAGAGAATATGACATTTAACCAGCTGAAGTTACAGGAAGCCAGATTCCGGCTGGACATCAGGAAAAACTTCCTGACGGTTAGAGCAATACAACAGTGGAATCAGTTACCTAGGGAGATTGTGGGCTCTCCCACACTAGAGGCCTTCAAGAGGCAGCTGGACAACCATCTGTCAGGGATGCTTTAGGGTGGATTCCTGCATTGAGCAGGAGGTTGGACTCGATGGCCTTATATGCCCCTTCCATCTCTACTATTCTATGATTCTATGATTTTATACCATTACAAAGAACCCACCAGTGTATAAAAACATCAAAGTTGTTAAGTCTATATGGTAAGCAGTGGCATTGTTGGAGCTTTAAAAATCCCTAAAGGCTTTTAGCTCCTCCAGGCTAACGCTGATTAAGAGATTACAGAGCTAGAGGTGGAGTGTTTAATAAAATGGGATAAATTATATTACTGTTCTGGATTTGAATTGCTTTACATGTTGATAAAGTGGGGGGAAACTGTCAGGGCACAGGAATGGGGTGTAGCTCAGTGGGAGAGCATCTGCTTTGCATGTAGAAAGTCCCAGGTTCAATCCCCACAATCTCCAGGTGGGACTAAAAAAGAATCCTGCTGATACTTTCCTAGGCTGCTGCCAGTCAGTGTCAACAATACTGGGCTCAATGGACCTATGGTCTGACTCAGTGAAAGGCAGCTTCCTATGTTCCTCTGACTACCTTCTAGTTGGACAAGTATCTTCTTCATGAGAGGACTAGTGGTGACGGGATTGAAATTCTAGTTATTGCTACTCATTCTGGTACCTTCCAGGCTGACTCTGAATACAGGAGACCAGCCTAGGAGGGAAATTGAAGGAAGATGATATTTGTGGCATTCCTTCTTTTTTATCCTCACAACATTCATTTGAGTTGTTTGGGGAGCGAGAGCGAGCAGCTGGTTGAATGTCACCCAGTAGCCTTGTGTAGGATTTTCACTTAGAAGGTTCACTCAGAATACATTTTTGAAATCGTGGCATAGCTTCAGAAATGGGAATTACAGGGAACTTGTAAGTAAGCTCATAAAAGTTACTAGCCTGCAAGGTTTTTTTTGTTTTGTTTTACTAGCTTTCTGGGGTGATATGGTGGTTGTAGATGAGGGATGTGAGGGATGGAGAGCTCCATACCTTCTCTGGGAGTCCACTCGTTCCATCCTCTTGTAGTCTGCTTGGATTTTGTAGCAGAGCTCTGCCCTTTACTGCATCAGGGTGAGGGTTGCGCTGCCTTTAATCATGCTTTGTAAAAGACAGACAAGAACCGCCTGCCCACTGCCAGCGTTCTACTAAGGTGAGGATCGTAGGACCTCGAGCAGTTTGCTTTGCACAGCGCTTGTAATTCCGGCAAGCGTCTCATTTGCAACGTCTTCATTCCCTGATATCTAACCACACAGCTATTCTTTACCCTCTTGGGAGTTATTCAGCAGCTGAAGCTTGAAAGCAATGAAAGGCCTCTGCTGCAGTTTCTGAAAGGCTCTGATGTTGTCTGTCTTTTGGTGTCAATGTGCTAAGAGAATTCCCTCTTTTTTTCTAAAAAGTAAAAATAAAATCCAAGCAGCTGAAAGAAGTAAATATTTCATCATAATTGAGGGCGTTAAAACCATGCTGACCCTAATGAGTTCTTCCTTAAAGACAATTTTAATATTGAAAGCATCTTTCCCCCAAATGATTCCCCATTTCTTTCCCTTCCTTCAAAGAGCAGATGATCTGTGAAGTATTGTGAAGGGTTCCTTTGTCAAGCATGCCTGTATTTGAAAGAGCTGTCCGTGGTGCTGAGAAATCCTTGTTTAGGAGCTCAGGCCATCCCTAAATAAGTCACTGCTTTTGAAATCCAAACTTAGAAGGCAGACATTACCTATTTGAGGGACTGAATGAACTAGCAGCTTAAACAGCCTTGGAAATGGCACGAATATTCTTGCTACCCTACATAAAACATCTGTCAGCTGACGGTGAGCAGATTCTCTCACATGTTGCAGCCTTTCTCCCTGTTCCTGATGGCACAGCTGCAGACCATGCATCTGTTTTTGTCCTCCAAAGACACAGCATCCTATATTCCGGGAACTTGCTCCTTTTTTCCTTGTAGGCCTGTGCAACGTGCATTTGGAATTAGGCTCGCATTAAAAGCATTGAAACATGTATACAAATGAGAACACTTCATAATGATTGCATTGTTGAGTGTTCATGTATCTGCAGGCAGAGTAGCGAGATTTAAACAACTGGGCTCTGCTTTACTTTGAGATGCAAAATAGATTAGGGACTGGATCCTTAAGACCCTGTGTGTGGAGTTCCGTTCATGGAATGATCATTTTCAGCAGCCACCAATGGAAGTGGGGAGATGCTCCCCTTAAAGTTTCTGAAGGATTGGTAGATTGTCCGGAACAGCATGGGAAGGGCTGTAGGAAGTGGAATTCTTATTGCACTGGCTGCCTATACTTCCGGTCGGAATTCAAGATGTTGGTAATGACGTTTAAAGCCCTAAACGGCTTGGAACGTCGATACTTGAGGGAGTGCCTCTCCTTATATATGCTCGATCACTTTCAGCGAGGGTGGTTTCAGGATTTTCATTCACAGCTTCATAGCCATAAACTCAGTAAAGGTGTGAAGCCTCAGCCACTGGGCTAATGTCTGGATCCAACCCATTGTCTTTTTCTGTACTTGCCTGCTTTTGACTCACTGGTAATAAGTGGAAATTGTGTTGCTTGCAGTGTGTAACAATAAACTTTTCCCATATCCCATGACCAGATGGGTGAGGAGAAGATGTAATAGGCAGGCAATCAACTATTATGCTTAGACCTGTTCAAGGCATTCAGCTGTGGAGATTCAACTGCATCATCACTACTTCAGCAGTTTTGGAAAGAACAGCTACCTTTCAAAACAAATGGAATCAGTGATAGAATTTCTGGCCCCAATTGAGTGAATGGCAGAAATCCCATTGACTTAACTTATTGAATTTCTGGACCCAGTTGACTGAATGGCAAAAAATCCCATTGACTTAACTTGTGCCAGAATTTCGCTGTTAGTCTGTAACAATTGATTATTTGCTCATTAAAGCAGAATTATGGAAACCTCTAAGAACCAGAATGGAAAAAGCCTGTCTGAATTAGATAATAATAATAACAATAATAACAACAACAACAACAACAACAACAACAACAACAACAACAATAATATTATATTTATTTCTTACCCGCCTTTCCCTTTGGATCGCGGAGGGGAACAACATTAGAACAGGAATCAATACATCTTAAAAATTCTTGAATTTACATTGATCTGGATAGGCCTGCCGGAAAAGGCTAGTCTTTAAAGCTGCCTTAAAATCACACAGAGAGTTAATTTTACGAATCTCCTCTGGCAGGCCATTCCACAATCTGGAGGCGACAGAAGAAAAGGTCCTCTGGGAAACTGATGTCAGCCTAGTTTTAGCTGACTGAAGTAAGTTCACCCCAGAGGACCGGAGTGTGCGGGGTGGACTATATGGGAGAAGGCGATCCCGCAGGTAACCTGGACCCAAACCATTTAGGGCTTTAAAGGTAATGACCAACACTTTGTACTTTGCCCGGAAACTAATTGGCAGCCAGTAGAGTGATTTTAATGTTGGGGTAATATGCTCACCCCTAGATGTCTCAGTCTTCATTTCATTTGCGGCATATTTGTGTCCCTATTACAAATAACACCGATGTGTTGAAGCAGAATGTTGTAAAGGATTGGGATGACCTGAGTTCAAATTCTCACTTAGCTGTGAAGCTCACTGGGTGTTTTTGGGAAAGTCAGACTAACTTAGCATGTTATGAGGACAATCAGGTTGAATATAAATTTAATAAATAAATACAATTCCACACAGCTGTGAAGCTCACTAGGTGACCTTGAACTGGGCACTGTCTCTTAACCTAACATCCTCGCAGGGTTGTACAGTACCTGACCCCCCAGAGGAAGATGGGATAAAAAAATGTCATAAATAAAGCCTTTAATAATGTTTGCAATTTTAACCAGGTTAACTACCATACTATTCAACACACAGTATGTTCCTGTCAGGATTCATATCACTTAAAATACAAATTTTAAAAATAGCTAACAACTCCATTTTCTTTTCCTCTCTCCCTCCATCCTGAGGTAAAAAAAAGAGAAAGACTGCCAGAAATACTCTATCATGTAATTTTTCTGCATCTGTAAAGTAAGTCGCAGATGCTGACATGAGATCAGGGACCCTTAGAAAATCCAGAGACAACTGATGTGAAGTCAGCATAAGTGAGTGAAACTCTATTATTATTTTTTACCAAGGTCAAAGCCCTGTGATTATTATTTATTTATTTATTTATTTATTTATTTATTTATTTATATAGCACCATCAATGTACATGGTGCTGGGAACCCTACATGGTAGAGGAAGGCAACCTGTGGCTAAAATACAGATGTAGGACTCAAAATCCCATCAACCCTGACCATTAACTATGCTAAGCTGGGGCAGATGGGAGTTGAAGTTTAACAACATCTGAAGGCCATAGGTTGCCCACTCCAGTTTGCCATATTTATTACTTGCATAAGATTGTTCAGTGTTTCTGTGTCATGGAAAAGATTGTCTCTAGCAAGTTTTCCTTCTCTCTTGGAAATTACAATGCAGTCTTGACCGTGTACTCCCTGGTCCTCTGATCCAAATTGCTCCAGAGAATGAATATTTGGAGAGAAGCAATGTAATTTGATGTGATGAAGTTAAGTCAGTTTGTACCAGTTAAGGACCTGACCTATAATAAATATAATACAGTCATGCCTTTTATTTAACAAGTGATACAGCAATAACACTGTCAAACAACTAAGCCTACTTTCAAAATGGCTGTGGTGATAAAGGAATTGTGACAATGAAATAGAACTGCTGGGAAAATAACTTCAGGGCACCTGCAACACAGTCCCGGCTGACTCAGAATTTCCACTGGCCATATTGTAAATGCAAAGTAATCACAGTTTTGGCTTTCAGATGTGTACATTATTGCTATCTCCACCGTGGGGTAGGGGGAAAAGATTGTATCTTTTTATTTGCAATTTGGAAAACTGACTTCCCCCCCACAGAATGGATTATTGCTACTAGTTGAGCTTTAGCCTGTTGCATGAGTGCATTCCAGCCTTCCCCAATGTTTCTGTATATGAAAATTTCTATACGCCCGTGTGCTGAATATCAATGTGGAGATGGCTGCTTTGGCATTCAAAGTAGGAATGGCAGACTTTTGATATAATGTCTAACGTGCATTCAGAAAACAGAACTGTCATCCTGATCCAAGATCCGAGCAGCCGTGTGTGTATAAGCAAAGACTTCTCTGAACTTTCCTTTTCTTATACTCTATCAGAGGTTGTTCAAGAGGGTCTCTGAACTGGAGGATAGAGGAGACCCTGTTAGGCAGGGGAGCCTCTGAAACCCTGGTGAGTGGGTGGAAGTCATTGCATCCATTGGTTCCCAACATATTTTTAGATAATTAGGAAAATCTTAATTCTTTACTTTTAATGACATGTTAAAGCCCTTTCTTCAGTCTGAAATTAGCTGTGTTTGCATCATTTAGTGTAACGTGAACAAGCATGAATAAGCTGCTGGAAGCCTGGGGCTCATGCAGTCCTCCTTCTCGTCCTTCTGCCCTGTTGGAGGGTTGGAAGCTTTTGCTTCTGCCTTTTGCTTAACCATGGTTTGCTGGTTTGCTCAAAGTGCATAACATTAACTGTGGTTTGTTTGAAACAAGCTGACTTCACATCATGATTTCAAGTTGGCTTATTTCAAACAAACCATAGTTAATGTAAAGCACATTTTGTCATTTCGGACAAAATGCTGAACCATGCTTAAGGAAAAGTGGAAGTGGAAGCTTCCGAACTACTGCTACTGCCCATACAAAGGATGGGAATGGGAGCAAGAGTGCCTGAGCTATGGTGTGAATGCAGCCATTCTCTCTGTCATATCAGCGTCTTTGATATATCTATAGGGTGCAAACATCCCGTCTCACCGTCTTTTTATTTATAGGTAAATGAGCCAAGACTTTCATTTTCTTCTTGAAAGATTTTCTATTTTTGCAATCGTTGTAGTTGCTCTTCATTACACATATTCCTGATTTGAATTCTTCCTTCTTCAGCATGAGAGTTCTAAAACAGATACAGCATCGTGTACTTGATTATACCTGTAACACCACTTATTGATGAAAGTGGGGAGAATAGATTCAGAAAATTCCAACCCTTTCTCAGTCACAATATTTTTGGCTTTTTTTTTTTAAAACACCCTATTTGTTCATGTTTTGTAATTCAGTAAACTCACACGTTGAAATATTTCTTTGTTTTTCTATAGGTCTTTTGATGTTGGATTGCATAGATTTCTTATCAGGTTAGTCAATATTTATTATTTACTTTTAGATCCTGTTCTATATGAAGGTCATTATGGCATAATTTCCATAACCCAAGAGTTGGCAATTCCTACAGTTTTATTTTGTGTGGATGGTTTCTCCCTTAACAAATTAATGACATTTTGGGTCCAGAAATCTGCCCATGGCAGGGGCTGGGAGAAAGCTGACTTCCTTCCCCTTACGCTTCCTGCAAGTTTCATTCACAGAATGTAGTTTCACCAACTTTTCTATGATATTCTCCCAGTGGTGGAGCTTGGGCATAATGGTCTAAATGGTCTTTAGATGACCCACATGTATTACTTCAGTTGTGAATTGCACAACTGTCATTTCCCTTCTCCCCCTCCCACTGCCATTCTGTGTTTTACAACCACATCTACATTCCAAATACGTTAGAGCAACAAACAAACCAACAACGTGTTTGCCAGCCACGATTAAGAAAGAAGCAGCAGCAATATTATTATTATTATTATTATTATTATTATTATTATTATTATTTATTTATATAGCACCATCAGTGTACATGGTGCTGTACAGAGTAAAACAGTAAATAGCAAGACCCTGCCGCATAGGCTTACAATCTAATAAAATCATAGTAAAACAATAAGAAGGGGAAGAGAATGCAAACAGGTACAGGGTAGGGTAAGCAGGCACAGGGTAGGGTAAAACTAACAGTAGAAAGTAACAGTAGAAGTCTGCACAACATCAAGTTTTAAAAGCTTTAGGAAAAAGAAAAGTTTTTAGTTGAGCTTTAAAAGCTGCGATTGAACTTGTAGTTCTCAAATGTTCTGGAAGAGCATTCCAGGCGTAAGGGGCAGCAGAAGAGAATGGACGAAGCCGAGCAAGGGAAGTAGAGGCCCTTGGGCAGGCATGGGCCGTTTCATATTTTAAACTGAAATCTTAGCACCATCATAATGCTATTGAATAAAATGGACTTGCTTCGGCTGCCCTCTTGCTGAACACATTTTCTTGGGAATAAGCACTATTTTGGTGTAGAAAAGGAATAATATATATTTTAGGAGACACAGAATGAGCATCTGCATTCATGTACATATCCAGCTTGCCTCTCCCAGACTATAAAATGTTTTAGAAAGTCAGGACACAGAAAGGACACTGTGGCAAACAGTATCAGCCTCAGTGGGCCTGATTCCATGGCTGCTACCACACCCTCCGAGTAGTCATTTTTGGTACTCTGTGCTGTGGGTCCCTGAGCTTTGGCCCCAGAGTCCAACCCCAGGTGCGCCAGTATCTGCTCCCTTCCCCTTATCTCACTATACCACAATCTGTTTCCCTCAGCACTGTCAAGGGAGCATTTTAGGAACCTAAGAACATAAGAAGAGTCATGCTGGATCAGACCAAAGGCTCATCTAGTCAAGCAATAGCCACAAGCAGGACATGAGTGCACCAACACCTTTCTGTCCCATGTACCCCAGCAACTGATGTACTGCCTCTGATACTAGAGGTAGCATATAACCATCAGGATTCAGGACTACTAGCCATTGATAGCCTCATCTTGTGGAATTTGTCCAATCCCCTTTTAAAGCCATCCAAATTGATGGCCATCACTACCCTATATAGGAAGAAGCAATGTACAGTAATTCTGCAGTGGAATATAACTTACATCATCTACTACCAGTCAGCAAATGAAAGTTTAGGGCCTACAATGTGATTCTTACAGCAAGGTTTATTTATTTAAAGATTACTTGATACTAAGAACTAGAGAGAGAAGGACATCCTTTCAGTGACAGAATAGTTAAATAAAATGTGGAAAACTGGTGTTCCTTCAATGCGAGCGTATCTTGTCAGGTAGGCTAAAGATGCACTGTCATACTATTACTATGGAATAAATGCTTTGTGAAAGTACCTTTTAACATACAAAACAAACTGTTTTTATTGTAATAGAATAATGTGTGTTATTATTGGAGAAATGTAACTTTTGGGGAGGGGTTTGTCTGTAGTTAAAATGTAGATGGCTATGAAATATTTTTTTAAAATATGTATGAAATGTAAAAAAAGAGGCATAAAATATTAATATATGTAAAAGAAGAAGAAATCAGTTACCTGACAGAACATGCTACTGTGCTATTTTTGTTTAGCAACTATGTAGGATCTTGATCTTACAGAATTATAGAAGGCATCTATTTTTTGCTTTCTCCTAATGGGGAAATAGGTGATTTCTGATCTTGCTTCTCTCTGTGTTGTTAAGATTAGACATGCATCATAATGGGATTTGTGGGACTATTTTCATCAGGCAAGAGAAACCACTTCATTCTTTCTGTATTTTACAAAGCCAATTTATGTTCGGTGTGACGGCTGAGTTATTTGAGAGATTCATAAGGTTATACACCTTAAAAAAGGAAAGAAAAGAACAGCAACTAGCAGAAATGAGTTCATGAATATGATAGATTATTTGCTTACTTAATTCAAAAATTATGCTTCCTTGGAGTCAATGGTTTGCTGTGGATGGAGGGGAACAAAGATCAGGAAAAAGTGCCAGGAGGCATTTTGCATTTGAAATGATAGCTATTCTTCATATCTGGAAAACTGAGCTAAGAAATTGCTCTTTCTACATGGGGAAAAAAGAGCAACTGGTGCTCTCTGCTACAAATTTCACTATTGTCTAGTATATATATATATGCATGCACGTTAATCAAGTGTGAGCCATCACGATGAAATGGAGTATTGATTGTTTGGTTTGATTAAAGTTGATTTGATATCTATATCTATATACATCTATATATAATCCATTGAACTTTAATCAAATCTAGCAAGCACCAGAGAGAAAGAGAGAGGAACAGTTCCACAAGGCATACTGGTGATACTAAATACATATGGCAAAATCTAATGATAACATTCTTTTTATCTGTGTAGCTTAAAAGTATACATCTAAACAATAAAAGAGAATACAATGTTATTATGTTGGAAAAAACCCTGAACCATACCAAAGACTTCTTCATGTGCCTTCTCTTATCAGAGGTTAGCTATCATCACAGCTATTTTTGTTTTTGACACCGCTGCGCTAAATAATTGTATAGAAGTACAGCTATACCATTCCCCCAAGTTCTTTAGCCAGTGTGGTGGAGTGGCTAAAGTGTTGGATTGGGATTTGGGAGATCTGGGTTCTAGTCCCCACTTGGCCATGGAAACCCACTGAGTGACAACCAGTACCAAATAAACCAAACATGTTTGACATACAATCTTCTTCAGTAGTCTAGTACAAAGCACATGGTCTAGTGTATGAAAGGTGTGCCAAAAAATGAACAAACGTATGTATGCAAACACATTGTATATAACAGTTTTCTCATAATGACTAACATAAGACACTGCTGCAGTTAAACCAAATTATACATTTTGCCAAACCTCCTCTAGTACATGTTCCAGCCAAGGCATGTACATGTTATGACAGTGAGTAAACTGAAAGGGCTCCACTATAAGGAGCTATTTTTGAGGATGTCAAAAAATGCAGTTAATCAATAAGATAATAGGGTAGCTCTGAATGATGCCTGAACAGGGGCCTTCCAGTTTTTGGTTTATTTGATATTGGTTACCATTGGTTCGGTTAGGGTTTTTCAGCACAATAACATTATATTCTCTCTTACTGTTTAGATGTGTGCTTTTAAACTACACCATAAAAAGATATCATTAGATTTTGATCTATCTATCTATCTATCTATCTATCTATCTATCTATCTATCTATCTATTGTCACCTTGGAGCCATGACAGAGTTAATCTCAGAGATGGAGATGTAGGCCTTAGCTAGACCTAAGATTTATCCCGGGGTCGTCCCTGTCTGCTTCTGGGATCCCTTATGTGTCATTTACATGAACAGGGGTGACCCCGGGACGATCCCGGGATAAACCTTAGGTCTAGCTAAGGCCACAGAGGGTGGGTGCTACACAGGGTGCTACACTGCCCACTTTGCTGGTAAGTTTAACAGCCACCTTTTGAGGCTACTGGAATAAAAGAAGGGGCAGAGGAAAGCAGAAGTGGATTTTTAAGTGTGAAGGAAAAGAATTGTGGTCTCAGCTCTTATAATGAAGCATACGTGCTCAAAGACAACCTGCTGATACATTTCAAGTGTGCGAAGGGGCAAGAGATGGCAGTTATTCAGTAGTAAGGGAATTGTGTCGCTTAGAGACACTCTATTTAACTGTTATTTTGGGCTTCAAAATGCTGTTCCGCAGATTATCTGCCCGATTGGTCACTTACAGCTATAAAGTAGGACCGATATCCTCTAAATCAGGGGTTGGCAATGTCCAGGGGTTGGGGGCCCTCATTGCTCCCCTCCAAATCCACTGGTTGCTGCACCCCACCTCATTGAATTAGCTGTGGTGTCAGGACAAATAATAGCGATTTTTTCAAGGAAACAAATCGAGTAGGGAGCACATGCTTTGTTTCCATGCAGAACCATGCTTCCGGGAGCACAATTCTGTTTGCAATAAAGACATGCACTCCCCACACACAATGTCACAGTGAGCTCCTGCACAATTTACCATAACACCACTGGGCGTTAGTTCAACACATTCACCTGTGAATAATCAAGTGATCAGCCCTTGGAAAAAGGATTAAGCCACTGATCTTGTTATATAGTGCTGCTAGCGGTACTTGCTGTTTGTTCCTGCTTTCGTGGCAGGTCACTGAAAGCCTGTTCCAGTAGAAAAATCTTGCAGAAGATAGATTAGTCTTGCTATTTAGCCCTCTTGTCACCTCCACTGCGCACATCGACTGAACATTAGGAGTGAGCTTGAGCTTGCTGCACACACTCCTGCCTCCGTGCATTCAGCAGAAGATAGGCTTTGCCATAAGATTGGGAACACTTCATGATCAGGGTTCCCGATAGTGAGTAAAGAACCTGTGACCACAGGGTTGACTTGGTAAGAGTTGAAGCTCCAAATCAGCCTTCCTCAATCTGGTCAGTCCAGATGGTCAGGTATGTTAGGAATTAAGAACATAAGAAGAGCGATACTTGATTATAGAATCACAGAATAGTAGACTTGGAAGGGGCCTATAAGGCCATTGAGTCCAACCTTGCTGTACAGCACCATGAAAATTGATGGCACAATATAAATAAATAAATAAATAAATAATGCAAGAATCCATCTTAAAGCATCTCTGACAGATGGCTGCCTGGCTGCATCTTGAAGGCCTCTAGTGTGGGAGAGCCCACAATCTCCCTAGGTCATTGGTTCCATTGTTGTACTGCTCTAACAGTCTAGACATTTTTCCTGATGTCCAGCTGGAATCTGGATTCCTGTACCTTGAGCCCATGATTCCATGTCATGCAGTCTGGGATGATCAAGAAGATATCTTGGCCCTTCTCTGTGTGACAACCTTTCAAGTACTTGAAGAGTGCTGTCATGTCACCCCAAGGGTACATCTACTGTAGTCCAGCACTTTGTTCCCACAGTGGCCATCCAGCTATCGACTAGGGACCCACAAGCAGAATACGGGTGAAACTGCAACCTCCTGCCCTTGTTCCCCAGCAATTCATGTATATAGGCTTACTGCCTATATGTAGCGCAAAACATCTGGAGGGCACAAGGTTGGGGAAGGCGGATTTAATTTATTACTGTTATTTAAAATACTTATTACATTTCTTCATGCTCTCACATGTAACTCATAGAATCATAGAATAGTAGAGTTGGAAGGGGCCTATAAGGCCATCGAGTCCCACTGCTCAGTGCAGTGCTCATCTTAGCTCCAGCAGTTAGGGCTAATGGCACGTGGTGGTTTTAATATACAGTATTTAATATTTTGGTGGATTGTTTTCTCACCTGGTTTCCCATCCAGGTTACTGTTAAGATCCACACCCACTTAACTTCAGCAGGATTACAGCACTGAGTGTTCCCAAACTGTTCATGGCCGCCAGTCATTTTCTTTTATGTTGACAGTTGTTTCAAGGATCGTGTGATATGAGATTGAGCTTTTATATCTATTATTGTCTCGTTGTTATGTATATTTCTTTTCTTTTAATAACATTGAACAGAAAAGAATAGCGCAAAAAGCAGTCTTGACTCAGCGGTATCATTTTTTGTTCCACCAGAATACAGCATCTGTACGTGAAGGTAGGATTTGGCCTGCAGAAAAGAGGCTATGGAGAGGTTTGGTGTTTCTCCCCCCACCCTCCAGTAAAGCCAGGAGATACAAAGGGGAGCGTGTTCCGGCCTAGTTATCCTTTGTTGTCCTTCTTTGTGCTTGAGATTGGCACTCCCAAAGGGTCCTGCCTATGGCAGTACAGCCCAAAGACTAACAGGATTTGGATAATGAACCATCTGTTGGGTTGCTAAGTGCTTTGTGTCTGGAATTGGCAAAAGTAGTGGGGAGGAAGCTGCTGGTTAGTCAGCGCTGTCTACTCCTGCCTCATCTGAAAAATGACATGGTGACAAATGTTGCATAGTGAAACACTAGTCTATAGCCCTGAGAGATTTTATAGAGAAAGCATGCATGCTTCCCTGCCCCTCTTCCTTCATGATATAAAAGGATTTGTGTACTTGCAGTTTCTCCATATGTGCTGGCTGAATTCAGACTATCCTCCAACTCATGGTCTGAAGGTTTGGGAAGAGGCCATTAGTTTCAGTAGTCCCTCTTCCCCTCATTCTTCTCTCTTCTCTTTGTCTGCATGGTTACTTGGTTAGGAGTGTTTTATCAAACCATGGTTTGTTGGTTCAGCAGAAAGGGAAAACTGTGGTTTGCTCAAAAGAAGAATTAATTGATTAAGCCATGTGGGCATGCATGGGAAGGAAGTAGCACTCAATTGTGTGAATTGTTCCTGATTTTCCAAACAGCAGCATGGATGGCAAAGCATGGTTCGGGATTAGATGAATGCTTGAAGGACTCTCAGGCTGTTGTGTACCTGACTAGTTCCCTCTTCTTTGTGCATACTTGACATTTTCCTTCCTATCCTGACTTGCATTTTTCATATGAACCATGGCTTGCTTTTTCATCTGAAATGGCAAACATTGGTTTGTGCATGCTCTAAAAACTCAAATTGAGAACGTGGGCTTAATCCTAGGTGCAGGACAGATGCAAATCATATGAGTGGGAGATGGAGTATGTGACCCAAGGTTTCTTGACTGCATGTTTATATAATGCAGAGCCATGATTTGGCATTATTTCTGAACCACCTCTCTGAATTAATTAATGTAGGTAAAGATTTGTTTAGTGAAATGTATAGAACTGAGGTCTCCAACATGATGGTAATGGGTACCAATTTACCCACAGACAGCTCTTTTGGTGCCTACCAAGCTCCCTGCTCCTGGTTTTTATTTTATTAAGATTTTAAAAACTTAAATGAACTGGGAGGATGACATGCAGCAGAGTGAAGTGCTGACTTCCAGCACCATCTTTATTTGGGTTCATTTTTCGGGTGTTAGAGCTCAGACTGCACCTCTGCCTTGTTCTTAGTTACTTGGACAAGTTACTTTTCTTTTAGCCTTACCAGCCTTTCTTCTGGAAAATGATGTTTTGATACCAGCCATGTTGACCATGGTAGCCAATTTATGAATGGGCAAGCCCCCCTCATGGCAGCCATTTTGTAAGAGCACCAAACATACTCTCAATAATCCAGATGTGCCCACTGACCCAAAACCGTTGGAGAACCCTGGTCTAGAAATATAGGGTGATCATATTAAAAGGAGGACAGGGCTTCTGTATCTTTAACAGTTGCAGAGAAAAGGGAATTTCAGCAGATGTCTTTTGTATATATGGAGAACCTGATGAAATTCCGTCTTCATCACAACAGTTAAAGGTGCAGGAGCTATATTAGAGTGACCAGATTTAAAAGAGGGCAGGGCACCTGCAGCTTTAACTGTTGTGATGAAGAAGAAATCTGGGCTTTCTGAGAAATAAGGAGTGTGATATATAAATATATGATAAATATATAAATGATATGTAGGAAAAACAACTGCCATCTATACAATTATGGGTCTTTCCCCCTACATCTATGGAGAGATGGTCTTGCATAGGTTGAACTATTCTGTCGTAGGCTAATAACATAGAATGGATCATCTGAGATCATGCTAGCCATAAGAAGATGAACTGGAAGTCCTTTGGTTCTTTCTGTCCTCTATTTATTTAAGCTATCACTGTATTAAATCTATCCTGAATTAAGATTTGCAGGAATGTAGGGTTTAAATAGAAATGACTTTTGTATCCAGAAAACAACAAAGGTTACAATTAATCTCTCTGTTACCACTTTTCCTGTATAGTCGCCAGAGAATAAAATCTAAATCACAATCTTAGAAAAGCTAAGTGCAATCTGTTTGCTATATGCTGAATTAGCTGGTGAGCATGTTGCAAAAATAAACGTAAGGTTCTTGTATCAACACAAGCTCATCTTTATGTAAATTTTATGTAAATCTGACATTTTAACTTCTGAAAGCTGCTGGAGTGGCAAAGTCAAGATTAAGAAAGGTGCAGATATTGTCATGCTTGTGTATCTCCGTTCAAAGCAGTTTGCTGGCTTTGGGGCAAAGAATTGGTTTGGCTGCTGTTATTAATAACAGAAAGTGTACAACTTGGTGACCCAGAGGGATTTCCAGTAGATTTGTAGGCCCAAAGAGCAGTGTGTGGTGCTTTCATGCACCATCTGGGATTTTGAAAACATCTTTCATGCTGCTTCCAGTGTTCCAAGGAAATCAGACCAGTCAGGAGGTCTGCTGGAATAGTATCCAGTTCATCACTGCAGTTGGGATAGAAATCAGGGAAGCCTGCAGAAGTTTTTTTCTGAAAATGCACAACACAGGAGTCTTTGTGTCCCAGCAAGAACACCCTCCATTAATTACTAAGTTATTTGTACTTTAGTGACATCCATTGGCCTTACGTTTTGGGAACCAGAAGAGTCATTTCAGTACTTCTCAGGTCTAGAAATGTGGGGCACTTTAGCTTGCACTGTTCCCTGCCAGGTCAAATGGCTGATAAGTTGTCATGGTCCAGGACCCTGACCCTCATAATCAGACAATCCTGACTCGTCATCCTCAGACAAAGAAATTCCTGAATTAACAGTTCAGGGAGAGGACTCAGTTACAGAAAAATGTCATGAAGATTCCACCTCCCTGGGACCTAGTTCCCCAGGAAGACCTGGGGACCTGCTCCCCTACATCCAAATAAGGTCAGTTTCTGTCTCTGGATTCTGAGGACTCCAGCCATGAAGTGGTTGTGAAGTAAGGAGCTAGTGCTTGGGCCTACAGCTCCCTTTCAAATTTCCTGTGGGGCCTGATAGCTGCAAATTCTTGGAATCTGGGGGAATCTTCTCTAACGGTTACCCTAAATCTGTGAATTTTCTAAGGATATCCTACATTTGTGATGAAATGAACTGTGTTTCTGGGTTCATGAATCTCCTGGCTTTTATTTTCTTAGAGTAATTTCTAACCCTGTTTTAAGGGGTGCAGCCAGGGGGAATGTCATCATAAAGTTCCTTATCTCACCTTAATTCACACAATCTACCTTCAGTCCAAGGTCCAATTACACAACATAAGGCTTACTTGGCACAACAAGTAAGATATTTCCTAAAGTTCTTAAACCCCGCCCCACCTCCTCTCAACATTTTCATAGTTTAAAAAAAGAAAACAAAACAAATGATGCATTGAGAGCGACAACAACAAAAATCAAATTATATGAAAATGTGTTTAATTTACATAATCTATTGTGTTAGCAAACTGTGGTTGCAGAATTTGAAATGTACAACCATGGAATCTGAGATGATAAAAGTTACCTGTATTTCACAGTAGTTCAGTTACAGAGTCATTTACTTGAATATTATCTGGTCCCTGTTATGCTTGTAGTTAAGTGGGTGCCATCTAAAAACTGTATCAGTTCTCAAATAAATTATTTTCAATTGCTTGTCTGTTATAGCGCCCTTTGTCTTTCTCATTTTGTTTCATGGGCTTTGTCTCTTATTTGGCAGAGTGGAAGACAGTTTATGCTTCCAAATGATTAGGATTCATCTGGCATAAAGCTCATTACTATGCTGTCAAGCCAGGCAATTGGTTTCACAATTATTTCATAAGCATAGACTTGTACATTTTCAGCGTCCTTTAAAAAGCATCTTGTCAGACTTGCACCATCATCAGTTGGTGAGGGTTGGATGTGGACATGAGTAGAAAGAAAATGCGTGCAGAGAGAGAGAGAAAAGACACTGTTCCATCTATCTCACTGGTTGTAGTAAATAGTTCTTACGTTGTGCATTTGGAACTTTGCACTGTTAGCAGATTATGTGACATTACTGTGAGAGAAGACATATCTAGCATAGAGACATTATTATAACTCTCATTATTATTACATTTCTGTACCCCCC
The DNA here is from genome assembly GCF_023053635.1 of Elgaria multicarinata webbii. Lineage (NCBI taxonomy): Eukaryota > Metazoa > Chordata > Lepidosauria > Squamata > Anguidae > Elgaria > Elgaria multicarinata. Next base: position 30,367,146 of record NC_086174.1, read on the forward strand.
TTTATCCAAAGTTCTCTGAACGGTTTACAAGACAAAACGTAAAACCATAGTGATCGTGATAAAAGTGGTAGATTTGTCCCTTGTTAACTATTAGTTAACAGATGCACTGAAGACTTCTTCTCTCTCCAGTGCTTCCCACTTCTCATGCTTTGATTCTTCCATGCTATATTATTTAGAGCAGGGATAGGGAGCTAGATACAGGTGGGGGGCTTGGATGACCCTCCCCGCAGCTCTCGGATCCTTCACCTGTGTGGGGAAGGTGAAGGATGAGCAAAGCACACTTGGCCAGCTTAGTACCTACTTCTAAACCCGGTGAGGAATGAGAATCAATGAGCAAAGCACACCTGTCTGGCACTTGCAGGAGCTCCTGCAAGCACCGGTCGAATGCATTCCTCCCCCTCCCAACTGGAATTGCTTTATCATCTCCAATTTGTGATTGGAGATAAGTTATTTATTTATTGTGTTTGTATACCGCCCCATAGCCGTAGCTCTCTGGGCGGTTCACATAACAAGGGGATTTCCATTTGCACCACTCGTCTGCCCATTGGGGAATCCCATCGTTATCCTGTTTCACAGGGGAACCCCCTTGTTATCACAAATTGGAGATAACCAAGGAGATTCCTCTTCCAACTCCTCCTTATGTCCCCTGTTATAGGCTAATTGTCTCCCAGGGGTCACTTTTACACATGCTGCCTGAGATCTCCTTGGAGGGGGTACTGGGACCTTTTATAGGCAAAACATGAGCCCTACCACTATCCAGTGAACCATTCCTGCGAAAGCCACTGCCACAAATCTTATGAGTAACCCAAGATGGTGATTGTGGGCTCAAACCAATGTCTTCTGCGTTAATAGCGTCACACTCTGAGAAATTCAGCAATCCAAATGAAAGAGTTCCATTCATAGCTGATCCAACCCTTGTTGCAGATTTCATCTCTTGGCTGCACAGTGCTTATTCCTATTTCTTTAAAGGAAGAATGTGTTGCAGCTGTTTGTTTCCAATATTCATCTGATGTCTTGAAACAGAAGGATTTTGTTGACAATTTTTCAGGGGGGAAAAGACTCATGGAATGTACCCAGCAGACTATAGGAAGTTGGTTCTCATCCTGGAACCACCAGAGTTGTGTCCTGTAAGCAGAGGGCACCCACCTATTCTTCTATGGGCATGTCTACACCAGCCCTATATCCTAGGATCATTCATGTGCATCGAAATGCCACACAGGGGATCCCGGGAGCAGGCAGGGACAATCGCTCCATTTTCCTGGGATAACCTTTAGGTGTAGAAAGGGCCTATGTCTCCTTTCCCCTCAATCTTAATAGGCCACGTTCTCTTAACTTCTATCAATGGCAGTGATAATTTCTGAAAGGTCAATAGGATACAACGAAGCCTTTGAATCACCAGATAGATATAGTGAAGACTCTGCAAACCATACCTCTATGGTCACAAGTCCTATACCTGCAGAGTCACTATTTGTACTACAGCCTTTCCCCAAAACAGAAAATTGAAGATACTGGCCAGATAGCAGCATGAACCAGAATCAAGAGATGGCTCTGCTTCGAACAGCAGTAATAAATTCTGAAAGTTTATTTTATTTATTATTCAAATTTATATAGCACTTTCCACAAAGGTATCGAAGTGGTGACCATAAAATACAATGGCATAAAAACAATAAATATAACAATAAAAACAACACAACACAAATTAATCAGCAGTAAAACCATACTTTCCACTATATGCTACAACCATAGCTGGATGGATCACACTTGAAGGAAAACTTGTGTAAAGTTGCAGATGAAAGAGTGGTAAATTTGGGAGGCTGCCATATTGTTGTCTTCATGCACTAAGTGTGAGGTAATTTCAACTGTGTGATAGCATTGTAACCACTAGAGGGAAATCTTGTATTAATATTTTAGGGAAGGATTCAATCTTATACCATATACATGATAAAACTTGTAGCTGCGCTTGCAGACAGCTGTCACAGAGGAAAACCACTCTATAACTAAAAGGCCCTTTCTGTGGGGAACCTCTTTTCTTAACAAAGTTTACTGGCAGAGTTACATATGTCAGAATTAGTGATGATTTACATCAGCTTACTCTGCTAGCCCAGTCTTTCCCAAACTGGTGCCCTCTGGGTATGTTAGACTGCAACTCCCATCATTCGTGGCCAGCCTGCTGGTTGGGAATGATGGGAGTTGCAGTTCACATCTGAGGGCACTAAGTTGGGAAAGGCTATACTAACCTATACGAACCTATGTGTAAGAACATGACATGGCTGTACCATTCTCCTTCCATCTGTCTTCTCTCCATGGAGATACTGTAGGTGATGAAGAAGTCAATATTTCTAATGAAGGCCAACTGCAGATTCTTTCTAAGTGTGTCGTCCTAACTGACCTTTTTAACGGAGGAAGAAAAGTACATATTCTATAAATCAGATTTCAGTTTTAGATGTCAATAACCCCCCCCCCCATTTTGATTTTGAGAACTAGACGAAGAGTGTCTTTTGTCCTTCTTTCACTTCCAACAGAAATGTAATCTTTGCTTCCCCTCCCCATACATGCTGATCACTGCAGTGTTGTGTCTCAATTGAGTTATCACCAATCAGCCATCTGTGAGAGAATTTTCATACCATCTTACATTGTCCCAACACACAATATATTTCAGTGGTGATGCATGACTTTGTTATATCCCCTTTGAACTAACCCCCCTACATGGGCCTGTTTTGAAAAGTGTTCAGAAAGTCCAGCTGGTCCAGAATTCAGTGGCCAGGCTGCTGACCACATGGTTGCAGGGAGCATGTGACTTCCTTGTTACAACAACTTTTACTGGCTGTCTATTTCCAGGTACAATTCAAAGTGCTGATTATGACCTGTAAAACCCTATACAACTTAGGTCCAGGCTATTTGAAAGATTGCATTCCCCCCACCCCATACAATCCTGCCCAGGTTTAAAATTTTTGTGCAAGGTCCTTCTTTTACTCTTGCCACCATTGGAGACACATTTTGTGGGAATGCAAGAGAGGGCCTTCTTAGTGGCCACTCAAATGCTCTGGAACTCCCTGCCAGAAGAACTTTCCTCTTTTTTGTTGTCCTTCCCCCGAAGGCAAAGACACTTTTATTCAGGCAGGCCTTTGTCATATAAACTGGCCTGCTGATGAATGTATTTTTAACTGGTTGGGTGCTATTTATTTGTTTGAAAGTTCTGTTTTACTTTGATTCATTTTGTGTTCAATCTACGTTTTATCATTATTAGCTGCCCTGAGCATCATTTTTGGTGGAAAGGCAGGATATAAATTTAAATAATAATAACAACTGAGTCAATTTTACTGAGTCAGGTACAGAAATTGAGGTATCAAGTGTCCAAAACTTTTGATACCTTCTATGACTGAAGTATCAGGAGGATGAACATCAAGGGTGAAGAGCAAAAGGGCAGTGAAGGAAGCAGTGATGCATAGAAGGATGGAGTTGCCATGGAGAGAACATGAGCCAGGCAAGTTGGAAAAAAACTGAGTGGGCAGCATGATCCCAATTTACCACCAAGGGAGAAATGGAAGATCTAGTGTGTATTCCTGTGGAGAGCAGCTCAAGTTTTAGCAATAACTGGAATGGAAGAGATCTCAAAACAATTGTATCACTCCATGTGTTCCCCAGATTAAAAACTTCTATTGTGAGTTCCTGCGTCTTTAGGTTATTGACCAGTTGTGTTTACAGATTTTTCTTTTATTCATGGCAGCCTTTTCTCTTGTTTCTTGCAACCCGCTTAAGTCCTCTTTCTTAAGGCCAAACATTCTTCATGTATTTTACACCTTACTTGTATTTGGCTTGTGGTGTTCTCCTGTACATCTTTTCAAATCTGATGGCATCTTCCTTAAGATGTGATGTCCCTTAACATGGTACATAATTTTACATAGTATATAATTTTATTTATTTATGATTACGTTGAGATCCCACCTTCTTTCTCGAAGGAACCCAGCTTACACGGTCCTTCTTCTGCCCATCCTATTCTCACAACAACCCTATTTAGGTTTGGCTGAGAGTCAGTGACTGGTCCCAAGTCACTCAGGGAGCTTCATAGCCAAGGAGAGCCTCCAACCCAAGTCCCAGTCCAACACACCAACCATTACACCACACTGGCTTACCTTGCTGGATCAGATCCAATTAGTTCAGCACTTTTCCTTCGACAGCAGCCAACGAGATGGCCCTGGGAAACTCACAAGAGTGCCATGAAAGCTGTATCCATCTTCTGTTGTTTGCCCCCAGCGTCTGATAATTAAAGAAATAGAAGCTCTGAATATGATTTCCTATCTTAATGGTTATGACGAATAGCCATTGGCAGACTCATGTAATGCATAATCCTTTTAAAAATCCATCTGCGCCAGTGCCAATCACAACATATGAGGGTGATGAATTTCATAAGTTAATTATGTATTCTGAGAAGGAGTATTTCCTTTTGTTAGTCCTGTACCTACTGCCAATCCGTTTCATTGGATAACCCAATTAGAACTGGGTGGCACTCTTACTTTCCAAGTCATTTATCTCAAGTAGCCTTTTGAATGTCAGAGAAGGACCTATTTCAGAGTGAAAGCACCTTTATCAGTGGTTAGAAATCTGTTGAGAGGATGGGAGGGACAATGAGTGAACATAAGAGCCCTACTGGAAAAGGCAAGGCTCCATCTCGTCCAGCATTCTATTTACACAGTGGCCAACCAGCTGTCCCACCCATGTTCCCCAGCAACTGGTGTACATAGACTTACTGCCTCTGATACTGGAGGTAGCATATAACCATCAGGACTAGCCATTGATAGCCTTTTCCAGGAATTTGTCTAACCGCTTTCTAAAACCATCCAAATTGGTGACCATCACTACATCTTGTGGTAGCAAATTCTATAGTTTAACTATGCGCTGTGTGAAAAAGGACATCCATTTATCTGTCCTGAATCTTCCACCAATCAGTTTCATGGGATGACCCTATTAGGTTCTAGTATTATATGTGGGTGTGGGTGTGTGGGTGTGTGAGAGAGAGAGGAAAATGTCTCCCTATCCACTCCTCCACAACTGTATGATTTTGTACACCTCTATCATCTCTCCGCTTGCTTGCCTATTCTCCCAGCTAAACAATCCCAGCTGTGAAGTTCATTTAGAGAGAAATAGGAAATGAGTACAACAGGACACAGTTATAGTTCAGATAGGAACAATAACAGAGCAATCCTATGATCCTTGAGAGAGCATCCCAAGGACCATTGGATAGAGGGCATTTTCCCTATCAAGGCTGGAGACCTCAGGAGGAGAAATCCAGTTGGAGATTTCCTCCTTTCCACTGCTTATGGCCGCCATCATAAGCGAATAGCCCTTATTCTTCTGAGATTGCAAAAGGATCAAAGAGTGTAGAAAGCATAGGGAGGGGGAAAGAACAGACAGGACATAGGTTTGCAGGATACACATGTTGCTCTGTTCCCAACTGACTTACCTGGGGATGTGGCAGGAGCATGTATAGCCTGCTGCCTTGTCATCCCTCCTGCCTTGTCTAGCAGAGTGTAGGATAGATAGAACACTCTGATCTCATAAAGTGGACAATCCTTAGGACTGTGCTCTAAGTGTTAAGTTAACAATTGTTGTTTGTTTCATTTGTTTTAGTAATAATTTTCCTCTTCTGTAACATGTGAGATAAATTTCTGTCAATGCCAGGATGTGCATTAACTTATTGGAAGATACCCACATTTTTACGTCATCTCTTCAGATGGCAGATGTGGTTACAACCTGTCAAATGGCCTCTGATGCTTTCAAGATGCAGTGAGGGGTGATCATAGCTGTATCATTTAACATGTGCTGGGAATGAGAGGAACACCATTGTTCTGTTCCAAGGAACTTGTTTTCAGGACAAGTGATATGTGTTCAAACCCTTTTCCACCACACTTACAGTTAATGGCGTCACCTTAAAAAAACCCAACTTGATAGTTGGCAGTTGTGCTGCTTCATTTCTGACTTTCAGTCAACTTTTAATTTGCTTTAGACATCAGAACCTGTTCCTATTACATGGTCTGAGGGCACATGCTGCAGCTACCTTGCTGTAGCTAAGCAGGTTTATGTCTGATCAGCATCTGGGTGGGAGATAGCTTGGGAATCCCATGGATGCCAACTTGAGTTCCATGACGAAAGGCAGGCAGGCAATTAATTAATTAAACATTCTCAGCATTGCTTCTTCTTTATCAAATGCACCCCATCCCCTTTATTTGTGCATTTGATTCAGTTAAACTTGTAATTTAGAGTTCCGCACTGAAGAAGGCTGTTCTAGATACTAAGAATAGTAAACTTTAGTGTTTGTTTTATTTTTCTTCATGGTATTGACACTAGGCCCCTAGATAGTAGAAGCAGAAAACAGCTAGTAATTGACTTCATAGTAGTTACAGTGGTCAAATGTCTCTAGTTTATCAGTGAGTATAAACAAGTGCTGTTCCATGAGTTTAGCACAGGCCACTAGCCAAACTGTTTTTCCAAAGGGTTCCACTGTTAGAAAAATGTGAAAAGCTTTGTAGTTAATAGACTACACCAGTCATCTTTAGCAGGAATTTGGATGGATGGTTGAATGACTAAAACAAATATGCAACTCAGAATCTACACTGTATTTGTTTTTGTTTTTACCCAGTTTTATTACATAATTGCTTCCTTTGAGCACTATGTACCTCTGTGCCTCATAGATTTTATTACATGAAAAGTAGGCATTATTGTCTTCAGCTTTTGTCATTTAAATGACCAGAACAATTAATTTTAGTAGACTGGAGCTCTTATAAAAAACACACACATTTGTCACCCTTTACTTCCAACCTACTGTTTTAGTACATTGTGTTCTACATATGCTATTTAAAAGGATACTTTTGTGTTGAAATACCATCATTCCTGAGATTATTTACACAGAGACAGACTATCTAGGTCACTTTTCTCATGGTTTCATAGCAGCCATTTTTCAGGCTGTGGATATTCAGTTTGTCTGTACACAGCCAATGCTTTGTGAAACTGAGGCTAAATTTCATTTCTTAATAATACCGACTTTGATTTTTTTAAAACAACAACAAATAAAGCAAGTTTCTAGTTCTCATGTTCATAAAGATGGATAGAAAAGGGGTGGGAACTTCCTTTCTTTAGCCCTGTTGCTTCTCTCATGGCTTCTAATCTTTGCTGCTACAATGACTGAGCTATACTGTTCCTTGCTTTTTCACTTTTTCTGCCAAAATATTTTGAAATCCATCATAACACAGACATTGCAATCAAACAAACAATGTAAATTAGGCTTTTACACAGTTTTCATTGACTTCCCTTATTGGAAAAAATGTGTTGCGCGTTAGACAAAATTAGACTGAGACTGGTTGGTCCTAAAATGACTTACTTTGTTTCCTCTTTAAGAAGCCTAGAAATCTTTCTCTTCTCTTAACATAAAAACCAATGTAACAGAAATCTTCTACATGAAACTGGCACAAAATAAAAATGGAAACTTTCATTGCTAACACTGCACATGGCAGCTAGTGTCTGGATTTTGTTTCAGTTTGGTTTTGATCAGGATTTTACCAGTTTGCACCTTCTGGACCGTATACAGTCGCATACGCAATCTGTAGTCAAAGTTTGTACATTTCCAAGCTTGCAATGTGATCCATTGACCAATGCATTTGACAGCATGCATACATTTGAAAAACATGCATAAAAATGTGTACTTTTTGAAAAATGTTTGCAAACGTGCTTCAATGGGAGAAGAATGCATACATTTCAAAATGCACACAATTGATGCGTACATTTGCAAAATATGTACAAAAATATGCTTGGATTTTCATGCAACATCTGAAGTCCTCCTCCGGGTGCCTACTCTGAGGGAAGCTTAGAGGATGGCAACAAGGGAGAGGGCCTTCTCAGTGGTGGCCTCCCAATTATGGAACGATCTCCCTGATGAGGCCCGCTGGGCACCACTTTTCAGCACCAGGACAAGACTTTTCTCCCAAGAATTTAGCATATGTTGAGTCTTTAATCAATCCGAGATATACCCGTGTCCCAATCCAGTTATCTAACCACTGCACTGCACTGGCACTCTGCTTATGGTAGACACATAGGAAAGGAAAACAGAATGAGAATATAATTACAATACATACAAAATACCAAACAAAATCCTAATTTTAGCCCATATAATTGGGCTAGATAGACACCATATTATATCCAGGCATTGCATTCTTTTGCAGCAAAAGCAACAAAAAAGTCTTGTGGCACTTTAAAGCCTTCTTGTTGTTGTTGTTGTTGTTGTTGTTGTTGTTGTTGTTGTTGTTGTTGTTGTAGCAGCTTAAGTGTTCATACATTAGATGTCATGGGCTGTAGTCCATGAAAGCTTATGCCATTTTAAAATTTGTTAGTCTTTCAGGTGCCACAAGCAAAGCTTGGTGGGCCCTCACCATGCTGCCACTGATGGCTCCTTGACATGCCCCTACTTGAGGAGTCCTCCTCAGAGGAGGAACTAGAGGCTCCAGAAGCCCAGGGGGCCCCAGAAGCCGAAGCCCCAGACCAAAGACCACCATCTGACCCGCAGGAGCCTGAGCCCTCAGGGGAGGTAGTTGCAGGACCATCCCTGCCAGGAGAAAGGGACTCTGTCTTCGTGAGTCTCCTCCTTGGGATGAGTGGAATTATTATTATTATTATTATTATTATTATTATTAACATTTCTATTCCGGCCCATAGCCAAAGCTCTCTGGGTGGTTTACATAAGATTTAAACAATAAAAAACAATATACAAAATTTAAAACCACCAAAAATGCAACATACATGAAACATACATCTAAAACCAACTATAAACTTTATAAACAACTGTGAAAACAAATCAAGGATTGATGAAGCTCATCACATATTGCTGAATGCCTGGGAAAAAGAAAAGTTTTAATCTGGTGCTGAAAAGATAGCAACGTTGGCACCAGACGGGCTTCAATGGTGAGATCATTCCATAAATGGGGGGCCACCACAGAGAAGGCCCTCTCCCTTAACCAGCAGCAACATTCATATAGCCGCCGCCGCCACCAGCCTCCCCTTCCAAGAAGGCTGCTGGTGGAAGGTAGTTGAGTTGCTGCCATTTTTTTGCCCCACAGTGCAATGCTCAATGTTGAGTATTGTGTTGTGAGGCACAAAAAATTGTGAGTGTTTGTTCCTCTCTTCTTTCCTTCAGCCTAGCATATTTCCTTTGGGTCTGAAGATCGTAAGAAGACTCCTGTTGCATCAGACCAAATGTCTATCTAGTCCTGCATCCTGTTTCCCACAGGAAAACAGATGGCTATAAAAGCCCAGAAGCAGGAACTTTTTTTTTTTTACCTGGCCTGGGTAACAGCATTGGCTCTTAGTCCAAACATCTAGCATTGCATTTGTGGATCATGGCCCAAGTGATTCATTCATTAATCCCTTTCTTGATTCAGCTCTGCTTCTCCTCTCCTAGTTTAGTTCCAGGCCTTTTCCTACCCCCTTTATTCCATTCTCCACCTTGTATTTGATTCTAATTAGTAATATCTATCCTATTTAAATAGTTTCCTTTTGATGCCTTAAGACATCTCAGTCCTGAAGTCTTGTCCATCCATCTTTCCCAGGCATTCAGTTTAGTTTTCACATCTACTTCTTTATCGTGACTTGAATGTCTTGGTTTGGGTTAGGATCTCTGATCTCGTCGTTTTTTTGAATTGCCTTGCTTTTGGCTTTTAATTATTGGCCCGAAATCTGACTTGGTTTTACAACTATGATTTCTTCTGGTTTTTGGATTTTAATTAATACTTTGTCCCCATGAACTTGATACAAGCCGTAGCTTACAAACTCACTCTGGGATGCATTCTAACTATTAATTTGGATAAAAAAAACTGAGAGTAAATATCTTTTTTAATCATTGGGGCTTTCCTGCTCCCTTGTGCCCCCTGAAAAGCCTCTGGTATGTCATGCAGTGAGGCATAAGAACTGTAGCTTGGGCCCAGGATCGGGAAGAATTAGTCAAAATCCCCTAGTGCAAATGAAAGTGTTTTTAGCCTATCCTAGAGGCGATTTGGTTATAATAAAATATACTTAGGTCAAGTTCAATATCCCATAGAGTTCGTCAGGGTGAGCTTTGCTTGCAATTTCTCTATACACTGTTGCATTTAATTAATAAGTTATTTCATCTTCCAAGATGGAGACAACAGCATTTGACCAATCAGTAAAATACCAGTAGATCTTCTTACATTGTACATGATTACTGGAGACATCTCTTTATATTAGGCAAATTCTGGTGATTATTTCCCACAGGTAGCAGTGACAGAAGGGCTACTGCTTATTCAGATGCCCTCTGGCAACAGAAGAAAAATGCGCCTAGGATAACTGAAGTGCATTGTATTCAGCAATGGAAGTTAAAACATGCATTGCCCTATGATGTGCTTCTGCAAATGATTTAACTCCTCCAGTCTTCGTATTTGCAATCAAATAAGTAATGTTAATGAGATTGCTTATTGAGTCAGCGCTTCGTTTAATTATACATACTAGATCTTGTTGTGTTAGACTATCCAAAGGAAGTAGGATTAATTTCTATTGATAATTCTCATTTGCTGAGCCTCAGTAATATTATTGGCACATGACTTGCACTTGAGGAAATTATGACCCCCTGCCCCCGCCTTATATTCCAAGGTCCATCTCCTTCCATTATTGTTGGGAAAATATTGATCTAATCATTCATACATAGTGGTATACATGAAAAGACCAAAACTAAATAATTAAAAATTATGCATGCAGGGTATTAATGGCTGGTGCAGCACATAACAAAAAGGCAGAATTTTCATACATTTCTTTACAGTAGATATTTTGCAAACAATTGTACTTCTTTAGCTATTATTTCTCCATTTCTTTATGATGTTGAACATGTGCTTTGTAATTCAAAGAACATATTATTTTCTTTAACACTGATTTAAAAATCTTTAGCAATATGAAGCATTAAATAAGTTGTAAGCTTATATTTAAGCAGCATTGTCAAGTGCTCAAGCATGATTTATGGCTTGTGTGTTCACTTGAATATGCATCTTAAATGTTTGTTTTGAAATTGAAAAATAATTTCCTGTAAGATATGATTCCTATCTCGTCTTCTTAGAAAGTATAATGAATTTGCCTCTAATTTTAATTCTCTGAGCCTTTATAAACACTCTCAAAGCAACATAATTTTTGAAGTATTCATTCTCTTCCTGTGAGTTAGGGAGCATCTTTATTCTTTAATAATAGGAAAGGGGAAAAACAGACCAATTGACTGCAATAAGGTCACACCTGGAGTTCCCAGGTGCTAAGGAACAACCTGAATACTACAGGCCAATCATTAGAGATTGTTACAGAAGTTGCTCCATTGTCTGCATAGAAATGCACAGCTGACATAGGGAAATAGCTTCCTCCTGTTTTTTGTAAACTCATCCACATTTTTTGTCAAACCGTATGATTTTGGAAAAACCGCCGCCTGTAATTGCCACCCATTTTGCAGCCCTGAGCCTTTAAATGGATGAATGGGACTGAAAATGGAGCTGTAGAGAAGGTGTTGCATGTTTGCATTCGTTAAAAAAAATTAAAAATGTGATCGAAGTCTTGCATGCGCCCTCTCTCTCTCTCTCTCTCTCTCTCTCTCTCTCTCTCTCTCTGCATAAAACATTTATTTATAATTGAGTTTCAGTTCATTCCATCTGTGCCTTTTTGGGCTGTTGCTGCAAAACAAAAAGGTACCAATTAAATATTTATACGCAAACACCTGGCATTTTGGAATTGTGCACTTGTGGGAAGTCTTGCCAACTTTAAGAGGGGGTTCATGCTTTTTGCAGCTGGAGCTGATGGCTGGAAGTTAGTGGGGGCACTTTGGAACAGCCTCACTTACCTGTTGGGAATGAATAGTACTGCTTGTCATTCACTGCCATTAGCTTGTGGAGAAGGAGGTTCTCTCTAAAGGGCTGTAATCATTAGGGAACGGTAGTATGTGGGTGCGGTTTTCTCCAGACAGAAAAGATGTGGTGGAGTAGCGTTTTTACAGCAAGATGTTTCTATATTTTCACTGACTATTGACCCAGCTGATAATCTTTGCCATTAAAAATCAGACGTGCTTCAGCGCCTAAATGTTTCGTATTCTGTCATGCACATGAGGAACACTAAAGCTCTCTTCAACGGCTTTTAAAATGTATTTATTTATTTAAGAAATTTATTTCCTGCTTTTCGTTCTTAATAATACAACATTGACACAAAAATCATAATCAAATAGGGGAGAACAGTAACAGGCAAATAATAATTTACATGATGCAGCAAAAGGAAAGAGAGGAAAATTCAGTCAAAAGCCTAGGTAAACAAAGAGGTCTTTGGCTGATGCTGAAAGCTTGTAAAACTTGGCTCTGCCCATATGTGAGAGGAGAGCGGGTTCCACAGTTGGGGTGCTTGTATCAAAAACAGCCTCTCTTGGGCTGCCATGTATTGAACCCCAGATAATCCATTACTGTGAAGAGGACATCCCCACTTGATCTTATTATCTTGAGCTAAAGGGAGAAGGTGCCCCACCAGGTAGCTCAGTCCTAAGCAGCCAGTGCCTATAAAACTAAATGTATTTTTTTTATTATTCAATGTGTTGTTAATTTAGAGTTTAATACAAAAATAGGCAAACCATTTCAATCACAGTGAGCAGCCATATAAACATTTTCCCCGGGGAAAGGGGAGAGTCAATCAACAAAATCGTAACAAATAATCTATTTCTCATGCTTCCTTGTGACTCATAGTGGTTTCCCATAAAAGAGATGGATCAGGAAAAGACTTGCTTAGTTTTTGCAATGCTGCAGCATTAGGTACTCCTTCACTGCTTACTAGGCTCAGTACTAGGGTGATTTTAAGTTAGAGCAGTTTGTCTTCTGAATTGGGGAAACTCTTCTAAGAACGTATGAAGCTGCTCCCTGTTGAGACAAAGCATGGATCTTTCTAACACAGTACGGTCTGCTCTGATGGACAGCGACACTCCAAGGACTCACACAGAGATCTTTCCAGGATTGTCTCTACCATGAGGCAAAATAAGGCAGCTGCCTCAGGTAGCAGATGCTTGAGAGTGGAGAGCGACAGCAAGGTGTGGAGGATAGAGGTGTATATGCCACATGATCTGTCCTGGACTCTCTAAGCTAGTGGTTGACCATTTCCAGAATTGAATAATATAATAGTAGGGTTGGATGGGTCCTATGAGCCCAATCCTCTGCTCAATGCAGTAATCCACTTTAAAGCATACCTGACAGATAGCTGTTCAGCTGTATTATTCCATGCCCTGAACTCTGGGAAGATTGAGGACAGATCCTGGCTCTGTGTGACAATCTTTCAAGTACTTGAAAAGTGCTATCATCATCATCATCATCATCAAAAGTGCTCAGTCTTCCCTTCTCAAGTCTAAACATGCCCAGTTCTTTCAGCCTTTCCTCATGGGACTATGTTTCCAGACCCCTGATCCATCTTCATTGCCCTCCTCTGAACATGCTCCAGCTTGTCTGCATCTTTCTTGAAGTGTGGTGCCCAGAACTGGACACAGCATTCAAGGTGAGACCTAACCAGTGCTGAATAGAGCAGAACCAGTGCCTCGCACGGTTTGGAAGCTGTACTTCTATTTATGCATCCCAAAATAGCATTTGCCTTTTTTGCAGCCACATCATACTGTTGGCTCATATTCAATTTGTGTTCTATGACAATTCCAAGATCCTTTTTGCTTGTAGTATTTTTATGAAGTGTGGGGTGGGGGTGAGTGGGGGGGGGGGGAGAGCCGAATTTGACACAGGAATGGCACTTTCAGAAGCAGCCCTACAACACCCGTAATGTGTTGGTGTAAGATTCATCAGTTAGTGCAGTCAGCTTTTATACACAGAATGAGAGAGACAGCACCATTTTGGCCAGCAAAATGCATCAGACCTTTTTCAGCCCTATTACCTGAGATGCTCTCTAATTGCTATTCTGTTCTCTTTTTGTATTGGTGAAAGGGAGACCTTAAATTCACTTCAAAGTTATATGCTCTTTTGTGTTTATAGAAATCCCTATAAGAATGATTATTTTGTATTAGACTATGGGGGATATCTTATAGATGCATGCATAAGTAATTTAGAAAATTTATTTTTTTTTAAAAATTATGTGTATATCCTATCTTTCTTCCATAGTGGAACTCAAGGTAGCTTACATGTGGTTCCCAGGTGGTCTCCCCTCTAAGCACTGACCAGACCCAGACCTGCTTAGTTTCAGCAAGATGGCAGCGTCATGTGCTTTCAAAAACATGCAAAGGAAAGGCTAAATATAATGAAACCAACGGGCGGTATAGTTTTTATGAGGGGTGTAAGTAAGGAAGAACAACACATTATGGGAGATGCAGGGCTGCTGCTAAAAATGTCATCACATTTTCTGTGTCAAATTTCCCACCATCTCATAAGAATATGCCTCTTCCCACACAGAAGAGAGCATACACTGCATGATAACAGACACTATACCTTGTATTGATGTATGTTGAAGTATTAAATATATTTTTAAAAAAAAACAGACACTATACCAAGGTAATTGCTAGTTAAGTAGCAAATGCGGGAAAATAATAGGCTAGATTGATTAATAAATCTGTCCTTCTGCTTGTTTCTTTCCTTGGCTTGTACTTCAGTGGCTTTTCTAAATTATTACTGCTCTTATTTTTTCCCCTACAAAGAGAAATTCTTTGGAATGCCTTTAAGTTCCATGAACAACAATTACATGAAGATCTGTTTGCTCCCAGCATTAGCCATTGCATGCCCTTTATATTCCTGTTTTCTCACCAGTGAACCTGAAGATGGCAAACTGTGGCATGCTAGCAGGGTTGTCAGCTCAATCAAATGTCCCTTTGCTGTTCCCAACTCTCTGCTCATGAGCATGTTGGTCGCCTGTGGTTCTGATCTTAATTTTCAGGTGTCTGTTCCCAACACTGAGGGTTTCATTATCTTGTCCCAGCATGGAGATATGCAAGAGCCATTTAATTCCAAGTCCTGTTCACCTTCAGAATTGGAGACAATGTTCAAGATAACATTTGTCAGTGTATATTTATAACTCTGCTGTGCCCCGTGATAAATTAAATTCAAGCGCCTCATTGCTTTGCCATGTGAGTACATTGGCCCACAGTAATTTAGAAGTCCCCCCCCCTTCCCTCAGCTTTCTTTTTCTATTTACCAGAAGCAGTTTTTCTCCTGGTTATTCTTCATGGACACAAGAAAGGAATTGAAAGGTGGATTTGATTCACACATTTCACGACATGGGCATTTGCAGTATACATAGTATGTGAAGTGTGAAGAAGAAATGTCCTTCTGTAAACATACTGAGAAGACCTGTTTGCAAATGCGCAAGTCAACATATTGTAATAAATGATGGTCAAACAGTACAACTTTCAGCTTGGATATCCAATCAGAAAGTTGTCTTGTTTGGTCATCTTTCCTTACACTATGTTAACTTGTGCGTTTACAAACAGGTCTTTTGTAGCTCTTGCAGTATATATGCAGTAGCAAATGCCTTCACTGCATGAAGTGTGAATAGGGTATTGGGTCCTATTACAGGTACTTGACTGGATGCAGCTATGTAAACAAACAGAATGTGACAAAACTCACACCCCGCACTCCAGTTATTTTTATGGTCTTAACCATTTGTAATCATTAACAAGTGAACAATGTGGTGTAAGAGACTGCCATTTTAATTAGCTGACTTTCATGCCCATATCGGGCAGGTGTAAGTTATTACATGGGGTTTGAGGCAGAGGAGAAATTAAGTCCCCTATTTATGGCAGAATAATCAAGTGACTTGGCTGATGTATACACAATTTGGAATAAAAGTTGACAGTTTAACAGATTGGGCTTTTAAGTGGCAGATGGCATTAGAATGTCAAACTTAAAATATGCATGTTGGGGACAGGAATGGGACTGTTGCAAAACTGCTCCACAGAAAGTGATTATTTATAGAAAACAGGTTTTTAAGGACATTTGATGCATTCAGTGTCTGTCTGTATGGTAGCAAAGGTAATGCTTTCCTGGTGTGATATTTACGATTTTCTAGGTCAGTTCTGGTTCTACTGTGCTTCATGTTTCTTTCTTGATAGTTGTACAAGTTCAAGATAAGAGATTTTCAGATGAGAAAATGAGTGTGCATGGCTTATAGAAGACGCAATTGAGTTTTGGGTGCTATGGGCATCCTTGAAAAATACTCCCTTCCACCTAGACATGCGCTCTGAATGTTATAATAATGAGATGGTGTCACTTGAGGAAAGAGACTGCCCTGTTCTCTCCTTCACCCTGTAGCCCATCATGTGACCTGCAGATCTGCTCTGAAGGGTCCTCCAATCCTACAGGGGAGGGGGGAGGAGAGGCAGGGGAAGTCCTGTTCCAGCAGTGTTATGCTTCTGCTGGTGGAACAACAGTTTTGGATCCAACCTATTGCATTTTACTATGCATCAAATGCAGTATCTCAGTGATCCTTACAACCCAGAGGTGTAAGGAATAGGCTCAGCTTTAGTTTTGGCTGCCTTTGAAGAAATGTCAAGATACTACTGTAAGATAAATCCGCCTTGGAATCAGGAAATTCTGCATCTTTTTGATTTGTATGGTCTTTCACGGGATTCTTTAGGTGCTCTAAGTTTTGAGAGAGCAGCACATTACTTGAAGTCTCATAACCTAAAATATGATTTCCAAGCTGATCGCACTTCTGCCTGCTTGTCAAAACTTGCCCCCTGGTATGCTAAATTGCCTATTCATATGCCTTACCCTCAATATTTAAATAGTATAACTAATTCTAAGTGGAGATATGCATTTACAGCTCTTTGGTGCCACTCAATGAACTCAGCAGTGATTCAGGGACGCTACCAACGTATCTCCTTGGAGGAAAGAGTTTGCTCATGTGGATCTAATATAGTTGAAGATTTAACTCACTACCTGCTTGTCTGCCCAATTTATGAAGATGTAAGAATAGCTTTGTTTAAAGACCTAGGTCTTATACCTAATAGGTCTCATTCATGTTTGATTAATTTTTTGTTGGGGGATACTACGCCATCCATTTCTGAAAAAGTAGCCTGTTTTGCTTTTAAAGCATCAATTTTAAGGAGGAAGTTTTCTAATGATGATGATCAGGTTTTAAGTTGTGACTGAATAGAGTCTATAGAATGATGCTTTGGAGGATTTTAGTCTTGTAATGTAATCTTATATATTTGTAATATATTTGATTATTCTGTTTTATTTGATTATATATATGTTTGTAATGGCTTTGGCTACACAAATAAACTTCTCTTTACTTTACTTTACCCAGAGGTGTGCTTTAGCCTCACAATAATTGCATAACTGGAAGACAGAAACAAACTTCAAAGTGATCTTGATAGGCTGGAGTGCTGGGCTGAAAACAACAGAATGAAATTTAATAGGGATAAATGCCAAGTTCTACATTTAAGGAATAGAAACCAAATGCACAGTTACAAGATGGGGGACACTTGGCTCAGCAATACTACAAACGAGAAAGATCTTGGAATTGTTGTAGATCGCAAGCTGAATATGAGCCAACAGTGTGATATGGCTGCAAGAAAGGCAAATGCTATTTTGGGCTGCGTTAATAGAAGTATAGCTTCCAAATCACATGAGGTACTGGTTCCTCTCTATTCAGCCCTGGTTAGGCCTCATCTAGAGTCCAGTTCTGGGCTCCACAATTCAAGAAGGATGCAGACAAGCTGGAGTGTGTTCAGAGGAGGGCAACCAGGATGATCAGGGGTCTGGAAACAAAGCCCTATGAAGAGAGACTGAAAGAACTGGGCATGTTTAGCCTGGAGAAGAGAAGATTGAGGGGTAGCACTCTTCAAATACTTAAAAAGTTGTCACACAGAGGAGGGCCAGGATCTCTTCTCGATCCTCCCAGAGTGCAGGACACAGAATAACGGGCTCAAGTTAAAGGAAGCCAGATTCCAGCTGGACATCAGGAAAAACTTCCTGACTGTTAGAGCAGTGCGACGGTGGAATCAGTTACCTAGGGAGGTGGTGGGCTCTCCCACACTAGAGACATTCCAGAGGCAGCTGGACAACCATCTGTCAGGGATGCTTTAGGGTGGATTCCTGCATTGAGCAGGGGGTTGGACTCGATGGCCTTATAGGCGCCTTCCAACTCTGCTATTCTATGATTCTATGAAAACAGGTTAAGTAGATTTTAGGGAAAGAGAATAACTTACGAACGTAAGAAGAGCCTTTCTGGGTCAAATCAAAGGCCTGTCTGGTCCAGCTTCCTGTTTCCACAGTGGCCAACCAGATGCCCCAATGGGAAGCTCACAAACAGGACATGAGTGCAACAGTGCCCTCCTACTCACGTTCATCAGCAACTGGCAATGCTGGCATATAGAGGCATATTTCGTAAGTTACAAGGGAACCAATGCCGTTTATCAGGGATTTGTATCTGGATTTCCATAAGTTTAACACCATAGGCAATGTACCCAGAAGGGCCATTTCAGGTCTTGGTGTTTTAGGACAAGGTTCTAAGGCCTGTTTTTGGATATATTCAAGATAAAGTTGGAAATAAAAGCAGTGGAATTTAAAAGAGTTTTGTTGCGGTAAGAGATGTATGGAATTTATTAGATCTGTTGAGTCCGTGCTTCGCAGATTGTGAGGCGTTTTTCATTCCTTCATTGATGGATTCAGATTTTATTTCTAGGAATGTACGAGAATTTTGTTCCTCTTTGTAAGTACGCATTTCCACAAACCCCCCCCCCAAATAAAAAACTTGGTCTGCAAGTCTGTGCAACTTGGAAAAATCCGCTGTGGAATCTGCAGGTCAGATTCATAGAAATCCAAACTCATTTGTGAACTGCCCAGAGGGCTTTGGCTATTGGGCGGTATAAAAATGTAGTAAATAAATAAATAAAATAAAATTTGAATCTGCTGCAGATTTCTCTGACATCCCTAATTGTGTGTAGGGCAAACTTGAGAAGGCAGCTGGTGGGTCAAATATCACCTTATTATGTTGGAGAGACCCACATTCTTGCATTTTAAAATCTGTCTAGGCAGACTTGGGAAGTAGCCCCAAACACACCTGAACCCAGCGAGGCTCATCTCTGAATGAACATGTATAAGATTGCATTGGATCGTAGGTGTTCTCAGTTATGGGGATGCATCTCTTGAACTTCCAGACGTATCTGGCTGGGTGCTCTTGGATGCAGATTTTGGACTAGATGAACCCTGGCCTGATCCAGTGAGATAATTCTTTTGTTCGTATAATAATTTTTAGCCTTGAAATTGTTAATTTGACAGGCCAGGGCAGCTGTTGTTTGGCTTTTGGCCTCACTTCAGTTGGCTTGGTCTTCAGTGGTGGTTGGCAAAGAACAGACACACATTTGTCAGTGAAAGAAGGATGGAATAGGTGGAATGATGTATGATCTTGGACAAGAATGTTGCTCAAACTGTTCAAGCTTTTGAACAAACATATCCTAAGGTATTCTCAGTTGTTGTTGTGGTTGTTGTTGTTGTTGTTGTTGTTGTTATTTTAAATTAAGCTCTGTGCATTGATACTTCGTGAATGTCCTGACTTGATTCCGAGCACACAGAGGTGCTGAAACCAGCAAAGCATATGCAAGAAAGGAAGGTCATCGCAAGACCCCCATTGGGGCAAGTCTGGTTACATCCAATCAGGTCAGGTTAAGTGGGGTCAAGTCCCATTGCATCAGGTCAGGTCAAGTCTGTTTGGTGTGCTGAACAGCAAGGCAAGGTTAGACCAGGTAGGGTCTTTCAGGACCTTGGCCAGCTCCAAGTTAGCTGAAGCTCAATAGAAGTGAGCTGTTGACTTCTGAAGCTTTATAAAAGCCAGCAGCTCAAAACCTGCCGTTTTTTCCAACCCTCAAATATTGCCTGATTTGTAGCTACTGGCTCCTACAGGGTGGGGTTAGTGAAGGCCTCCTATCCCATAGTGTCCTCTGTGGGACTCTTTGGTTGTGCAACAGGGCTTTTGTGGTTCTAAAAATAACCCCAGAAATGAATGGAAATAATTATTTCCCGAACAGGGCAGGTCAGCGGAACTGACAAAAAGAAGCTCTGCTGACCTCTCTTGTTCCAGAAAGAGCATTTGCACTAATTTCTGGGGTAGTTTTTAGAAGCGCAGAACCTCATTGCACCAGCAGAGGGTCCCATGAGTGCAACAGAACCACTGCACAGGTTTGAGGCTGCTTGCATTGCCAAGAGAGGTGTGTTCATTCGTTGCAGTGGTACCTTGGGAAGTGGGGAGCAGAAAGAGGAAACCACAGACCAATATGGAGCTGCTCTTGCTGGTTGGTGTGCAGACCCAGAGCTGCCATTTTTGTTTGTCTAGCACTGCACAAAGAGGAAACAGTTGCTTTTGCAAGCTGAAACAGTTTTTCATATTTAACCAGGAAATAGGCTGGTTGTACCACATGCACTTGAGTGGGCTTTGTTAGCAAGCAGCCATCTGTATAGCCAGTTATCTAAGGCAGCTGATGCTTCCTTTATATTGAACTTCTGTTGTGCTTTTCCTTTGAATTTGCATTGTAAATTGCACTCAGGATGGGGGAGGGACAAGGCTTGAGAGGCGATCTTGTAATTTTATGCTGCTCTTCTTTCCATCCCGCCATCATCTGAAACACCTTTGGTGGGAACTCAAAAGGAGGCCTTCTTGGGGACTGCTCCCAGGCTCTAGAACTCTTTGCCATGAGAGCCTCTGTAGCCCCATCTTGGATGACCTTCCGCCAGCCTACATCATGTGAGCCTACCCAGATACCAATATTCCGGTGTTATAAAGAAATAAAGTTTGGCCCTGTTTAGATGCCATGTTAAGCGATGATGGTTAAGCATTCTAAGCTAATCATGATGACTTAGTGTGTTATCTGAATGACATTTTTCTCAACCACGGTGGCTACATAACCATGGTTTAATCACCCTCGCTGACTACACACTGCATCATGGTTAAGTGGCCCTAACTGTGGCTTAGCGTGTCATCTAAACAGGCCCATAGTGTTAGCCATCATGCTGCGTGCTTAGCCGAACCATCCTTTCCCAAGTGTCTATATATCTATATCTGTATCTATCTATCTAGAGAGAGAGAGAGTGGGGTGGGTGAGGAAGGGAAGGCGGGAGCGCCCTGTCAAGCCTTCCTATTTGTTTTGGTTTTTAATAACCTGAAATTGATGACCTCTATGGAAATGAATGACATCTCATTAAAGTGAAGTGCATTTTGGCAGCCTCTACCAGACTAGTCAAGAATGGAATGCAGCAGTTGTTAATAGGATGTGGACCTTTTCACCTTGATGCCAATAGTTCATATGAAACCTAGCGCAGCAACATCTCCCAGGCATCCTGTATAGCCTGCTTCTGTGACAGCCCCCTGCCAGCCTTACTCTCCATCACTTGCCACTTTCCCCCAACCCCCCACTTCCTTGTTCTTGAATTGCAGCTGTTGCAAGAGATGTGAGTTGGCAACACCTCCACAGAAAGCTTTCTATTGATAAAGGAAAAATCTTTAGTTGATGGTGTAGCTGAAAAAACCACCAGTAAAGTACATTGGTAGCATTGGAATATCTTGAAACAGTAGTCTTCCATTGGAAACTGTAGACTTTTTTTAAACAATAAGACACAGGTACCATTTTTGGGGTATATCTTTCATTTATAAATTTGAAAAAAATAAGGTCACAGATGTTGTTGATACATATTCCCTACCTATTATTAGCTTTGCTCTGGTTTTTGCTTTTGTTTAAATATTGTTGGATTGTGTGAGTTGATCATTACAGAAAAGTCAATATTTTGCCATTAATAGACTCTGGGTGTTCCTTGGAAATATTCAGGAAACCTTTAACAAAGCTGTGGGATCCAGTAGGGGAAACATCTTTGTTTTACTTGGTATGAGAAAGAGCTATTCACATATGGGCCAGGTTTGGATAATCGCAGCAGGGCAAGGAGCCATTATGGTTCTTTTCGTTGCATGTGCCACGCATGTGAGCACCGTTTGCATAATCTCCCGCTGTGCAGCAAGGTTTGGTGTGTCATGCGAACCCTACATGGGGCACAGCTGCGGTCGCTTTATACCCACCCTAAAACCCATGATGTGCAGTAGAGGTTGTGGGGTGGGTACAAAACGACCACTGCTGTGCTCTGAGCTGGATTCGTACAACATACCACATTCTGCTGCATTGCAGAAGATTATGCAACTTGCGGTTGCATGCACAGGGGCAGAGAAGAACCATGATGGTTCTTTCCTCCACCGCTACAGCTTGGGCAATTATCCCCTGCATTCAGCAAACATAATCAAGAGCCGAATGACCTCCATCAGCTTCCCAGAATACAGTCACAGTTGTAACAAAGTGACAGTGATTATCATCGAATATGAGAAAATAGGCTCCCAGTCAGCTCCTATAGTGCAATCCTCTGCATGTTTACTCCAATGTAACTCCAACTGAGTTCAATATAACATACCTCCAGGTAAGGGTGCATAAGATTGCAGCCTTACTCATTTAATCTGTTGATGTTATGTTGCTCAATTTGACCTGGGGCGCCAAAAGTATCTTGGGTTAGCCTGGTTTGGCTGGGTCAAAGATCCATTTAAATAGCTCAATCCAGGCAGCTTTCAAGAGGCTTTTGTCCCCAGGGCCAGGTTATTTTAGAGCACAATAAATGTGCACAGGTAACTGCAAACAGTTGGTTTCTTTAGAATAAAGGTTTCCATAGTGTTGTTAAGTTTGTGCTGATTTTTCGCAAGGCCCTGTTATTTGTTCTCATCATCAGCTTCCAGTGCTTGGAACATGTTTGGCTATGGCTGTGCTCTTAGTAATTGCAATGGTCTCCTGATGAAGCGAGTGTTCAAAAGAGCAGAGCTCATCCGTTTCTCTTATGACTTTGCCGGTGGCTGAAAAATCCAAGGCAGGAAGAAAGAAAAGAAAAACTAAACAACAACAAAAAGAAATCTCAGTTAGATGATACTGTGAAACAAATTGGAACACACCAACTTTTGTGATGGTCTTACTAGTTCTTGTATCTGTAAGATTTCTTAGGTGAACATAAAATTAAAAAAAAAAATGCAGCAAAGCCTTGAAGCAGGCATTTATTATTATTATTATTATTATTTATTTATATAGCACCATCAATGTACATGGTGCTGTACAGAGTAAAACAATAAAATAGCAAAATCCTGCCACATAGGCTTACATTCTAATAAAATCATAATAAAACAATAAGGGGAAGAGAATGCACCAAACAGGCACAGGGTAGAGTAAAACTAACAGTATAAAAGTCAGATCAAAATCAAGTTTTAAAAGCTTTAGAAAAAAAAGTTTTTAGCTGAGCTTTAAAAACTGCGATTGAACTTGTAGTTCGCAAATGTTCTGGAAGAGCGTTCCAGGCGTAAGGGGCAGCAGAAGAAAATGGACGAAGCCGAGCAAGGGAAGGAGAGACCCTTGGGCAGGTGAGAAACATGGCATCAGAGGAGCAAAGAGCACGAGCAGGGCAATAGTGTGAGATGAGAGAGGAAAGATAAGAAGGAGCTAGACTGTGAAAAGCTTTGTAGGTCAACAGGAGTTTATATTGGATTCTGAGGTGAATTGGAAGCCAATGAAGAGATTTCAGAAGTGGAGTAACATGGCCAGAGCAGCGAGCCAAGATGATCTTAGCAGCAGAGTGGTGAACAGAAACCAACGAACTGATGTGAGAAGAAGGAAGGCCAGTGAGAGGAAGGTTGCAGTAGTCCAACCTCATGAATCTTTAGTGTTTGCTTTTCTTTCTTTTTTAAAATAATGTTTGTGGGGGTGTTTCCTGTAGAATTTTCCAAATAAAAGTAAAAGAAATAAAAGGCTGAGAACTTTTCTTTGAAGTTTAAATGCTGATTTTGTAGACTTTTGCTAAATTACCAATGAACATAATAGCAGAATTAGAATAAACAATGTTCTTTGACAGGTAATCTTTGACAGGTAATATAGCAGCTGTAGGTATTTATACATGCAAAAGAGCTACATTTTATTTCATGAGATTGGGCCACTTTCTGTTAATATAAAAACCTCTTTTTTATATTATGGTTTGGATCCAGACTTCTTAGTTAGACCCATCAAAATCAATGGGATTTAAATGAATCATTACAAACTAGTTCCATTGATGTTGTTGGCTCTGCTCTCAGCATGAATAAGTCTAGATTCAACCCTACATGGCCAGTGGCACCCATAAAATTCTACCATCTTATAGGACAAAGGATTTGTATTGACCCTCTGAAACAGCAATAATTTATCCCAGCAACAATTTTAGAAATCAAGTATTTCATCATGGCAGGTGTAGACACTCTGAAATGTGCATGAATAGTTTCTTCCCCACTGTGTTTTCAACGTTTTCCATTCTGCCCATCCCTGAACTATAGGGAAAGCTTTCCCACTTGCTTTGCATCCAGATGTGTTCTGGAGGTATTGTGGATGATTTGCGTGCGAAGCACATATTGATCATTTATCAAGACTAGTAGGCAGTCTAAAATAACTCAACAGGCCAAGCCAAGGAAAATACTTGCTCCATTGCAGTGACAGTCAATGGCAAAAGCTGATGATAACTGTGTCTGGCGTGAGAGAACAAACAAAGCCAATTGGACTGCCCAGAGCAAAATGAAACATGGGATGTGTTGTGCCGCCATACATCAAGTACCCATTTATGTTCTTGGGCCTCTTCTTTCCTCTCTTTTATAGATGAGAGTGTCCAGTGCCGTCAGTAGTTCAGCCATCCAATCTGCAGTTAGTGTAGGAAGATAGCTCTGAGTATGTTGATGTCATCTTATCGCAGTGTCTTCCTAGAGATGAGATAAACGTTAGCGATTTCTGATGCAGAAGGAAGGTCATTGCTTGGAACTAGGGATGCCAATTTCTTTATTGATTTTGCTCCTGAACCTTTAACATCAGCCTAACATGCAAAATTTTCACAGGTAAAGATTTTCTTGACATGGAGGTAATAGCACTGGGGTGAGGTGGGGTGAACTTCATCTCCCTAACTTGTGTGTGTTAAGCTAGAAAGATGTTGGCAACCCTACTAGAATAAGCTCTTTCTATTATTATTATTATTATTATTATTATTATTATTATTATTATTATTATTTTTATTTATTTATTTATTTATTTATTTATATAGCACCATCAACGTACATGGTGCTGTACAGATTACACAGTAAATAGCTTTCTCTTTCTCTTCAGCTGTGAAAAGGCTCTTGAACCTGTGTTGCTTACAGTAATTTGCCTTTCCAAAGCCAGCAAGGGAGATGATATGTACTTGCCGTCCTCTGTATCGTAATGTTTAAAGAATCTGATAGTTGGAAGAGATTCCAGTGTTTATGCCCTGAGGCAAGATAGATACATCTCGAAGTATCACTGGCAGATGCCGGTACAGCTTTTCCTTGAATAACCTCCATGCAAAGAGAGTCCATATCCTATTTTAGCAGGTTTCCCCCATCACTGAGCTGTCCTTGCACCTGGACATTTCCCCCCATAATTATAAATATGCCTTCCTGTAATTTAAACCTGCCTTCTTGGAATTTCCATCTTTATAAATATGTGCAACACAATGGAAGGGTATGTCTCATATTTAGAAAAATGGCATCAACCTCTGTCCATCAACCATCCTGTGCCTCCATTAGATTAACTGAATTGATTTAACACACTGGTTCTGTCAAGCACAGAGCCAGCATTTCATGCCCCCAACAAACTTTTTGCTAATTAACAATGGCTCATTAATTGCTATCAAATGATGAATCCAGTTGGGTTTATCCATCAAATGCCATAGCTGATGTGTGCAACAAATCTGTCTCTCTGTTTCATTTCATTTCTATTACGGTCTCTGTTGATTTAATGTCATGTTAGTTCTACAGAAAGTGAAATACTTTGAAAGCAAAGGATGCAAAGGAAGGACCTGCCTCTCGTTACGTGTCATTCCCCCTTCATTTTGCTTTTATTTCTCACCCTTTATGCATTACATTCTATTTTGGACTTTGAAAACCTGAAAGGTGACAGGGAAGTGGGTGTTCATCGTCTTTGGCATAATTTCTCAGCTGGGATTTGTCATTGCTTTGAATCATCAGTGTCTTTGCTCTATGCTCTAAATGCCTCAAAATATAATGGCTGCAAAAGACAATGGCAACTGGGACACAGTTGAGCCAATGGATCATACCAATAATACTATATTTATTTGTAAGTATTTTAAATATCTTTACTGCACCTTTCAATAATATTATTTTATGGCAGTGCAGCTTATAACTTTTTTAAAGTGCAAAATAAGTGGAACAAACAACAAATTAACAGGATGAAACAGCATCAGTTTCTATTACATCCATAAGAGCCACTAAATACAACTGAGGATGCAATTGTATAAATTGTGCCCTTGCTGCTCTTAAGCCCCTGGACTTGGTGGCTTCTGAGTTTTCTATGCCCTACTGCGTTGAGACTAGCAGAGCAGGAGGAGCAGTGGAGGTGATCTCCCCAACTCCCCCCTCCCACTATCTTCCCTGATTTTCAGCTCATCTAGCAAGGGTGCTTCAGAGAAAGAGGGAAGGAGGCTGGAGGATACACAGGATAACCTGTATCCTGGCCCCTCTCCACTGATTGCAATGCCCTGTGTTCCCCGTCTCTGAGGTTGACTTTCTGTCCTTGAAGAACTAGTGAGTAGAGTTCTCCCTCTGCTGGCTGCAAAGGAGATGGCTCTGTGGTCAGATCTCTAATTCCCCCTTCCGAAGTTGGAGCTCTCTCTCTGACCTCAGAGGGTTTTCCGAGCCATCCTATGGTCCCTGGGATGTTCACCCACCCAGGGACCATAGGATTGCTGTCTCTGACTGTAGTCCTACAGTGTGCCAGCTGACCTCTGATGGGCTGTAGGATTTTGAAGGAAGTGCTGCTCCACCAGACAAGAAATTACTCCCTATGTGGCAGGTTGAAATTAAAGCCTCACTCCGATGTTTTATTTTAAATACAGCACATCCTTATACATGTCAATTCAGAAGTAAGTCCCACAGAATTCTTTTAAGCATACTTCCAGGTAAATGGGTATAGGATTGAAGCTGTATTTGCTGCTTTTCTTTCAAGGAGTTCTGAGTGGGTCACGTATGGGTCCCAGGTGGGTTTTCTCTCCAGGCAGCTAACATGGTTAAATTGGCTTTCCTTTGATGGAAAAATTGCAACACGTTTTCTATGGGCTGGAACACACTAGTATAAAACAAAAGATGTGAAGTGCTGAAGATGAGATGGAAGATACACAGTAAATCTTTCAATTCATCTGGTCTTTCACAAGACCAGAAGTAAATGAACTGGAATCTTTAGAAGATGATGTTATTAAACACACACACACACACACACACACACACACACACACACACACACAGGTAACAGTGCAATCCTATACATATTTAACCAGTAGCAGGACTTATTGAGTCCAATGGAATTTGCTCCCAGGTGTTTATAGGATGTTAGGCTTTAACATGTCAATGTTCGGCTTTAATTGCATTACTCCAACAATAATTTTTAGGGCTATGCAAGGACTCGCCAATCCACTTCGTAGGCTAATTCAGAGCTTCCATATCAGCGCTGATCTGCCTTGCCCCACTTCAGACTGTTTCAGAAATGGCCTTTTTCAGCCACTGTTGTGTGCAACATTATATCTACAATGGTGGCTCTTATGGAGGGCAGGTGACTGCTGGGCATGAGCAGACAGGTCAGGTATGTTCTGGGCATGTGTGTGGATCGGTGGGTGGGTGGGACCGCAGCTCGCTATCATCTTGGATTGGGCCAAAGGAGTCTGAAGCACTTTGGACCCAATCTGACCCTGCTTCGGCCCAATCCAGGTTCAGACCTAAGTGGCTGAATCAGTCCACTTAAGTGCAGGATTCTCATCTGGAATCGAAGCGGTACACAGCCCTACTAATTTTCTAGTGAGTAGTGTACTGTTAATCGTCTTCCTCCCCTTCTGCAGTTGCATAATGATGTCAAAATAGTTAATTTCTCTGAAAGTGCATTCTTACAACAATAAGAATGGACTCTAAATAATTTCATATTATAGTTTTTCTCTTTTCTATTAAACACACAAAAACAGTGCATACCATTTTGCAGGCACAACTAAAGTGCTAGTATATTGACTTGGTTTATAGGTATTAGATTTAATATGCGTATGATGAGATAGGAAGAGCAGTAAATGCTCCAAAACAAATATGTTTTTTTCTCTATCCAGATATTTTATTTCTCATTAGAAAAATGTCCAGACAAAGGAAAGGTAAAGAGAGAGGAATTATCCATGAGGGTGGAGGCAGTTTTGACTTGACCAATCTTCCCTATGACAAGACTGGGGGGGGGGGGGGACGACGACTTTGAAAGCACTGTACATTCCCCAGGACAAGAGGGCACAACCATTCCTCATCAGCTTGTGGCCTTCACAGAGCTCTTTTGGACATAATGAAAGGGGAAATGGGTAGAACGTGAATTTGACTGTCCCTTTTCTCCATGCTTGGGGAAAAGGGACAGTCCTCGGGCAGATCCACACAGAGGCTTCGGGACGCCCTGAAGGCGCTTTAGGGTGCCCCAAAATCGATGATGTACACCCTACCTTAACCGTTCCAAGAAGAGGCGGAGGAGGAGGAGGAGGAGGAGGAGGCCCTGCATCGCCCCTCGCGGGGACGGGATGAAGAGTTGCCGCACCCGGCGGCTTCGCTGGGGAATCAGCTGCCGCCCACCTACCCGCCGGCCTCCTTTTGCCGGCGAAAGAGCCACCCGGGCCCACCTGGGTCAGAGAGCTCGGCAGAAGAAGCCGCCGTCGGCTTCCGCCCGGGTCATAGAGCTTGGTGGAAGCCGCCTCCAGCTTCTTCTGCCGAGCTCTATGACCCGGGTGGCTCTTTCGCTGGCAAAAGGAGGCCAGCGGGCAGGTGGGCGGCAGCTGATACCCCGACGAAGCCGCCGGGCGTGGCAACTCTTCATCCTGTCCCCGCGAGGGGCGATGCGGGGTCGCCTCCTCCTCCTCCTCCGCCTCTTCTTGGAACGGTTAAGGTAGGGTGTACATCATCGATTTCGGGGCGCCTTAAAGCGCCTTCAGGGCGTCCCAAAGCCTCTATGTGGATCTGCCCCTAAGGTTAGTAGATCAGGTTCAAACCACTTAGGTCTGAACCTGATCTACAAATCAGTCTTGTGAATCTTTCCCTGGTAAATAGAAGCCCCCACCCATGATGTAAGATTTATTTATTGATATATTTGTTTATTTCATACAATAATGTTGCTGGAAGGGGCCATTGGGATCAATCTCCCTACTCAGTGCAAGAATCCAGTTTAAAGCTTCCCTAATAGATAGCTGTCCAGTCTCGTCTTGAATACTTTCAACGATGGAGAGCCTACCACCTCACTATTTAAAATGACATTGAGGCTGCTTTTAAAAGTAGAACCCCCCTCAAAGGGCAGTTCTGGACAAAATGTAGAAACTGCTAAGAGCGGGGAAGACAAGCCAATTGGGCATTCTGTTTCTGCACCTTGTTGTCATTTCCTAAATGGCCCTTTGTGTTATATCTGTACTTTCATGTAAAGAGACAGTCACAGGCCTTACGGTTCTTAGCATTTTGTTTTCTACTTTTTCAACACTATTCTTTCTCTGTTCCTCACAGTTGATGTACAATTCAGTGATTTTTTAGTGAAAGACACTTTGGTTGAAAGACACTTTCCAGATGTGCACACAGATGGTATAGTTTCTACTGAGCACCAAAATATAATTTTCTTGGTGCAGGAACTTGGGTTCCTTTGGGGAAGAATTTGAAATGAATTGATTACCCTTGTAAGTACATTGTAGGTGGATATTCCCTATCTGCCTCCTTTCCTTTCATCTCTTAGATCAGGTATGCCTTACCCTGAATATTTCCATTTGCCATTCACTACACGCTGAAGATAAACTTAGTGAAGGGTAGGGACGTATCAGAATTTCATTTCAGTCCACAAACCATTTGAAAATGCCCCCATTTGCAATCACAAAGGCGAATGCATTTTCTCGAAAAATGTTCTCAAATTCCCATTCACAAAATGCACACTTGGAAAATGTGCAAGTTTCTCAAAATGCACAGCTTTTTCAATATGTGCACATTTTAAATCACCCACACTTTAGTCTATGGGGGAAAGTTGTGCAAATTTGGGATTGGTTTGCACATTTGCGCAAAATGAGCAGTGATTGCAAACATAAGTGCAACTCGTGGAGCTGAGCAGCAAGCCGAACTTCGGAGAATCTTGGTGAGCTCAAATATCTCTCGTTTGCCCATCCATAGGGCAGGAGGAGTTGTGTGCTTCAAGATATTTCAATGTTATTCTTTCAAGACTATAGATGTGGATGATGTCTCCTGGAAGACACTTAAGTGCGTTGCTCTTTATTCAAACTTTTCCACCTAATTATTTGTTTGTTTGAAGCACTTTTAAAGGTTCCATTGTATTCTTCTAACTTTCCTCCAAAAGGAAAGTTTTTGTTTGTATTTTGTTTTTGTTTGTATTTTACGCTTTTTATGATTTTAAATTTTGTATATTTGTTTTTAATGTTCACTGTTTTAAACTTTTGTAAACTGCCCAGAGAGCTTCAGCTATGGGGCAATATATGAATGTAAATAATAATAATAATAATAATAATAATAATAATAATAATAATAATAATAATAATATGGATGGCGTAATTGTGGACTTGGAGAGACCATTCTATAGTGCTTATTGACCAGTTTGGGGATTCATAAGATCAGCATCAAGGCCATGTTTCAATCTGAGTTTTTTTCCCCCTTTCAAAAACTCACATTTGATAAACAGTAGTAACTACAAGAGGAATGCTGCAGATCTAGGTGGCAGAGTTGTTTGCATGGGAGAGGGGGAGGTTTGTACTTGGATCGGTCTTCCACTACTCAGCAGAACTGGAATCACAACTAAGCTCCTGTCAAATTGAACGTTTATATCCAGTACTGAGATTTATTTCATGTCAATCCATTGAAACAGTGCAGTCTCAACAACCAAGCCTATCTTCTTTTGGATGTGATCATTTAGCATGATGAAATGCTGTACCTTGTCGTAAAGACACATCCATAAAGGCAGCTATAGAAGGAATTAATGTTGCAAAGAGCAAAAGAAAAAATAGTATGAAGTTCAGGCCTTGAATGTGTTTACGTACATTCTTAAGAGGCAGACAGCATAAACAAAATGTAGGAAAACATTTCCTAACCTGGTGCCTTCCAGATGGACATCAACTCCCATCAGCTCCAGTTAGCCCAACAGATTGGGGATAATGGGAGTTCTAGTCCAAAACATCTGTAGGGCACCAGATTAGGCAAGCCTAGTAAAGGAAATAATTGGTATTCTTGCCCGTCTAGCAAAAGTGTTTTTTTGAGGGCGGGGAAAGTTGGCCAGAAAGCCCCCAGAATAGTTTGTATGCAGGCCTCTCTGGTCTCGTCCCGTCCCTCCACACTGAAACACCTTCCCTTCCATGCCTGCTGCAAGGAGGAGGGGGAGGTTGGATTGCGGATTCCCACCTCCAAGGTTGGAGTGCTGTCTCCGACCTCGGATCTGACATTTCAAAATATCCTACAGTCCCCCAGAAGCTGTGTAGGGGCCATGGGGTTGCTCCCTAAGTAAATTAAATAGCCCTGAACCAGTAACTTAAGTAGAGATGCAAGGTCCTGTTACTTCTTCCTCACTCTTAGTTTTGCTACGTCATCCTTCTCCGGCTTGGTACCCTCCAGATGCTTTGGACTACAACTTCCATCATCCTTAGCCATTGGCTCTGCTAGCTGGGTCTGATGGGAGTGGATTCCCAAAACATCTGGAGGACACCAGGCTGTGGAAGGCCACGCTACATACAGCAACATTATGGAGCCATGGAGCCCTTTTAATTAGAAACCACATCCTGCTATTTATAAAATGACTTTTTAAATATGTAACTTATTAGAATTCCTTCCAGGATTCTTTTTTTTTGGTCACTGAAGTCTAATCCACGTTTTATTAAAACTGAAGCATGCATATTACCATAAACAAATTACCTACTTAATAAGAAAATCTCCTCGATTTATCTTTCCGTTATTGATTTAAAGCTAAGAACCACATAATATAGAAGATGAGTGAGCAGCGCAAGGAAGAGCTTGAAGGGAAGTTGACAGGGCAGTAATGTGATGAAGGGGGCTGGGAAGATTCACACACATTCGGGAGACTTGCTGTCTCCATCTGGTGCTGAGACTGCTGGTTTCAGAAAGAAGCAAAATGACTGAGTGCTGCAGAGGAGGCTTTATAGCTCAGGATGTGACTATTTGGGTGGGAATGGAGAGGACTCAGATCAAGGATCTGCTCCTAAATAAGAACACCCTTGACATGAGGGTGATACCTTGTGGTCCTCCAGATGTTTTAGCCTCACTTCCTATCATACCTCACCATTGGCTATGTTTGCTAGGACCACAGGTTGCCCATCCCTGCCTGAAGGCAGTCTGTAAAAGTACACCGCTAGTGTGAATTGTAGTGCTGAGCTGTCAGATCCAGTTGCTGTGCAGTTGAGGGCAAGGCAGAGAAGCTGAGAAGAACAGGGGCTTCAGATAATCGTGAGTGTTGGCTGCAACAGAGCAAAAGCACCTATGATTGATCAAATTAGGGCACAATCCTATGTTGATAGTCTGCAGCCTCTGAAGTCAAAGGCTGATGAGTATCCTAATGCCTGTCTAGCTGCAGCACTTTGGAGTGGGAGGGAAGGAGGCTGGGGTGAGCATAGGAAGTTGCATAAGGCAGCTTCCCCAGGCTCCTCCCCTTCCCACCCCCAGGACTGCCCCCTTTTCCCCATGTCCACACTCAGGTTTCTAAGCCTGGAGAGATAGCCGGTGCAGTTCTCTCTGCACCAACTAAGAAGGGTTGGTGAGCATGAGGTCAGAGCCCTGTTTCTGACCTCAGAACCAATAAACAGAACCCTCCCCCATGACACTGTCTAGGGCCCATAGGATTGCTCTCTTAACGACGTTAATACATTTGGCTTTGAGTTAGGGATAACTGAATGTTGAATTAGGGATGACAGAATGTTTAGGGAGTAGATTTATTAAAATGCACGGTTGCATATGAACTGGTGGCCAAAGGATAGCTGCAATTGCTATACCTAAAGTCTTTCTTTCCCTCTTTTTGAGCTGCTCCTAGTCAGCAATAGACTGGGGGCCAATCAACTCTATGCTTTTTTCCTGATGTTGCAGTAACTGTCTCACTAGCATATGACACTAGGGATATTTTGGAGACCCCTTTTAGGATGGCTCCTCCCTCTTTATTGCATTGTCACTGCAGTAGTGATTTCTGTGTGGAGAAGCTGACTTGTTATGGGGCGACCATATGAAAAGGAGGACAGGGCTCCTGTATCTTTAACAGTTGTATTGAAAAGGGAATTTCAGCAGGTGGCATTTGTATATAGGAATACATGGAAAGTATTGTGCCCTTAGTGACTAAAGACCAATGCTTTGAATTCAGTTCCATGTAACATTTTCATAGGTTTAGTGGAAAATGAAGATTAGAAGGGGCTTCCAATAAGATTGGGTACTAAAGTATGTGGAAACTGAACCCAAAGAAGAGGAAGTAAGTGGTATCAGCATTCAGAATGTCTCAACATTTTCACTGGAGATGCCATTGGAAAGATTATTGTCAAATTCTCCAATGATGAAAATCTAGGAGGAAATGTATGAAATGACTCACTTGAATAGCAATTGCAGTATAAACATTTTCATTGATATCCATCCAGCACAGAACAATTGTCATCCTCCTTTCTTGTTTCCTGGTTTAGCGTCTAACCTGCCAGTTTATCTGCAGTATTACTGGTAAATCTTCAGAGCTTTCCCTTTTCCGCCTTTAATGATCCCTCTTCTTTTTATTTCTGGCGTTTTCCATGTGGCCCAAGTGCCTTGTATTTCTTCTCCTGACAGCCCCGAGAAGTTAAGATTAAATGGATAACGAGGCAGAGTAAAACATTTGTTAGTCTGGTTGAGGATTCAAGTCATCTATATTGGCGTTTTAAAAAATGAGATTTTCTTTCTTTCTGTAAAAAAGAAGAAAACAGCCATAAAACTGTAAACAATACAACAACGCTGCACTCTAAATCAATAATTAAATCCTACCTTAAAACTACAAAGCAAAAGCACAGCAGCATATAAAACACCCAGCTTGGTTAAAAGCCAGAGTCTTTGTTATCCTTCACTCTCAGAGCTAACCCACTCAGTGACTGGGTGGGTAACACTACACCAGAATCAGGCTGGGGTTATTGTCAAAAATCACCTCAGTTTTTCCAGTGAGCTTTCAACTGCCTCTTAGATTTTCATCTATTTTTCATCCAAGTCCTAGATACCAAGCACAGCTCAGACAGCTGTTTTAAAACTCCGGGGAACTGCGTAGTCCCAGAGATGCTAAGCCGTACAGGGAAGCTTCCAAGGAAGAGGGAGGGAAGAGGGCGAATGAGTCTTTCAGCAGGGCTGGTGGAATGAACCTGCTTCTCCTGTCATTTCCCTCAGTATCGCCTGCTGGCTGTTGTTAGCGACTGTCGAGAACAGCTGACAGTAGGGTGACCATATGAAAAGGAGGACAGGGCTCTTGTATCTTTAATGATTGCATAGAAATGGCAATTTCAGCAGATGTCATTTGTATGCATGCAGCATCTGCTGAAATCCCATCTTCATCTCAACAGCTAAAGCTGCAGGAGCTCTGCCCTCTTTTGTATCTGGTCAATAGGATAGGATTCCTGCAGTTTTAACTGTTGAGATGAAGAGGGGATTTCACCAGGTGCTGCATGCATACAAATGGCACCTTTCTATGCGACTGCTAAAGATACAGTAGCCCTGTCCTCCTTTTCATATGGTCACCCTAGCTGACAGGTCACCAGTTTCTCCTTTAGCTGCTCAAGGCCAGGACTAGGCCCTGCTAATTGGGAAGAATGATTATAGCTGGACTTGGTGAGAAAGTGCAACTCCCACCAGGGTGAAGGGGAATGCCATGGGCCCTGGCTTGGGATTGGCTGCCTGAAGTTGCTAGGGGTGGGAGGTAAAAGGAGTGTTGGGAGATTAAGTTGTCTCCCATCTTTGTGCATCAAGTGGTTGAGGACTGGTATGTTCTGGAACCCTGGCTGAAGCCCTTTCCGGGGAGACCTTTACTTTGGTAATGTATAGGACAGGTCAGTTAGTGCTTTATTGTTTTACTCGGGGATACTGTATCAAAGGTTCTCTGTATTGGCTTGTATAAACTCACTGCCTTTCATTCCCTTTCCTTCTTCCCCTAGTCCAATAAACTACTTATCTACCTCCAAATTTGGTGTGCTTCCAACTGGGTAACTTTTGGTGCTAAGTTTAGTGCCTGTTGGCTGAGTAAACGATTACTGTGAGGGCGGTGGCAGTCTGTTGACTTTGGGGGAATTGCAGGCCTACTTTGCAGGGAGTGTTCTGCATTCTCCCTTCACAGTGACAGGAGTTGTAATAGGGGTGGATCTTAAAGGATCTCAGGAGAGAAGGCCAGAGTGATTGGAGGACTGCTGCCAGTCAGAATAGATAAATCAGTTGCCGCTACTACTTAAGCTGCATCGGAGAACCCTCCAGAAATGTTTCCAAGGAGCGTGTTTCTCTGTGTGTATGAGCATGTGTGTGTTTTGTGAAGTTTGACCTAGGGCCTTGCTAGACCTGCCGGGATAAGCCGGCAGGGAGGCGGGGCGACGGCACGCTAACTTTAACGCGCGCCGCCCAGCCTCCTAGACGCACGATGCGCAGGGACGATGGAAGCCCTGTAGCGTCGGCCATTTTTAAAAAAAGTTAAAAGGGGCCACATGCGGCACGAAGACTACGGAGAAGGTAAGGGTTTTTTCTTAGTTAACCCCCCCATCCGCTCCTGATCCCTTCCTGATCTTTCTCTCCCTCCGTGTCCCGTGTGTCGTCTCTCCTCCTTCTCCCTCCATGTGTGTGTGTGTCCTGTGTCGTCTCTCCTCCTTCTCCCTCCGTGTGTGTGTGTGTCCTGTGTCGTCTCTCCTCCTTCTCCCTCCGTGTGTGTGTCCTGTGTTGTCTCTCCTCCTTCTCCCTCCGTGTGTGTGTGTGTCCTGTGTCGTCTCTCCTCCTTCTCCCTCCGTGTGTGTGTGTCCTGTGTCGTCTCTCCTCCTTCTTCCTCCGTGTGTGTGTGTGTCCTGTGTCGTCTCTCCTCCTTCTCCCTCCGTGTGTGTGTGTGTGTGTCCTGTGTCGTCTCTCCTCCTTCTCCCTCCGTGTGTGTGTCCTGTGTCGTCTCTCCTCCTTCTCCCTCCCGGGACCTCCCCCGGCCGATGGGCACAGCGCTCAGCGCTGTGGCCAGTCCGCGGCTTTTTGCGGCTACTCGTGAGTAAGCGAGTAGCCGCAAAAAGCCACAGAAGTAGCTAGAAGTTCCCCAGCCCCGGCACGCCATAAGCGACTTCATTTATGGCGCATTAGAGGAGGCTTCAGTGCGGCCTGGGGCCGGATTCCCCTGTGCGTCATGTGGAAACACAGCAGGGAAACCGGCTCTCAAGGTGCGCTAAGGCCTCGTCTAGCAACGCCCTTAGAATCCTTGTTCTGGATTCCCATCGCGGCGGCTCCCGTGCATTTTCTGCATTTGGAAATTGTTGCGCTTTCTGTAACTAGAGCAGGTCTATAAGCAGACGCCGTGGTCACATTTAGCGCGGTGGTATTTTCCTCTCCCCCTTGAACATTGCCCAATTTTTAAAAGCAAATCTGCACTCTTCAGTAGGTCTTGCCTCTGTGCCGTTGACTTCAGTTTGTTGGAGACTTGCCAGTGACTTCGGTAGATGCAATAGGATCCCCCCGCATGCTGAATTATTCAATAGCTTTCTTATAACTTTGCTGAGGCGGTAAAAGCCACTATCTTAATTAAATGTTCTATCACTGAATTTGATTCCCCCCTAGAATTTCTTTTCCTGCTTGTTGCAGCAAAAAGTTTTTAAAATGAAAGAAAAAGACACAAACACTTTAAACAAAAAAAGTTTGTTTGGTTTCTGTGTTAATTGTTACAGGATGCATTTAGTACAGAGGCAGGCATTGAAACTGCATGCCAAAATTATACTGGAGCTGCTCTTTTTAACCTGGAATTTTCTGCATGCAGAACATACCATCTACCGTTGGCCTGTGACCTCTACTTTCACTGCCATAGAGCAAGGGTGGAGAAGCTCCTCCTGCCCAAGAATTGAATTCCATCTTGGACAAGCTTCCAAGATGGAGGCATGGCCATCTGGTGAGTCCTGGGTGGGCGGGAATTTGGCCTCCAGGCCTGAGGTTCTGCAACCCTGCTGTAGAATAATTAGCTTTTATTTATGATCTATCACTGGGAATCTTCTGCCATTTGTAGCAATACTACAAACGAGAAGGATCTTGGAATTGTTGTAGATCACAAGCTGAATATGAGCCAACAGTGCAATATGGCTGCAAGAAAGGACAATGCTATTTTGGGCTGCATTAATAGAAGTATAGCTTCCAAATCACGTGAGGTACTGGTTCCTCTCTATTTGGCCCTGATTAGGCCTCATCTAGAGTATTGCGTCCAGTTCTGGGCTCCACAATTCAAGAAGGACGCAGACAAGCTGGAGCGTGTTCAGAGGAGGGCAACCAGGATGATCAAGGGTCTGGAAACAAAGCCCTATGAAGAGAGACTGAAAGAACTGGACATGTTTAGCCTGGAGAAGAGAAGATGAGAGCCAGTGTGGTGTAGTGGCTAAAGTGTTGGCCTGGGAGGCAGGAGATCTGGTTTCTAGTCCCCACTCAGCCATGGAAACCCACTGGGTGACTTTGGGCCAGTCACAGACTCCCAGCCCAACCTACCTCACAGGGTTGTTGTTGTGATGATAAAATGGAGAGGAGGAGGATTATGTATGCTGCCTTGGGTTCCTTGGAGGAAAAAAGGTGGGATATAAATGCAATAATAAATAATAAATAAAGATTGAGGGGAGACATGATAGCACTCTTCAAATACTTAAAAGGTTGTCACACAGAGGAGGGTCAGGATCTCTTCTCAATCCTCCCAGAGTGCAGGACACGGAATAACGGGCTCAAGTTAAAGGAAGCCAGATTACGGCTGGACATCAGGAAAAACTTCCTGACTGTTAGAGCAGTACAACAATGGAATCAGTTACCTAGGGAGGTTGTGGGCTCTCCCACACTAGAGGCCTTCAAGAGGCAGCTGGACAACCATCTGTCAAGGATGCTTTAGGGTGGATTCCTGCATTGATGGCGTTGTAGGCCCCTTCCAACTCTGCTATTCTATGATTTGTTTTCTAATTATGTCCTGGTTTCATTGCCCTCAGCTGACTAGTGGGCTACAGTCAGTGGGAGAGGGTGCTCATTCATTTATTAATTCATTTATTACATTCTAATTAGCCCAATAACAGATTGTTATGCTTAGGAGAGATCATGTCAACTACTTTCTCAGGCATTCCACAGAGCAAAAAGAAATGCCAGCCACAGGGACTCAAAACTTAGGAAGGCTTTTTGAAATCCATCAGGATCTATCAGCCTCCAGGGTCGGACCGTCCCAAAAGATCCACCACCCTTCTGAAGGGTAGTGGTCACTGAAAGCTAATTAATTAATTCAAAGGTACACACAGGGAAAATATTATTTGTAGAAAATTTACTACATACTGCTGAAAAGTTATGTATTGACAATTGGACTAGTCTTCTATCTCCCATTTCTCAATCCACAGGTTTATATATAATTAACAACACAGTGGCAGCAATATGAAATTGCTATTGAGGATAAACATGTGTGATAGGAAATCCCTAAGGTAATACAAAATGAGTGTTTAGTCAAATTGTTTGAGTGGGTTGTAATTTAAGCTATGAAACAGTAAAAGAGAGAGTACATGAAACATACATAAAAGTAATGCCACATAATGGTATCTCTTAGATGAGATAATGGAACATATTAGACTAAAGTGCTTAAGAAGTTGAAGAATAGGGAAAGAACAAAGATAAGAGGAAAGAACAATAGGATGTTAACAAAATATCTAAGAACAAATGGCCAGGGAACACAACTACTCCTTTCTTAGTTTTTGTGTGTGCTTATGATGGCACCTTTGTGTCTGGGAAAATAGGTTGCTTAGTTTGTTTCATTAGACCTGTGCACCATTACTTAACCCACATTGGGGTTCTTTAAATGAGTGATTGGCTAACTCACGGAGGTTTGCGGGTCAGTTTGACGATGTCATGAGCCTCCTGCATATCTCCTACTCCTACCCCCATTTATTCCATTAAAAACAAACAAACTTGAATATCCTGATTCTTAAATATCTCGGGATTTCCTGCTGTGTGTAGTCAGAGTTGCACTACGAAACACCCACTAGATGGCTCTGTCCCATTCAAGTATATGAGCAGGGAAGTTTTCAATTAGAGACCATGTGGCAGCCCCTTTCCTCCCATGTAATTCAGCTCATTACAATTGCGGAAGAGAAGCAGGAAGCAAAGGTTTACATTAGTGACTAGGGAGCAGCCACCTCAAGGAGAACTGAGAATTAGTGTGGGCATCCTGGTCTTCGTTATTTATTTAAGTGTAGTTTCAACTAAATAATCCTCTCTTATGTGAACAGATTTCCTAGTCAGCGAAAATAGGTGTCAAATTCTAAGGGCAAAAGAAAGAAAGATAACAGTTGCAGCCCGACTATAATGTGACATTTCCCAGTAAGTAGCTCCTATACTTGACCTCACTTTGCAATCTTATTGCCTATACATTATTCCTAACATCTTTGCAAATAATCTTCGAAGGGTTTGCCCAGGTTTAAACCAACTGGAACTTAATAAACAATTCAGTTGATGATGGACTAAGAGGAAGAAAATTCGTTCCCTTTAAGCTAGCTGTGATTTCTCTGCAGGGCATGAAGGAGAAGAAAGCAACCAAAAACACCCTTATTTTTGTCACTCAAAAAGTAGATATGGCTCTGAATGCATACGAGTGACAGATGAATTGAGTAAAAGGTGCCAGCGTTATAACCCCTTTCTGCAGCACAAATCCACCATAAACCACACGCTTTTTAAAGCTTTCATTCTCCTTAAAAATAAGGACTTTGAAACAATGAAGTTATGTGCTCAGACTCAGAAGAACTTGGCTAGAGGGCAATGCTGTCTTCAGAGTTAAAGAAAGCAAAACACACAGGTGATGAAAATGATCATCCCATTTAATGCTGAACTATTTGCTGAATTTGAAACCTGGCCCCCGTCTTTACAGAGGCGCTTTGGCGCCACGAGGCGCCTTGCAACCGCACTTGCATTCCTTCCCTGCATCTGCACGGGAAGGAAGGCAAGTGCGAATTTTCCTCCTCACGCCTCTGGAAAAGTAAAAAATAAATAAAACTGGGCCGGGGGGGGGGGAGGAGAGAAATGGGGTCATTCCTCCCCCCCTTTTTATTATTTTATAATCTGTATCTGCAGAGCTCCACAGATACAAATAATTAAAAATAAAAACTGGGGGAAGGAACGAGGCAGCCAGAGGAGGACGTGAGAGGGACTGGGCAAACCATAACTCGTCCCTCTGGTTGCCCTTTTCTCCCCACCCATCCCCATTTATTTTTATTATCTGTATCTGCAGAGCTCCACAGATTTTAAAACGGGGGGAGGAACAGCCCCGTTCCTCTCCTCCTGCCCTTTTTTTAAAAAAACTTTTCCCAAGGCGCGGGGCTGCCCATCGCGACCAATCAGGGGGCACCATGGTCTCTGCTGCCAAAAATGTCGGGGTAAGTACCCAGATGGCTTTGCAATGGCAGCTGCATCATGTAGATGATGTGCTGCTACTGTGAAACCACCCTGGGGCAAACCCTTTGTGTAGATGTGCCCCAGGAGAACGTTTACATATCACTTGGTGGATCCCAAACTGGGGAAATTCTGATTATTGTATGTAAGAAAGGCTGTTCCTCAAGGAGCATGTTTTTCTCAATTGCCATTTTCGTCCTTTTTTCTCCCCAATCTGTTCTAATTACGTTAATATGTGTTACTCTGAAGTAATCTCTTTAAGTAATCACTGCTATACTATTTTTTTTCCAAATCTTTCATTAAATTGTACTTTGTTGATTAATTATCTGTGAATGATGTCAGGGAAAAGCCAGAGGACCCACTGGAGAAAGTACTTTTAAATACTTGCAGTATTTAGGTTGTAAGTTTGTGGGAAGGACCTTGTCGAGTGTCTAATAATAGCTGGCGATGTGGTTATCGTAATTTCCTCTTTTTCTGATGAGTGCTGTTGCTTAGGTCACCAAAATATCCTAATGAGTCCTGAACATGCATAGTGGCCATGAGGTGCTCAGTGCTTGGTAGGGAGTGGCGTGAGGGTGGGAGGGACAGAGCAACTGGTAGAAGGGGG
This sequence comes from Elgaria multicarinata webbii, assembly GCF_023053635.1. Classification (NCBI taxonomy): domain Eukaryota; kingdom Metazoa; phylum Chordata; class Lepidosauria; order Squamata; family Anguidae; genus Elgaria; species Elgaria multicarinata. The sequence goes on from NC_086174.1 coordinate 30,408,451, forward strand.
AATAGAGTACAGCAGCCTGATGCAACTTGGTGCTCCCCAGATGTTTTGGACTTCAATTCTTATCAGCACCACCCTGCATGGCTAATGGTCAGGAAGACTGGGAGTTCCCCTCCAGATACTTTAGACTACATCAGGTTGGGGAAGGCCGGAATAAAGTACTGTAGAATAGGGCATGACTGGAATCCTGAACTGGAACACACTAAACTGCAACATTTTGTTGTGGTTCCACCTGTTGTTACTGCTGCTGCTTCTTCTTCTTCTTCTTCTTCTTATTATTATTATTAAATTGTTTTTAGATATATGTTGTCTCTGTGTGTGTGCAATCTGTTTATATGTTTTACGTAAATATTTTTGTGAACCGCCCAGAGAGCTTCGGCTATTGGGCGGTATAAAAATGTAATAAAATAAATAAATAAATAAATAAATAATGGCTTTTAATTTTTTTGACCTGCCCAGAGACCTTCGGCTATGGGGCGATATAGAAATGAAAATGAAATTGTTGTTGTTGTTGTTGTTGTTGTTATTATTATTTCTGTTTTACTTGAATACATGCTTGACATCGTGCAAACATCCCTTAGACTGGAAAGAAGTGAAATACATGGAAAAACCCATCTCTAGTTACAGTGATGGGTTTTTCCATGTTTTCCACATGTTATATTTTAAGCATATTATTCAAAAGAACATCCAAAGCAGAATGAGATTTCTTGAAAGAGAGAAGCAGAGATACTACCTCATTAGTTACTTTGCCCAATTCTCTTCCATCTGAAAGTGACATTCGGTCATTAAGAAAGTTATGACAGTTCATGACTTCCTTTATTCTCCCCAACTCCTCGCCCTTTAAAATATTAAAGATAGCAGGCACTTAGACAAGCTTGTTAAATTAGTAAAGAATGTATTTAAGGATTTAAATATTGTGTGCATTATAGAGCGTTAAGGAACACGTTTTCTCTTGCCTGGGGAAGTGCTGGCTCTCCTGCTCTGGGACTTGTCTCCAGCAATCTAGGGCTGGCCCTATTATTAGGCAGAGTGAGGCCTTGGCAGAAGCTGAGGAATGAGACATTAGCAGTCCCTATCATCCCCCCACCCCACAAAGCCTCCTAAGCTGGGCTACCTTGTGCCACCCTCAGACATGGTGGAGAATGATATCCTATCGCCAGTGTTGAAGTAAGTCTGGTTGGATTTTGTAGGTGGAATGGGTGCCATCTTGTACTTTGCCTCAGGCAGCAAAATGTCTTGGGGGCATCCCTGAGCAGTGACCTCCACCTTTCTTGCATTTCTTCCTTTGAAATATGTACATATAGCTACGTCTAGGAAGATGTGAGTGTTTCATTATCAACCATGGAATACTAAAGCATTGTGCTCACAGGGTGGTGTGGAGTACTATGGTGGATCTTTGCATTTCCACAACTAACAGTGTAAATCCACTGAATGAAGCCTCCTCTCCCAAACCTATGTAGAAAAAGTGGAATTGAAATAGGAGATGGAGAAGCCATTTGGAAACTGTAGGGCAGGTGTGGAATCATAGAATCATAGAATAGCAGAGTTGGAAGGGGCCTACAAGGCCATCAAGTCCAACCCCCTGCTCAATGCAGGAATCCACCCTAAAGCATCCCTGACAGATGGTTGTCCAGCTGCCTCTTGAATGCCTCTAGTGTGAGAGAGCACACAACCTCCCTAGGTAACTGATTCCATTGTCGTACTGCTCTAACAGTCAGGAAACACTATCCTTATTGCAAACTGAGGCAAATCCTCCCCTATTCCACTCTAAGGCCCTTTCTACACCCGGATCCCGGACTTACCTGCTTCCGGGATCATCTCAGGGCATCCAGACAACAGTGCGACATCCTGCAAGGGGAGAGGGGCGTTGTGCCTGCCATATTGCGCTCCAGTGAAAACTAAGGTAAAAAAAAAACGGTGTGTTGTGCTGCTGTTGTTGCTAATGCTATTTTATATAGATTGTGGTTTGTAAGAAACTAAGGAAGTGGTTACTGGATTTGAACATTTTCCCTCACAAAGAAATGTCATTCTTAAATATTTCAATAATTATGTTTGTGATACTGCAGGGAATTGAAGGGTAATATTTACATAATCTATCCAATTCACTAATGAGTATCTAGTGAGTTAAAATTATAAGGTGTTGTTTAAATGGAACAGCTTGAGTGTAGTAGATAAGCTGACTTTAAAAGCTGTCCAGTTACTTGGAAAAAGGATGCTTTAGCATTATAAAATGCATTGTGGTGTGCAATCAGCAGAAATACAAACACTAATTTTCAATAAGAGATGCTTTAAAAGCGTCTCTCTCTCTCTCTCTCTCTCTCTCTCTCTGTGTGTGTATGTAAAGAAAAGACATGACTATATAAAGTTCAAATCAGCATGGCTTTTTTTAGTTAGGTAAAAATAATACAACTCTGAAAAAAGACTTCATTCTTTACACTTACATATATGTAGAAAACAGTAATGGTTATTAAACTACTGTAACTTTTCAATTGCTTGCATCATTATTATAATTCAGAATCACTCTACCATGTGTGGTAAATGCATACAAGCCTTTCTTTGAGTACTGGAAGATAGTTGAATATCTTCTACATATAGATTATTTCAGCCTTTCACAACTGAATCACTAAAAAAAAAAAAAAAAACAGTGTCCCGCTGCATGTGCAACAATGTGGAAAAACATTCAGGCTTTGGCTTGTATGTGTAAACATACCCTTCACCTCTACACCTACAGGGTAGAGCTCGTGTTATGTATGTGTATACCACTAATGGTAAATAAATGCATATTTTATTGATAGTTCTTTTAAGAATTATTAATATTGGGTTGGGTCCAGACTGTGTTAGTTTTCCCACTGAAATCACTGAGACCAACTCATCATAACTTATTTCCTGTTTGATTTCAGTAGGAATTGTGCATCTAGTTTGGTCTGGTTCCAGCCCTTTGCATTTTTTTGTATGTTTTTGTATGTTTTAGTTCACAGTCCAACTCCACTTGTGTAACATACAAAGTTTTACCATATGGCTCTTTACCAGTTCCACTGTAAACCGCCCAGAGAGCTTTGGCTATGGAGCGTTATATAAATTAAATAAATAAATACTAGACTCATTCGTATCCCCTAAGGATTCAGCTCAAAGGCCTTTTCTTCACAAAATGAAATTAATGCTTCTCAATTAACCAACTGCTGACACTAGATAGTAAAAGTCAGAAAACTGAATCCCTTTTTCCCTTGTGCAGCCGCATGAGAAGTCACCTAGGGAGAGCCAGTTGACACCATATAAACTGAACTGTAATTGAAAACACAGTTTTTAATTAAAGCCATCATTTCTAGCCTATTCCTAGTGACGGTCACATTGGTACCGATAGAGATTATTTGCACAAGCAGCAGTGGAGCTCTCTGATGTGAAGCAGGCTAAATCTTCCTGTAGTTATAGGACATTTTCATGGAAAACAATAAATAATGAATTTTCCTTTAAGGGGCCATGTGGTGCCCTGGGGTCCACCGTGGTGGCTAGCAATGTTAAAAGAATTTAATCCTATCACAGATGCAGAAACACTTAATACACTACTTTTTATTACTTCCAAACTGTTCCCATCAGACGGGAAAAATTGTGTTTCCCTATTGCTGCTTTTCTGTTCCATGGTAGGGATGAGAAGCTTTCTCTTTCTTTACCCAGGGAAGAAAGAGGAAGCAAACAACAACCACGTGACCCATTCAGTGGGCATATTTATCCCACTGCTTCTCCTGCACACAGCAGGAACATAAGAACATAAGTGCCATGCTGGATCAGACCAAGGGTCCTTGTAGTCCAGCACTCTGTTCACACAGTGGCCAACCAGACACTGGCCAGGGATGAACAAGCAGGATATGGTGCAACAGCACCCTCCCACCCATGATCCCCAGAAACTGGTGCACACAGGCTTATTGCCTCGAATACTGGAGATAGCACACAACCATCAGGGCTAGTAGCCATTGATAGCCTTCGCCTCCAGGAATTTAGCCAACCCCCTTTTGAAGTCATCCAAATTGGTGGCCATCACTACAGCCTGTGGTAGTGAGTTCCATAATTTAATTATGCACTGTGTGAAGAAGTGCTTCCTTTTATTTGTCCTGGATCTCCCACCAATCAGCTTCATGGGATGACCCCGGGTTCTAGTATTTTGAGAGAGGGAGAAAAATGTCTCCCTATCCACATTCTCCATACCATGCATAATTTTGTACACCTCTATCAGGTCTCCCCTTAGCCTTCTTTTTTCCAAGCTAAACAATCCCAGTTGGTGTAACCTTCCCTCATAGTGGAGATGCTCCAACCCCTTGATCATTTTAGTTGCCCTTTTCTGCACTTTTTCCAGCTCTATAATATCCTTTTTTAGGTATGGTGACCAGAACCGTACACAATATTCTAAGTGTGGTCGCACCATAGATTTGTATTAGGGCGGTATGATACTGACATTCATTCTCAATTCCTTTTCTTATAATGCCTAATTTGGAGTTTGCCTTCTTTACAGTAGCCGCGCACTGGGTTGACATTTTCATCGAACTGTCCACCACAATCCCAAGATCTCTTTCTTGTTCGGTCACCGCCAGCTCAGATCCCATTAGGTAATACCTGAAGTTGGGTTTTTTTGCCCCAACGTGCATCACCTTACACTTGCTAACATTGAACCGCATCTGGCATTTTGATGCCCACTCTCCCAGCTTGGAGAGATCCCTTTGGAGCTCTTCACAATACCGATCCCTGTGGGACCCCACTATTTTCTTCCCTCCATCGGGAGAATTGACCATTTATTCCAACTCTCTGCTTTCTGTACTTTAACCAGTTACTGATCCATAAGAAGACTTCTCCTCTTGTTCCATGACTGCCAAGTTTGTTCAGGAGTCTTTGGTGAGGGACTTTATCAAAAACCTTTTGGAAGTCCAAGTAAACAATGTCCACCAGATCACTCCTGTCTACATGTTTGTTGACACTCTCAAAGAATTCTCGTAGATTAGTGAGACAGGACTTGCCTTTGCGGAAGTCATGTTGATTCTTCTTCAGCAGGACCTGCCCTTCTATATGCTTACTAATTTTATCTTTAATAATGCTTTCAACCAATTTACCTGGAACAGATGTCAAGCTAACCAGCCTGTAATTTCCTGGATCCCCACTGGATTCCTTTTTGAAAATTGGTGTTACGCTGGCCATCTTCCAGTCCTCTGGTACAGAGGCTGAGCTTAGGGGCATGTTTCATATTTTTGTGAGGAGGCCTGCAATTTCATATTTGAGTTCTTTGAGAACTCTAGGATGGATACCATCTGGGCCTGGTGATTTATTTACTTTCAATCAGCAGCACCTTTTACTACAGCCAAAAAAGTCAGATTTTCCAAACCTTTTTTGTGATGGGAAAACAAGCAGAAGGACTGGGTGACGCATGGGAGGCGGACGTTGTCATGAAAAGGACCCACGAAAATTCATGAGTGCCCAGTAACAAGCATGCTATAAAATGCTCGTCTGATGACGCTCTCTGTTAAATATACTACCAGACTTCATCGAACTGGAGTAACTGGCCTCTCAAGGCCTAAGAGGAACACAATAAACACCTCGTTCAACTATCAATTGGTTGAAAGCATTATTAAACATTAGTTCTCTATATATGTATCTACAGGACAGAAAGTGGATCTCTGAATCTGCCCCATTGAGAACTATTACTGTGAATGTTCATTTGGGAGGGCTATTTTGCAAGTGCAGAACTGCTCATGAAAACGAGGCAATCTTTTGACTGCGGTAGGAGGAGAGCACTCAGAAAGCACTTCCATACTACTTTCATAACCTCTAACTTTATTATTTTTCTATAACATTTGTAGATCCTAGAGATTAAGAATACTGTGTTCCACTTATTACATTTACCATTCCCTACTTTCACTGTTCTGAGTCTGAGCCCATAATCAAACACCAAGCCTTTCTGGGAAAATGTCATTGATAAACAGTGCAATCCTACGCCTGTTTACTCAGAAGTAAATCTCACTGTGATCAGATGGAGCTTGCTCACAAGTAAGTGTTAGGATTCTAGCCAACTTTTTGAACAGAAGGACTGCAAAACTGACATTGGCTGTCACAGAAAGAGCGGTGACTATTCTCGGATGTCAAGAGGATTTGAGAATGTTTGTAGTTATAATTACTGTCTTCAATTAGACCTACAACTCTTTGTTCCTATACAAATTGTTCCTCCCCCCCCCCCCAAAGTATGCGACTAAAAAAAAGGGACTTCCTTTTTTCCTAATGTCAGTGGAATTCTAATAATTGTAAACATAAAAGAATGGGGGTCATTTATTTATTTCCTACCTTAAAATGAGAACTTTGGGCAGGAATAGACATTATAAAATGGCAGATGTGTGTCAGATCTGGCACTTCTGTGCTGGAAGCCTCTCAGGAGTATCCATTACAACTTGCCATGTGCTCCCATATCATTGTCTTGTACACTTGTTTCTCTTCCACCAACGTCCCTGCCAATGTTAGGGCAGTGCTAGGGAAAAGTACAACACAATTATCTCAGGACCCTGGGTAAGATGTAGGAGGGAGAGAAAGAATGTGGCACTGCCATTTTCAGCGGCAGTTCTAGACTTCATGTCATGTGTAGCTCTACCCACAGGATAGAAATAGAAAGTAGCATTCCAATTTTCCCTTTAACATTATATTTAATTTATATTAATAATTGATTAATGTTATAATTTCCAAAGCTTGGTTTTGTTGTTTATTCGTTCAGTCATTTCCGACTCTTCGTGACTTCATGGACCAGCCCACGCCAGAGCTTTCTGTCGGCCGTTGCCACCCCCAGCTCCCCCAAGGTCAAGTCTGTCACCTCCAGAATACCATCCATCCATCTTGCCCTTGGTCGGCCCCTCTTCCTTTTGCCTTCCACTTTCCCTAGCATCAGCCTCTTCTCCAGGGTATCCTGTCTTCTCATTATGTGGCCAAAGTACTTCAGTTTTGCCTTCCCTCAAGTGAGCAGTCTGGCTTTATTTCCTGGAGTATGGACTGGTTTGATCTTCTTGCAGTCCAAGGCACTCTCAGAATTTTCCTCCAACACCACAGTTCAAAAGCATCTATCTTCCTTCGCTCAGCCTTCCTTATGGTCCAGCTCTCGCAGCCATAGGTTACTACGGCTTGGTACATTCCTCTAAAATGGTATGCAGGTGGTTTAGGGATTAGAATAAGGGATTTGGGGTGGAGTTTGGAAAATCAGCAGAGAAGCAAAGAGCACTTTGGATACCATGCCCTTTGTTTTTCCTTAGCATTGCTTGTAATGAAGGCCAGATTTTATCTAAATGTTTCAAACTAGGTATTTCACTCAGCTGTGTGAGTATCTCACAAATCTACTGTAGAAAAATGATCAGAAAATGCCTAAGTATTTTTTTAAAATGCTGTTTCAAGGCATGTAGATGAGTGTTTGTGGGAGCACCTCTCCCTATATATGGCTGCCTGAGATTTGAGGTCTGTTGGAGGAGCCCTCCTCCATCTCTCACCAACACTAGATATACGCTATGGGATGTGGGAGAGGGCTTTCTCTGTTGTGGCACCCCGGCTGTGGAATGCCCTCCCCTTGGAGGCCCGACTGGTGCTGGCAATGGTTTCATGGCTTTTTAACAAAGTTTTTAATGGCTAAATTCACCAACCCTGTACATTGTTTTAATTGATTTTACTGTTTTAAATGCTGTACTGGTTTTAGCTTATTAATGGTTTAATTTGTTTTTAACTGTGGTATATTTATTGTTTTATATTGTTTGTATGTTTTTATCTGTACGCTGCCCTGAGATACTTGTGCTATAGGGTGGGATACAAATGTTTTAATAAAAAAAAATACTGATTAATATCTGATATTTAATGTCATCATATCACTTGATTCTATTCCACCACAGTCCCTAATAATTTTAACCGTGTTGGGAATATGGCATAGTCTCTGTGTGCAGTTTTCCACTTCTCAGCTTGTCAAATGGCATGTGTAAAAAAGTGTGATCCAGTGTCTTGAAGATACTAAGGAGGTTTGCAGGTAGAAAATGTCAGGTAATTAGTCAAAACAAAACTTTAGTGTTTCTAATAAAAGCAAACTTATATTACAGGAATTGTATTATGGAGGTTTCAGCAAAGTATTAATTATGTTTATAATTTCCCTGGCAGGTATATTTACATCCCAATGGGAGGATCTCACTGCAACATGTTTAAGATGTTGTTTTCCACAGCAATCACATTTGCTTTTGTAAGCTATTGGCATGGTGGACATAACTACCTCTGGTCCTGGGCTGTGCTTAATTGGCTTGGAGTAACTGCCGAAAATGGAGTGAAGAGGCTGGTTTCTCTTCCAGTTGTCCGTGACTTAATTGTAAGTTAATTCTTTTCCATGTTTGCAATATTTAAATTTAGGTTTAGGATTAGATTTTAATAATTCCTTGTCATAATGACCTCAAGTGGTGGAGTTCTGTTGTGAACTACGTACCCTGCTTGTTGTTGTTTATTCGTTCAGTCGTTTCCGACTCTTCGTGAGTTCACCAGCCCACGCCAGAGCTTTCTGTCGGCCGTTGCCCCCCCAGCTCCCCCAAGGTCAAGTCTGTCACCTCCAGAATATCATCCATCCATCTTGCCCTTGGTCGGCCCCTCTTCCTTTTGCCTTCCACTTTCCCTAGCATCAGTCTCTTCTCCAGGGTATCACACAGGGTATAGCACAGAACAAGTTGCATGGTGAAATATTATGGTACCAAACAAATGATGGAAGCTAATTTATTTTGTTCTTTAACATTCTGGAAAGTTGCTTGCAGGTATCCCCAGCCACTGTGGACGATGGGAGTTGTGATGCAGGGTGGGGGAAGGCTGATTTAGGGCATAAAGTGGCGTCAGCAATGGGGGGAGGGGTGCAATAGCAGAAAGTGCTGATGGCTGGGATAACGGCATAGAGCTCATGGCTGGGATATGGCACTTCTGTGCTGGATTGCTTCTTATTCCCTTGCTCAGCAGACTAGAGGCAAAACCATTGCAAGGCAGTGTGCTGCAAGACACATTAGAGAGGTACTTCCTCAAATTTTGGACTTGATTTGTTCCATGCTGGCTACAGACCTCAGCCATCAATGATTTAGAGCTAGAAAAAAATGACTCTATTGGTATCAAAGTAATTTTGTGCGGCACTGCAAAGCTCAAACCTCACAGTCTGGGGATGATCAAATGAAACCATATAGCCACTTTCAGGCTTGGTTAGCTGAGATTTTATTTTTATAAATTATATTAAAAATATTTAATTCTCTTTCCAGGTGTGCCATATCTATTGGTGAGAGTAGGGGTGGGGAACTCCCATATGTGACTCTGAGAGCAGCTATGTTACTGGGAGGTTCCCTGATCCTTAAGATTGACTACTGTTAAAATATAATCAGTTAAATGGAGCTGTGTATTCTTATCCTTATACATTTCAACTGGTCCCACAGACTGCAAAAATGGTAGATAAGGTGGTAACTAGGTGGAAGATAGATAGTTGTTCGGCAACCTGTGTTATCGTGGAGTTATTTTCCCCCAATCTTTCTTGCATTTTTGGAGTGGAGGTGAGGATGAGAGAAGTCATTGTTAGACATTATATTGAGGCCTGTCATTTTGAGTGGGCAGGAGCTGCCCAAAAGCTTTTTAACATCAAAAGGAGTTTGCCTTCAATGTCAGACATGCATGAAAAAAGCTGTTTTGGAATGCAAAATTCACAGAGACAAAGATCTGGATGGTAAATGTAACATTGAGACCCCCTTCAGCATCAGCTGACTTCTTTGGACTCCATGGGTCTTAATTTCCCAATTGTCTATATTTTCCTGCACAAAACAGTTAATGTCCCAAGGCTCTGGAAGATATCCATGAGCTGCCAACATCCCTCTTCCTTTTGGTCTTTTCAGAAAGAATCCCGATAATCTCCAAAACCAACTCACTGTTACGAGCATGAATCAAGATGTAGCCTCTTCTTGCCACCTGTATCAAGCATGATTTGATATGATAAGGGCCTACCCAGGCATATGCATTTAACTTCACACCTCCCATATGCTTTGGAAATGGTTGCATAGATTTATTTCCTGTTATTCCGCTGTGATGAGGCGTAGACTAATTATGAAATTAAGAATAGACTGGTTGAGATTTCAAAGTATCATCAATGCCATCTGAAGTAGATCATATTGAAATAATTGGAACTCGAGCTGAAATACACTGCTGCAAAACTTCAGCTGGGTTAGAGAAGTAAATGGGGATTAGCGAATGACATTAGAGACCCAGTTACCAGTAGGGGCAGGTACAGCATCCTGCCAGGACTACACCACTGGGTAAGGAAGCTTTCACTGAAATGCATTCACATTGCACAACTGATATTGACAGTCATCAAACGAGCATTTTATCGCATGTTCGCTACTGCCCACTTACAGATGTGTGCATGTCCTTTAGATGACGTCAGCTGCCTCCCGCGCATCTCCCTTCCACTCCTTTTTCCATCACAAAATAGACTCCTTTTAATCTGACTTTTAAAAATAAACAGTGTGCCACGATCTCCTCCTGTGTGCAGGAAAAGTGGCGCGATAAAAATGCCCCCTGAATGAATCATAGAATCATAGAATAGCAGAGTTGGAAGGGGCCTACAAGGCCATCGAGTCCAACCCCCTGCTCAATGCAGGAATCCACCCTAAAGCATCCCTGACAGATGGTTGTCCAGCTGCCTCTTGAATGCCTCAAGTGTGGGACAGCCCACAACCTCCCTAGGTAACTGATTCCACCGTCGCACTGCTCTAACAGTCAGGAAGTTTTTCCTGATGTCCAGCTGGAATCTGGCTTCCTTTAACTTGAGCCCGTTATTCCGTGTCCTGCACTCTGGGAGGATTGAGAAGAGATCCTGGCCCTCCTCTGTGTGACAACCTTTTAAGTATTTGAAGAGTGCTATCATGTCTCCCCTCAATCTTCTCTTCTCCAGGCTAAACATGCCCAGTTCTTTCAGTCTCTCTTCATAGGGCTTTGTTTCTAGACCTCTGATCATCCTGGTTGCCCTCTTCTGAACACGCTCCAGCTTGTCTGCATCCTTCTTGAATTGTGTAGCCCAGAACTGGACAATACTCTAGATGAGGCCTAACCAGGGCCGAATAGAGAGGAACCAGTACCTCACGTGATTTGGAAGCTATACTTCTATTAATGCAGCCCAAAATAGCATTTGCCTTTCTTGCAGCCATATTGCACTGTTGGCTCATATTCAGCTTGCGATCTACAACAATTCCAAGATCTTTCTCGTTTGTAGTATTGCTGAGCCAAGTGTCCCCCATCTTGTAACTGTGCATTTGGTTTCTATTCCCTAAATGAAGAACTTGGCATTTATCCCTATTAAATTTCATTCTGTTGTTTTCAGCCCAGCACTCCAGCCTATCAAGATCACTTTGAAGTTTGTTTCTGTCTTCCAGGGTATTAGCTATCCCACCCAAATTTTTGTCATCTGCAAATTTGATCAGCATTCCCTGCACCTCCTCGCCCAAATCATTAATAAAAATGTTGAAGAGCACTGGGCCCAGGACTGAGCCCTGTGGCACCCCACTCGTTGCCTCTCCCCAGTTTGAGAAGGTTCCCTTGATAAGTACTCTTTGAGTCCGATTCTGTAGCCAACTGTGAATCCACCTAATAGTTGTTCCATCTAGCCCACTTTTAGCTAGTTTGTTAATCAGAATGTCATGTGGTACTTTTTCAAAAGCTTTGCTGAAGTCAAGATATATGACGTCCACAGCATTCCCACAGTCCACAAGGGAGGTTATCCTATCAAAAAATGAGATCAAATTAGTCTGACAGGATTTGTTTCTGACAAATCCATGTTGGCTTCTAGTAATCACTGCATTGATTTCAAGGTGTTTACAGATTGACTTCTTTATAATCTGCTCCAGAATTTTCCCAGGGATGGATGTCAGACTGACTGGTCTGTAGTTCCCACGTGGGCCACGTGGTCTTCGTTTACTTCCTCTTTCCCCTCCGGCAAGAAAGAGGAAGTAATGAGGGACAAAAGTGGGGGCAGAGAAGTGACAGGAAGGAAACATGATGACGCTTTTTATTGAACTTTGATGGCATCAATAATTATCACCTGGGGAAAATAATAGCCACGGTTGATTATGCATGCAGTGCATTAACTGCCAATAAAACAAATGGGGCAGGCCCTGCCTGTACAGAACTACATGAGCAGTGCTTTCGTATACCATTTGTTAGAGTGCCTGAATCAGTGGATATATTTTTCAGTTAGCCCATCCAGAGAACCTATATATCAGATTCTCCATCCATGTATCCAGAATGAACAGGACATCTGTGCACCCTCATTTCTCATGCTGTTTCGGTCAAAAGAACAATCCTCAATAGAAAGGAAATTAAAAGCAGCATCTTTTTGCTGGTACATACATAAGCAGATATTTTTGCTAAGAACAGACACTTTTACACCCATGACTTTCCTGTCCCAAGTGATGTAAAAAGCAAACATCAAACCAAACTATATGTAGATGACTCATCTAAGAAGTTTGTTGAAATCCATCTCAATTGAAAAGCCAGCTCCCTAGTGATAAACATTATGATTTCATTTTTTAAAGAAAAGGTTAGCCATTCACCCCCAACAACTACAGGTGCAATACTTAGTCCTTTTCAGTGAAGAGTGGTGAAACTTATTGCTGAGAAAAAGCTACAAAATACTTACTTTGCAAACATACAGATACGTCTAGGCGCTCTCTCTATGTGGTATTTCATAGGAATCCCTCAATTTCATTTTCTCTTAGTTTCTCATTTTTCCAATTTCAAATTAAGTTGACCTCAAATTTCTGCAGTCTTAAGTTTGGTTCATCCTGAATTTTGAGATTTTTTAAATGTTTTTATGAAAATTCAGAAGCTTCATTGTGCACATTTCTCCCAATCCATGCATTTCTCTACATGTTGCATACACATTTTTATAAGCCTGTTCCCTAATTTAGTGCATTTTTGAACATTAGGTTCCACAAGTATGCATTTTTTGTGATTAGAGAACCCACAAAAGTTTGAATTTCAAAGGATAATTGAATTTTGGTTTGCATAGTGCTTTGAAAGTGCAAAATCAGGTAACTTCATGAACTGAACTAATTTCTCCCCATCCCTAGTATTTCATACTGACAGCAAACTTTAATGACCAAGCCATATTTTTTGGTGTGTGTTTAATCGACTTTGTAATCTAGGCATGTCTAGCTAAACTAATCCAAATCCTGTTGTCGTGACTCCAGACATAGAGAATGGAAGGAAATTGATAGTTTGAATTATGAACCGTAGAGAGAATTTCTCACAGTTACATCCCAGAGTATTTGTTAGAGGTAAATCTGCTAGGTCTTCAGTTGTGTGGAATTATTATTACTTGTTCCCCACTTTAGTAATGTGCATACCACCTTCTGGAATTCCTGCCATGTACCATGCCATGGTACCATGATCATGTTGCCATGTTACCCAGCAGATTTAAAACAAGCAAACAACATCCCCAAGAATTTGCATGTTTCACTCAGAAATAGCTTTTTATTTTTGGTAGTACCACTTAAATGTTCTGTGTTCCTTAAGGAACTGCTATATTCATTATATTACTCATGTACTACTTGAAATTATCATTTGAAAAGTTTGAAACGGTTAATTATCTTATTACAGGATTGGTTATCAAAAATAATTGCCTATGACTACATCAGGCTAAGAAGTGATAAGTCTATTGTTTATGTTTGTTTATGTTTATGCTTTTCCTCACAAAATGTTCAAGTCCTATATAATGGCAACTTCTACAGCAAAAATCAAAGGTTATGGAAATTTAGCACACCACCATTCAGGAGTATTTATTTCTAAAGAAGTACCAAATTATCAAGACTCTGCACGGCTGTCTGTACTTTCTGTTGTACTTTCTGCATTGAAATAGATCATCCAGGAGACAAGAACGTACAAAGAGTCTTTGTATTGGTTTTTATTTGAACAAAGTGTCTGTTTAAATGAATGCAGAGATTTATAGGCACTTGAAGCACAAAGAGTTTTGCTTTTTCTTCTAGTTTGACCATTGAACTCTTTTCACTGGAAAATTACTGTTTCCTTTCTGGCAGCTCAGGCAGAATAGACATTCAGATGTTTCCATATATTTTTGACATTGACATGTATAAGACATTTGAAACTTATGAGTAACAGCCCACCAGGACTCACCAAGCCAATTCATAGTCCTTCCGTTGCTGAAGACTCCCAGGCAGAGAGGCAGCAAACAGATGAGCCTGTGCATAAAGTTAAAAGGGAGCACTGTTAGCGCTGATAAGGGCATCCCAGCTGGGTCTCATCAAGGTGCTGCTATAAAGCTCAGGGAAGGAGCAGTTAGGGGAGAGATCTGGGGTGAGCAAAAGAAGGGAAGACAGGCTGGTGAGAGGGGTGTGCAAGAAGTCTGACAGACCTTCACTGCCATGGTGGATGCTGGAGGGGTGCCTTACCCCCAAGTCTTCCTTTGTGGGGACACTTGGAAATTCTTGCCTGGCAACCTCAGGAAGGCCTCAAGCATATTCAAGCTTGGGGTTAACATCTTTCTCTAAGGCACTGAAAGAACCCAACTTACTGCTTGGACAACCTCCTGTGAAGGAAGATGGGGAACAGTTGCCAACTGAAAGGCGAGTACTTAAAAAGGGGGGTGCTTCTGTAATTTAAAACCAGAAAGGAAGGGAAGAAGGTGTAATTCCTTGCCTTGATTTGGAAGTCTTTATGCTTTGCTTTGCCTCAGTGCTGCAACTGGAGGCAAAGACTTACAAATAAAAGGTGCTTGCACTTCTTGATGGACTCCTGTGATTAGTTGGCATAATGGGTTTTCTGGGGAATTGCACCAACTAACGTGATAGGCTTTCCACTAGAGGTCCCTTTCACGACCACAATGTAATTTACATTAGCTCTAGCTGGTTGGATACTGATGATATCGCTCTAAGAAAGCCACTGTATCAGCATGGTGACACTGATACCACATGGGCTTGACTGTTTCCCCATCCCTGGTTAGTGTTCAGCAGTAGCAAATGGTAAATACATGGCCCCATCCCTATTTCCTCCTGGTAGTGACTTTCAGGGAGTAGACACTCCCACATGAGCCAGTAATGGCCAATGGCTGTAATTAGTCTGCTCATGAATGATGTGGGTTTGATTAAAAGAAGGCAGGACATTCCACTGGGTGATTTGTTTTATATTGAATGAATGTGTCACTATTACCTCAGGATGAAGGCCATTGTCTGATCACCATTTCCCTCCAATTCTCAGCATTTATTTTTTGGTTTGAACCTCACCTTCCTACCAAGAAAACGGCACTCAAGGCAATTTGAGTGCCATTTTCAGTGCCATTTAAAATAAAATTTATACATATCCAATTTTTTCTTCATAGGATACTCTTCTAACGTTGCCACAGAAACCTATGAGTTTTCCACACATCTTCAGGGGTGGTCCCCTTAAATCCCTCTTGCAAATCGCAGGTTTTTGGCAAGGGAAATTATGTGCAATATCTTTCTTCCAGTCACAGCCAACGCTTAAATTCTGTGTTGTGTTCTGTTACGGTCTCGTTTGTTTTTGTGATGTGAGTCTACAGCAAATATCCACCACTGTTTCCCACCTAAGCTGACTCACACTGTAGATTGACTTCCAAGAGTGGCAGACGTTCAATTTATGACATATTTCCAGCTCCCAGAAGCAAACCATAATGGTGTTTTTATATCTATTCTATTCACATGAAATTTTCCATCTTCATCCCAACCCCAAACATCAACTTTTATATGTTTATTTACAACATTACTTATTTTCCTTTCAGAATTTTGGGCATATGACAGAGTTACAATTGTAGCATTTTATAAATTTTCTATACTGGAAGCCCACCATTAAAGATAGGCCTGAATTGATGTTCTCTGTATATGAACAGGGACAAAACCAATTTGCCACAGCATACAGATCATTTGATCCTATAAGCAGCTATAAACCAGTTAGTGGAATGTTTAATATCCAGTTTTAGCTTCTCACATAGTACATTCATAACGTTTCTGGATTATAATTTTTTAATTTTTTTTTAATGTTTGAGAGCTCTCTCCATGGTAAATGAAAAGCTACTTAAGGACAGATATTGTCCACATTTTTGATTGAAGACATAACTGTGTGTATAAATTTCGGTCAGTCCTGTTCTCAGTTTTAAAAATGAGTGTTTAACAAGTGTGTGGTGTTTTTTTCTTCTTTGAAAAAAAACGAATGAAGTTAAGCCACTTAGGGCGCTGACCTATTGATTCTGACCTCGCTGATCGGAAGCCCTCCAACTCAGTAACTTCCAAGATTCTTGCTCCCTGCCAGATGGAAGCCGGCAGGGCTGGAGGAGCAGCAGAGGCAATCTTTGCCTCCCCATCTTCCAATCTCATTTATTTTTGTTAGATGGTCTTTTCGGCAAGGGTGCTTTATAGTCTCAGGGAAGGAGACTGGAGGAAGCTCGGGATACATCGTATCTTGGCCTCACCAGTCTCCTCCACTCCTCACCCACCTGAACAACCACTTTCCTCCCTCTCCGAGGTAGCTTTTCTGATCTCCAAGAGGCAGCCAGCACAGTTGTCTCAATGCTGTCTGTGAGGAGTTAGGTCTCAAGTCACAGACTCCCCAGATTGCTTTCTCCGACTCAGAAGGGGTTTTCGGAGCCATCCGATGGTCCCTGGGATGCTGCTCAACCAGGGATCATAGGATGGCTCTCTTCCTAGATATATAATGCATAGTGTTATTTTATTTGCATATCCAATTAGAAAATTACAATACATGCATTAGATAATATCCTTAATAATATGTTTTCTAAATGTGTATTTCATAATCAAAATGATTTAAACAATATTACCAGGTAGCCATGATAATACTGTGCTAGCAAAAGGCCCTTTGATATACCACTTATTTTGCAAGATGGTGGATTGTTGGGCTATCTATAATTTTAGCTGTTTAAAAGGTGGCAGTCCTACATAGCACATGTTTTAAGGACTTGACCTACAATGCAATCCTGTACATGTCTACCCTGCAGTAAACCTATTGGGTAATACCTATTTACCTCTCAGATAAATAGGTATACGATTGCAGCTTTAATTATTCTTAAAGAATAAGGTGAGAGTTTGGATAGAATGCCTCTTCCAACTATTCCTTTCCTCTTGGGTGCAAATTCAGTGTTCAGAGTTATATATCATCACCAATCTGGGTTAAAATGAACCAGGGATGTTTCTAAATTCATTAGGAAAGCCCAGTTTTAATCAGGGCTCGCATGTTGATTTTAGGAGCCAGTTTAGAAACAAGGGAATTTGCATTAAACTATGACTGGCTCAATCCAGTTCATTACAAGACTAGTTTAAAAACTGAAATAAAGAGCTGAAAGCTTCACAGAGGAGAACACTTGTTTCCAAAAAGAAGAACTGAATTTTGTCAAGCTTGTGATGTAAAGTTTGATTGTGTTATAGGTACAGAATGCAGAAAAGGTAATAAATTATTGAATTGCTTTTTAAAAAAAACAAATGCAAGTATAAATAATGACACCTGTAAGTATTGGGCTGTAATACTATGCTTATTTACCTGAGAATAAGTCCGACTGAAGTCAGTGGGACTTTCATCTGAATAGACATGTATAAGGTTGCAGTCTTAAATTTTAATATAAAGGCTTCATATCATGTCATATTTTCAATCTGTTTTTTTAAAGCTATCTAATCCAGTGATATGAGTTCTTAGCACCTTCGAAAGGAAAGTATATAGTAAATGGTTAATTGGCCTCTTAAAAGAATAAAGCAATTGCCTTAGAAGAAGAAGAAGAAATTATAGAGAAAAGAAAGGTTTCTTCTTTTTAAGTTAATGGTTACTTTGACAATTTGTTTATAGGTTTAGTGGAGCATTTTTATTGTTATTTTTTCATATGGCTGTCTTATTGTATTTTATATCATGTTTTTATACTGTTTGTTTTATACTTTGAATGGTTTTAAATTTTGTGAACTGTCCAGGGAGCTTCAGCTATTGGGCGGTATAAAAAGGTAATAAATAACTAAATAAATGTTGATATTTTATTTGATATTTTTGGCACTATCCAATATTGCCAGCCCACTCACGCTACTGATGTACTGCTAGCCTAGACAACCTTTGTTGTACACCAACGAAAAACTTGTTGTGCCAGCTTACACTATTGCCTTATTACTAGATAACTCTTATTCTAGTGGAACATCAATAGAGTAAATGGAGCGGCAGTGCTGGATACTGCCCATTGTATTCTATATGATGATAATGTTAGTTACTTTGGGCCTCCTTTTGGAGAGAAAAATGGGATACAAATAATTGACAATGATGATGATTAATACGTTTAATTTACTGCTTGAATTTAATTCTTCCTATTCATGTCTATTAACCTATAAGGGCTTATTATTATTATTATTATTATTATTATTATTATTATTATTATTTATTTATATAGCACCATCAATGTACATGGTGCTGTACAGAGTAAAACAGTAAATAGCAAGACCCTGCCGCATAGGCTTACATTCTAATAAAATCATAATAAAACAATAAGGAGGGGAAGAGAATGCAAACAGGCACAGGGTAGGGTAAACAGGCACTGGGTAGGGTAAAACTAACAGTATAAAGTCAGAACAAAATCAAGTTTTAAAAACTTTAGGAAAAAGAAAAGTTTTTAGCTGAGCTTTAAAAGCTGCGGTTGAACTTGTAGTTCTCAAATGTTCTGGAAGAGCGTTCCAGGCATAAGGAGCAGCAGAAGAAAATGGTCGAAGCCGAGCAAGGGAAGTAGAGACCCTTGGGCAGGCGAGAAACATGGCATCAGAGGAGCGAAGAGCACGAGCGGGGCAATAGTGTGAGATGAGAGAGGAGAGATAGGAAGGAGCTAGACAGTGAAAAGCTTTGTAGGTCAACAGGAGAAGTTTATATTGGATTCTGAAGTGAATTGGAAGCCAATGAAGAGATTTCAGAAGTGGAGTTACATGGTTAGAGCGGCGAGCCGAGAAGATGATCTTAGCAGCAGAGTGGTGAACAGAAACCAACGGACTGATGTGAGAAGAAGGAAGGCCAGTGAGAAGAAGGTTGCAGTAGTCCAACCGAGAAATAACCAATGCATGAACAAGAGTCTTGGCAGAAGAGACAGACAAAAATGATCGAATCCTGGCAATATTATACAGGAAAAAACGACAGGATTTAGCTACTGCCTCAATATGAGGAATAAAGGAGAGATAATATAGGCTTCTGTGTTTGTTGTTTTGGGTATTGGCTATTATATTGTGATATTGATGTTAACTGTTAAGGTCTAAAACAAAATCCCAATTCCCAAAAGCAAGATATACTTTGTTGTTGTTTATTCGTTCAGTCGCTTCCGACTCTTCGTGACTTCATGGACCAGCCCACGCCAGAGATTTCTGTCGGCTGTCGCCACCACCAGCTCCCCCAAGTCAAGTCTATCACCTCCAGAATATCATCCATCCACCTTGCCCTTGGTCGGCCCCTCTTCCTTTTGCCTTCCACTTTCCCTACCATCAGCCTCTTCTCCAGGGTATCCTGTCTTCTCATTATGTGGCCAAAGTACTTCAGTTTTGCCTTCCCTCAAGTGAGCAGTCTGGCTTTCCTCAAGTGAGCAGTCTGGCTTTATTTCCTGGAGTATGGACTGGTTTGATCTTCTTGCAGTCCACGGCACTCTCAGAATTTTCCTCCAACACCACAGTTCAAAAGCATCTATCTTCCTTCGCTCAGCTTTCCTTATGGTCCAGCTCTCGCAGCCATAGGTTACTACGGGGAATACCATTGCTTTAACTATGCGGACCTTTGTTGTCAGTGTGGTGTCTCTGCTCTTAACTATTTTATCAAGATTTGTCATTGCTCTCCTCCCAAGAAGTAAACGTCTTCTGATTTCCTGGCTGTAGTCAGCGTCTGCAGTAATCTTTGCGCCCAGAAATACAAAGTCTGTCACTGCCTCCACGTTTTCTCCCTCTATTTGCCAGTTATCAATCAAGCTGGTTGCCATAATCTTGGTTTTTTTGAGGTTTAACTGCAACCCAGCTTTTGCACTTTCTTCTTTCACCTTTGTCATAAGGCTCCTCAGCTCCTCCTCGCTTTCAGCCATCAAAGTGGTGTCATCTGCATATCTGAGATTGTTAATGTTTCTTATTGTGATTTTAACTCCAGCCTTGGATTCGTCCAGCCCACCACGTCGCATGATGTGTTCTGCATACAAGTTGAATAGGTAAGGTGAGAGTATACAACGCTGCCGAACTCCTTTCCCAATCTTAAACCGCTCCGTTGTTCCATGGTCTGTTCTTACCGTTGCTACTTGTTCGTTATACAGATTCCTCAGGAGGCAGACAAGATGACTTGGTATCCCCATACCACCAAGAACTTGCCACAGTTTGTTATGATCCACACAGTCAAAGGCTTTAGAATAGTCGATAAAACAGAAATAGATGTTTTTCTGGAACTCCCTGGCTTTCTCCATTATCCAGCGGATATTGGCAATTTGGTCTCTAGTTCCTCTGCCTTTTCTAAACCCAGCTTGTACATCTGGCAATTCTCGCTCCATGAATTGCTGGAGTCTACCTTGCAGGATCTTGAGCTTTACCTTGCTGGCATGTGAAATAAGTGCCACTGTACGATAGTTGGAACATTCTTTAGTGTTTCAGTTTTTTGGTATGGGGATATAAGTTGATTTTTTTCCAGTCTGATGGCCATTCTTGTGTTTTCCAAATTTGCTGGCATATGGCATGCATCACCTTGACAGCATCATCTTGCAATATTTTAAACAGTTCAGCTGGGATACCGTCATCTCCTGCTGCCTTGTTATTAGCAATGCTTCTTAAGGCTCATTCAACCTCACTCTTCAGGATGTCTGGCTCTAACTCACTGACCACACCGTCTGAGCTATCCCCGATATTATTATCCTTCCTATACAGATCTTTTGTATATTCTTGCCACCTTTTCTTGATCTCTTCTGTTTCTGTTAGGTCCTTGCCATCTTTGTTTTTGATCATACCCATTTTTGCCTGGAATTTACCTCCGATGTTTCTAATTTTCTGGAAGAGGTCTCTTGTCCTTCCTATTCTATTGTCTTCTTCCACTTCCACACATTGCTTGTTTAAAAATAATTCCTTATCTCTTCTGGCTAACCTCTGGAATTTTGCATTTAATTGGGCATATCTCCCCCTATCACTGTTGCCTTTTGCTTTCCTTCTTCCTTGGGCTACTTCCAGTGTCTCAGCAGACAGCCATCTTGCCTTCTTGGTTTTCTTTTTCTTTGGGTCATTTTTTGTTGCCACCTCTTGGACAATGTTGCGAACTTCTGTCCATAGTTCTTCCGGGACCCTATCTACCAAATCAAGTCCCTTAAATCTATTCTTCATTTCCACTGCATATTCATTAGGAATATTAGTGAGCTCATATCTAACTGATCTGTGGGTCTTCCCTATTCTCTTTAGTTTGATTCTAAATTGTGCAGTAAGAAGTTCGTGATCTGAACTACAGTCAGCTCCAGGTCTTGTTTTTACTGTGTGTATAGATGTCCGCCACCTTTGGCTGCAAAGGATGTAGTCAATCTGATTTCGGTGTCGGCCATCTGGTGAAGTCCATGTATACAGCCGTCTTTTTGGTTGTTGGAAGAGAGTGTTTGTTATGCACAGTGAGTTGTCCTGGCAGAATTCTATCAGCCTATGTCCCGCTTCATTTTGTTCTCCTAGACCATGCTTACCTGTAATTCCAGATGTCATTTGATTGTCCACCTTAGCGTTCCAGTCTCCTGTAACGAAAATAACATCTCTTTTTGGTGTATTATCCAGTAGGTGCTGCAGATCCTCATAGAACTGATCTACTTCTGCTTCTTCAGCATCTGTGGTTGGGGCATATATTTGGATCACTGTGATGTTGAATGGCTTACCTTGAATTCAAATTGAGATCATTCTATCATTTTTTGGATTGTATCCAAGCACTGCTTTAGCCACTTTATTATTAATTATGAAGGCTCCTCCATTTCTTCTGTGATCCTCTTGTCCACAGTAGTAGTAGATCTGGTGGTGATCTGATGTGAAGTGGCCCATTCCAGTCCATTTCAGTTCACTGACACCCAATATATCTATATTTAATCTTGACATCTCACCAATAACCACATCCAATTTGCCCTGGCTCATAGATCTTACATTCCAGGTTCCTATGGTGTGTTGATCTTTAGAACATTGGATTCCTCGTTCACCACCAACACCGTCGGCCGCTAGCCGTCCTTTCAGCTTTGAGCTAGCTGCGTCATCACATCTGGGGCTAGTTGAACTTATCCTCTGTTCCTCCCCAGTAGCATTTTGACCATCTTCCGATGGTATACCGACATATCTCTGGTTGTACTGATCCATTTAGTTTTCATGGCAAGAATACTGGGGTGGGTTGCCATTACCTTCCCCAGGGATCGTATTTAGTCTGACCTCTCTACCGTGACCTTCCCATCTTGGGTGTCCCTTCATGGTTTAGCTCATGGCATCCTTGAGGTGCTCAAGCTCCAGCACCACAACAAGGTAATGATCTCCTTTGCTGGAGATATATATTTTACCATGACATAAAGTTGAGTGGTTGCTTTGGGTGGCAGCTTCTAGAGGGGAGAGGCCATTTTCCTGTCTCATAACATGCAGTTCCATCATTTGATGGAACTGCATATTGTGATGGAATTACGGGGTTTCCACCCCTGTGTTTCCCTTGTTAGGGCAGGGCAGGGGTTTACAAGGGAGAATCACTGGGCAGGAGGGCATAATTAACCTTTCTCTTCACAGCAGTTATCCCCCTGCAAATACCCCTAGGTTATAACAAGACTCTGAAACTAAAGAAGCCCAGCTGCAGGGAAAAGCAATCCAGGGAGTTTTTGCAGGATAAGCTTCCCTCTCTCACTCTCAGTGATGCAGTTGTAAATTTTGAAATGCAGAGGCTCATTATCACTGTCTCTGTAGCCTATCCCCAAGGCAAGTCCAGAATTGCAGGCAGCTGTGTTGATTCATATCAACAAACCAATTCTAGTAGTTTTGATATGCCTGGAGCAGGCCTTTTGTAAAGCTAATGGGCCTTAATTGGCCATTCAAGACCAAGGAACCACAAATGGCTTAGCATTACAATAAAGAACAATATATCGTTGCTAGGAAAATTAATTCCTGCCCAGCTACTGTGAGGATTGTAGTTAAATTCAGATGAAACAGGGAATTCTGAGTGTCCCTGCTAATAAAAAACATGCCCATGCAATGCTGCATTCCTGTGAGCCCTGGTTCTACTACACCACTACTCATCCACCAATCTTCCCCTAAAAATATCCTCTTCTTTTTCGCCTTTACCTCCAGGCATAGGTTGAGAAAGCATTTGTTTCAGGTATAAAGCTTAGCTCTGCCCTGTGTGTGTCATTAAAATGTGAAATGAGAGAAGGTATTATTCTGACTAGCAGTTGCACTAACAGCTAAAGAATTTCTTTCCAGTATTACGATTGTGCTAATTTTCTTTCTAAGATGCCTTTTTAAAATTCCTTTTCAGAATCACTTTTTGTCCCCAAGAAGTTCTCGTCGATTCCATGCAGCCCTGGCATCTGTATCCACCACATTCTTGATTTTCTCTAACCTTATCTTTCTGGGAGGAAATGAGGTTGGCAGAATCTACTGGAACAGGATCTTCATAGAAGGCAAGTTATATCAGTCCAAATGTTTGCTTTTCAGGTTTTACCTTCGATTGTAAGACACCGTCGATTCTAAGATGCACACTAATTTCAGTACCACCAACAGGGGGAAAAAGCTTTGATTCGAAGAAAAAATAAATTTCTTTGAACATCTTTTACGAGTAGAATTTCTTAGAATATCTTAGAATTTCTTAGAAAGAGCTGGGTTTTGGGGCCACTGGGCTGGGAGGGGCTTAGGGGTAAGCAAAAAACCAGGTGCTTACCCTCCCAGCTCCTCCTCCCGGCTCGCAGCTGCTGCAGGAACTTCCTCTTTTGGAGGCCTGCCTGACCGAGGAGGAGAGAGACGACTGTAGCTGGAGCTGCCGTGTGAGAGCAGCTTCGGTGGAGCAGCACTTCTTTAGCCTCTGGGCACAGGTTATTCCGCGGGCATGAGGAGTTCCAGGCGGGACGCGCGTTTCCCAGCACGGCGGCTGGGGGGGGGGGAACCCGGTGCTTGGGGGGGTGAGCCTCCTGACTCTTGGAGCCGTGTGTCTTCCCGGCACGGCTGACGAGGGCCGGAGCTATAGGCCCCAATCAGCCTGCAAAGCAATCTTAAAAAGCCCTGCTTGCTCAGCTTTCTAAAAGCAATAAAGCTAGAGAGAATGGATGTTTCAGACCCTTTTTTAATAGGATAGAGTCTTTCTGCATCTACTATATTGCTTTGATTCTAAGACGCCATCGATTCTAAGACGCACCCCATTTTTAGAGCTGTTTATTTAGGGAAAAAAGTGTGTCTTACAATCGAAGAAATACGGTATTTAAAACAGCCACCTAGAACTTGATTCAGCATTGCTAACCAAGTAAACACCAAACAACTGCCTCTGACGTAGGGATCTCCATTGCCGGGGAATCCGTCTCTTTTTGGGCCCGATGGATTCCCACGGTGCCACTGAGCCAGGAGGTTGCTCCCCAAATCTGGGCTGTTTTTTTTTGTTTGGGGTTTGCATAAAAAGCAGTTTGAGCAAATTGCTTTATACGGATCAAGTCGGGCCAGCTTGCAAGAAAGCAAGCCAAAGTCCAGGGAGGCTGAGCTCACTAAAGCTCAGCCAGCTTCATCTCCATCCCCCCCCCCCCCGCGCCCCACAGATGGATACCATCTGTATTCAAATAATAATAATAGTAATAATAATTATTTATTTATTTATTTATTTATTTATTTATATAGCACCATCAATGTACCTGGTGCTGTACAGAGTAAAACAGTAAATAGCAAGACCCTGCCGCATAGGCTTACATTCTAATAAAATCATAATAAAACAATAAGGAGGGGAAGAGAATGCACCAAACAGCCACCGGGTAGGGTAAAACTAGCAGTATAAAGTCAGAGCAAAATCAAGTTTTAAAAGCTTTAGGAAAAAGAAAAGTTTTTAGCTGAGCTTTAAAAGCTGCAATGCCATTTCACTCTGCTTCTGCTATGTACACTTCGTTGAACTAGTATTTCTTGCCCTTGACATTCTAACAGCAGTAGTAACCATAGCATTTACCTAGTGCTCATTGGTTTAAAGACTGAATATTTATTTATTTATTTTATTCAATTTTTAGATGCATTTTCTGCCATAATGGTACTCCAAGTGACCTATAGGAAAGCACCAAACCAATGTAAAACAAGAATACAAAATCCATAAAGCCTAACAACAACTCTATATGTCAAAGCTGGATAAAGTAAGCAGCAGCCGTTAAACACACTGCAGATAGTACAATCAGCCACAGGGAAATGCTTTTTAAGGACAGCATGCTGTTGATTTTCGTTACCAGCCACTGAAATAACCATAAGGTGGGAGCCAGGTGGCTCTCACAGGCAAATGTTTTCCTCAAAGTGGGTTGCCATGGCTATGAAGGCTAAGCCCAGTCCCAGAACAATATTTCTATTTAGTGTTGAGGTCAGAATAGAAACACGTTTGGAACAACGTGCAGTGTCTTATGCTGCCAGCCTGGGGAGTTAGTGGTTGTTAAAGCAACCTGAAATCAGCAGAATCACGCATTTCTAGAACTGAGATGGCCAGAGGAACTCACAGAAGGCAGCTCTGCTGACCTATCCTGATCCGGAAGCAAATGTTTCTGCTGATTTCCAGGGTTCCTTTATGAAGCACTAATTCCCCATCCCTGAAGCAGGAGCACAGCAGGCCTTTTGGATACTGCCCATAATCTTCAAATTCAAACTATGCAACGAGAAAAAAGGATGAAGCGTACTTCTTAAAATTTAGGATGTTGACGTTCAGAGCTAATTTTGTGAATTGTGCTGTATGTATATTCTGAAGAATAACATATGTCTCATAATCTTCTGGTCTCAGAGATACAGTGCACATTTCCCCCACAAAAACTATTGAATGTTACCTTCTAAAATAGATTTCAAATATTGGCATACAGTATTCTGTTTTTAAAAGTAATAATTTTTAACATGGAGTTTTATTCTTTTGTTCTCTTACCTTTTATCTTTTATTGTTTGCTGCAGTGGAATCTGTCTAGATGTGAAGCTGTATATAAATAAATGAATACAATATTTACATATATGGGTAGCAAAACTAGTGGTGATGCATTGATATTCCTTGCTGGAAACTGAGCTGAGGTAAAACTATGTTCGCCTGCAATGTTAATGTTTCAGGAACTCCAGAGAGGAAATGATTCAATCTGATCCTCTTTGCATATTAGTCTTACCATTAAGCAAAGTGAAGTAGCCTGCCTCAGCTGGCGGATTTAGCGTACCAATATTGGGCAGCAAATAATCAATTATTATTATTATTTTCCCCTTTGACACAGAACTAGGGATGGGACAACCAGGGAAGAAGGCAGGTTTTTCAAAAGTGCACACTTTCTCCCATTGACTAACATGTGAAAATGCAATATATGCCATTTTAAGGTTGTGCATTTCTTAATATGTGCATTTTTAAAAGTACACAGCCCCCCCCCCAGCTTTACAGTATGGGAATATTTAAACATGGGCATATATACATACGTATTATTTTTTTAAAAAAGTGTTTTAAAATGCACACAACTTTAAATGCACAACAAAGTTCTGCATTTTAAAGCTCTGCATTTTAACGTTCTGCATTTTTAAAAAGTGTAGATTTTTTAAAGTGCACACTTTTTGGAAGCAAACGCAAGTTTGGGAATTTGCAGAGAATTTCAAAGAACAAGTGCTCCCATTCGCATTTGGGCTTGAGAACAGGGTGTTTTCAAGTGATTTGCTAACTGAAATGAAATTCTGATAAATCCCTACACAGACCAGCAAAATCCCAGAAGATTATCTGCATTAGTCTCTTTTAGCAAAAAACAACTCTTGCATCTTAAAAGCCTAACATTTAGGCTCAGTTCAGACAACATGTTAGTCAATGCAGTGTGAAAACTCCACTCAATGGTTGGGTTTTTAAGAGGTTCTCCCCACACAACATGTTCTAACTTCACCATTGTGTGACTGTGGGCTACCATGTAGTTGAGTAAAATCCATTGTGATTTTTGATTGGCAGTTCCTCCACCCTCTCTCCTCCCCTGGTCCTCCCGATGGTATCCCATCAGCTATTGCTGTAAAAAAGCAATCCTGGCGCCTCTCCTAGCAATGCACTCACTCCTTTTGCTGCTCCTGCCAGGGAAATCTGTAGCCAGTGGGAAAAGTCAACTCAACACAATGGAGAACTCCATGGAGCCCTCCACACAGCACACAATGCAATGGTTGTTCAAGAACTCTCCTCTGCACAATGTGGATATTCAGTGTGGAGTGGTGTTTGTTTAGTTTTTTTTAAAAAAAAACCTCTACTGTGGGGTGGAGTTTTTCTGCCAGACAACACATTTCTCAACGGTGGTGTAAAAACTCCACCGTGGAGTTCTAAAATCACCGTTGAGAAGCATGTTGTGTGAACTGAGTCTGTTGCACAAACTTTCATAGGCAAGAGTCTATGTCATCAGATGCAGAGAGTGACTAGTATACCAGAAACATTTCCTCTCTGCTAAAAAGACCCACTGCGTCAGTACATATCATACAGAGTTTCAGGTACTTCGGTGATAATTGTTTTTCTGTACAACTTCTGCTGTTCCCATTGTGCAGTAAATAAGATCTGAAAGATCACTTTGAAGTAATTCGCTGGATAGACAGCTACCCATAATACCCCAAAGCAAAAACTAATTTTAAAACTGCACAGGGCAATGGTATTACTTCTTCCTCGTGAAGATGTAAGAGATATTAAATTACTTTCCATTAAAAATAGTCTTTCCCTGACCTTCTCTTCCCTCTGAGGGCTGGTACCTAGAAGAACTTTGTAAATAATCATTTGTAGGATGATTGCCTTGCCTTCCACTTCCAATCCTCATCTTTGCTCTTCCTCTGCTAGCTCACTGCTGCCGAACTGCCACTGTGGTTTCTGAGAGCTTCTTCAAAACTGAATTTGGTACTTGGGCTGAAAGAGGTTCCCAATCAAAATGCGGTATTGTAGGATAAAATGCATTTAGAAATACATTCATGGATAGAAAATACATTTAGAAAGCCATGTTTTAGGACAATATACTTAGGGAGTAATTCTTTGTTTCCTAAACAGCTTCTGGGGGTCATAGGATATTTTGGTTTCCTGGCTGTGAGCTCAGAGACAGGGCTTGGAGCAAAGAAACCACACTCTTGTCCCCCTCATGGCCAAGGCAGAGAGAACCACTCTGAGTGCTCTTATGAGCACGAGCTCATAGAAGGTAGAAATGGTGTGGGGACGGAAGGAGCCTGGGGATGTGGAATTATGAGGTATCCCCAGTTGTCCTCAGCCTCCTTTCTTCCTCCTCCCTGAAGCCTCCGCTAGATGGGTAAAAACACCCATCTAGCTCTAATGCAGAGCAGGAGTCAAAATGGATACTCATAAGCTTCTGGATTCGGAGGCTGCATTGGATGCTTGCAAGTCTCCATGTTCAGAGGCTGACAAGTAGCCAAGATGTATCCCATAGGATTGCGCCCTTAAGGTGCAATCCTATGCATGCTTAGATGGAAAAATATCTACAGTTCTCAGCATTTCCCAGTCAGCCATCCTGGCTGGTGAATGCTTAGAATTGTAGGACTTTTCTCTGTCTAAACATGCATAGGACTGTACCCTAAAAAATTGTGGTTTGAGAAAAAATAAAATTAGATATGCATATTTTTTTGAAGAAAATACATTCAAAATGACATATTTAAATACAAAATTATTATGGATTAAAACCACACACAGTAGGTAGATTAATGCAGAAACAGGATGGAGTGGATTTATGCATGAACATGTGTGACCCTGACCCTGACTGGAAATAGACTGGTATGCCCATTCCTATCTGGCACATAGCCCAATATAACCCTCTCTTTGTTTAGATTCTTTGTGTAGAGATAGAAAACCAGTAATTTTCATGGGGAGGTAAGATCAGTATCTAAAAATAATTTGTACACTATTTTTAGAGGCAAGAGACGAAAGCATGATTTTCTCCCAGATTACCAGATTGTCTCGACTGTTCAGGCTCCTGTTGAATCAAATTATTTTAGACAGGCCTTGTATTTAAAACTGAACTGGAACATGGCAATTTTAAACCAAGGAACGATGGGTAGATGTGTAAGTATACAACTGCATCTACACTCGCCGGCCTTGATCCTGCAATCAGATTTATTGTTGAGAAATATATGAGGCTTCTGGAAATTCCAGAATTACATTTTATCCCGGACTTTGCTTTGTTCTTCGTGTTAAGCTCCCACATCACTTTCCTCTTTACGGTTTCATTCAATGGCTTGGTGTGTTGTCCCCAGAACATTCTGCTTGGCATTACAAGGAGAATTGTTTTTAAAAGAGAAGCATAATATTGAGAGCTGTAATGGAGTTTAGAGGTAGAAAAGCTTTAACTGCTACTGAGACGAACTATGGCAAGGACAAATGTAAGATGATACAACCAGGAATAAAGAACTAAATCCAGAAATATAAAATGAGGGAGAGTTGACCTGGAGTGGTGAGCTAACGGGTCTCAGGCGATTAATTATTGAGATGCCTGTTGCTGCGTTCTGCTGTTATATTAATGTTTTAATCCTGTTTTCTTATATTGGCTGCTGTGGTTTAAACTGATTTTTTTTAATGATACATGACTGTAGGCTGCCTGAAAGGCCCACTTGGTCCAAAAGGCAGAATATAAATTGAAAAAATAAATAAAAAGGCAAGAAAACACCTTTCCCTTGCCATAGACACAACATACTCCTGCCCTAGAAATAATGGAAAAACAGAATGCAAATTCATCTGAGAAAATGTAGAGCAGCTGGAAGTGTGTTTGAATGTAACCCTATTTACAAAGTTGGTGTTTCACTGACCAGTTCTTTGGAAGGGAAAGGGACAATGGTGACTCCAGCCTCTGGTGCCACTTAAATCGCTAACTGGCAGGATTGCTGCCCTTCAAACAGAGGACACCTAAGCAATGGTTTGAGAAATGGTGAATGTTGGGCTCTGGGCTCTGAAGTGACACGCCAAGGTCCCTTAAGGGGGTCCCCCAGTGGAAAGTGATATGAGTCCAACCCAATGCCTCCAGCTTATTATTGCATTTATATCCTGCCTTTTTTTCTCCAAGGAACCCAGAGTGGCGTACATAATCCTCCTCCTTTCCATTTTATCCTCAGCCCAACCCACCTCACCTGTGAGGTGGATTGGGCTGAGAGTCTTTGACTGGCCCAAAGTCACCCAGTGGGTTTCCATGACTAAGTGGAGACTAGAACCCAGAGCTCCCGACTCCCAGTCTGACATTTTAGCAGCTACACCACACTGGCTTCGATGTTCCATGATGATGATGGTAATAATGATATATTTATTTCTTACTCACCTCTCCTTCTGGATCGAGGTGGGGAACAACATTAAATACAGAAGTACCATAAAATGCATAAAATTGATTATAATATCTGATACAATATTAAAGTAACAATTGGACATCATAAAATTCATCTGCGTAGGCCTGCTAAAAGAGGCTATAGCTGTCTTAAACTTGGAGAGAGAGAGAGAGAGTTAAGTTGACAAATCTCTTCCGGCAGGCCATTCAACAGACTTGAGGGTGACAGAAGAAAAAAGTCCTCTGGGTAACGGTAGTCAGACTAATTTTCGCTGACTGAAGTAAATTCTTCTAGAGTGCTTTATTCACAAAAATAAACAAAGCAGAATTAGTAAACCTCTTAAATACAGAACTTGAGATAAAGGAGGGCTAGGCATATCTAACTTAAACTATTACTATGAAGCCTTTTAGTTAAAACAACTAATCCACATCATATGCAACTCGAAAGGAATTGCATGGGTGGGGATGGAACTACAACATGCAATACCAGTTATTAGAGCTATGCCATTCCTCCCTCCCTCATGGCCCAAGATAAAGCAAATTGAAAAGCGAATTCTCCAAACAACTATGACAGTGTGGAAGAGGTGGGAGAAAATTCTTGCCCAACCGCTATCACCTCTAATACCATTTTTGAATCTACTTGACTTTAGGGACAGAGAAAAGTATGCCCAACATGGGAAGTGGGAGAAGAAGGGTAAATTCAGAATTGGAGACTTATTTGTTAGAGGCCACCCTATAACAGAGGGATCTCTGCGCATAAATAATTAAAAAAGAGGACACCTTCAAAATGTTCTCTTGCAACCCTTCAAATAGAGAACTGTTCTCTGTAAAAGGGACACATGGCCACCCTACATCCCTTTAACCCTCCCCATTTAATGTTTTATTCGCCTACAGCTCAAATTTGTTTCAGATAATAACTTTTGTATACAATTTGTCCTAACACACACACAAACACACATCATTGGGAGAGGTTGTTCTTCTTGTTATAAATTACGTGCTAAAAAATAAACAAAAATATAGCTCTTAACTGTAAGGGCCATTATTCTTGAAGCTAGACTAAGATAGAAATTCTAAATATGATATTTACTCTTGTTAGCTGTTACCGTTTCCCAGCAGTAAATAGTAGTAATTATCCTCCAGGTAGGAAAATAAGTTCTGGTGGGGAGCAGAGGAATGTGGGCATGGTAACCCACAGCATACAAAAAGCAAGCATATTAAGAAGAGGAAAAAAGGTTTGAATGTCATTCAAAATGTTAAAAGTGGGCTTTTGGAAGGCATGGTTTCTGTTTGTTCTGCAGCTGAAAATTCCTCCCATTGCAGTATTTATGTTGAAAGCATTTTCTGTCATCCCAGTGGA
Organism: Elgaria multicarinata webbii; assembly: GCF_023053635.1. Lineage (NCBI taxonomy): Eukaryota > Metazoa > Chordata > Lepidosauria > Squamata > Anguidae > Elgaria > Elgaria multicarinata. Next base: position 30,440,304 of record NC_086174.1, read on the forward strand.
TAAGATTGGTGGAGGAGAGTCATGCTTGAATGCAACTCTATAATTTATTCCAGAAGTAAATGTTTCATTGCTAATCCTAAAGCCACACATTTTAGGGGCTGCCACCTTTAGCCACTTGTTGCTACATGTTGTGCCTGCAATGTGGGGCAAGGGATGGGTGGCAGTGCAAGAATTACACTAAAACAAAGCATGGGTCAAAATGGCTGGAACTTTTTAGTGGTTACAGCTTGCACAGAGTTTGACATGGCATAGGGCAAGGATATGGACCAGTGATAGCCCAGAAAAACATTGAAGGGTGGAAGGCAACCTCAGGCCCATTATGGCATGGATCGGACCAACCCAGTGGACTATCACTGCCAACCTGGCTGGGTGGCAGGCGTGCCAGCCCCCAGGCTGGGCTCTGAAGTGACACGCCAAGGTCCCTTAAGGGGGTCCCCCAGTGGAAAGTGATATGAGTCCAACCCAATGCCTCCAGCTTATCAGCACAGTTGTGACAGTATTCTAGAATAGCGTAATTGAACAACCAATAAAGAACAGGACTATGAAGAAGACCAAAAAAACTGTGGTGCTAAATCAATCGTAAATGTAAGTAAAATGCTTCCCTGCCCCCTTCAAGTGGTGGCTGTTTGTTCATAGCAAGGTGATGAGCGCTACAAGACAAAGGAGGGAAGTCGGGAAGTCAGTGACAGCTCTGGACCAGGACCTTTGTATATAGCCCAGGAGTGGACTAGAAGAGAGACGTCCCTCCAGTGCTCCTCGAAGCCCCACTTCTAGGAAGCCAGCTGGTGCAGCGGATTGGCTTCAGAGGTAGGGGCTGAGCTGTAGCTTGCCCGGATGGCAGGTCGGCTTAGGCCGCCATCGGCTCTGCTTAAAGATGTCTACTGGCTCTTTGGCTACTTCCCACAGCGGACGCAAGTAACACTAGGATGTATGAGCATTCCGTTTTTGCTCACAAAACATGTCAGCGTGCCCTGTTCAAAGTTCAGATCATGAGTGTGAGTACATGTCCGCCAAAAATATTCATTAATTGTTAAATACTTACTCGCATTTGTCTTGTTCCTGATTCCCAGCTTGATTTGTGCTTAGTTCTTAATTTGCGCAAATTTCCTCTCTAGATTGAATCAGCCCTGCTTTAGCCTATGGAGGAAATTTCCATAAATTTGAGGAAACCTGTGAAACCTGGTGGAACCGCCAGGAGCATGCCTTTTGATGATACTCACTAAGGAAGCAAGGCTTGTTATCAGTGGTGGGGGTACTTTCATTGTTAATTCAGTTTAGAACCTACGCTAAATGAGTTCTAAACACCCCAGTGGGCAACCAAGCTAATTCCAAGCAGGCAAATATTAACACAGATCAAATTGTAAATTTACACCTGTTTCGTGTTTTTTCTTAAAGCACAAAATTAAAGGAAGGAGCGTGACGGTTATAGGCTGCCACAAATGTTGCTTTGTGGAGTGCTCCTGTTAACGGTTTCAGCCAGCCAGCCAGGCTGTGTTTCAGGATAGTCAGTTCCGTTCTTCTCTTCCCCCTTCAGTTTTATCTTCTCTGCCTCCCTACAGTCGGTGAACATCTCATGTCCAGTGAGCATGCTCAGTCCTCATTGGGCTTTGGGGGGGGGGGGAGCTTCTTCCCTTTTTCTAAATATTATTTTGTGATTCCCCAAGCATGCTGATATTACTCTCTTGTGTACAGATGGCTTTGTTTTTGGCTACATATGGATCACACTCAGAGAATGCGTTCACTATTAGTATGTAAGATTATTTATATAGCATCATCAGTGTGCAGGGTGCTTCACATGTTCCTGCCCCAAGAAAGAAGATCTAAGTTTTGGCAGTAACATTTAATTTATAGGTGTGTGTGGTTTTTTCCTGCCTGGGGGCTGTGTTGGATTTGACTTTTGAAACCCACAGAGATACAGTGGTACTCAGATAAACCCACATACTCAGAACCAATACAGACATTACTTTAAATCTGTATTTAGCCATTGTGAACCGCCCAGAGAGCTCCGGCTATTGGGCGGTATAGAAATGTAATAAATAAATAAATAAATGTCTTCTCCCTTTTTTTTTACTCTAGAGTAGCACAGGACATCCAATGTGGGTCAGGACCCTATTGTATATGGAGTGGATGGGTAGGGGGGCTTCTGAGATCCAGATCAGGTCCCTCTGCACCTACTGTAGAGGGTGGAGGGAAAGGTACTTGTTAGATATGGATTTAAAGTAATGTCTTTTTGTACCCTTACATACACACAAGCAGAAATGCTAGAAATACAAATGCTTCTGTGTTCAGGCCTAACAATGGAGAGCCAGCAAAAGAGGATCCCTCTCACCTGAGAATTAATGGCCCTTGGATCCCATTGGTTCCTTTGAGTTCCTTAAATTGAAGGAGTAATTCTCTCTTATGGCAAGGGGAAGCTCAGCTGGGATTATTATTATTATTTATTTATTTATATAGCACCATCAATGTACATGGTGCTGTACAGAGTATGCAACGAAGAGCATAAAGTTCAAAAAAGTTCTGATCACACACAACAAGCTGAACTGAATAAATACACCTCACTGCATGAAACCCCAGTTAAAATTGGTGGGGGTATCTATAAACAAGACTACACAAATTCAGCAGGCTCAGGCAGCTAAATGGCTGCTTAAGATAGCCAGAGCAGGCTAACTGACCTTGGGTAGCATTACCAAGCTAATCCACCCAAGAGTATGAACGACTTTCAAACAATGTCTCGAGTGAGAGGGATTATTCATAAACAGGACTTAACACTAGGAGATACTTTTCTCTCTAAATCACACAAGTGTAAATCAAGTGTCATTCTAGGGTGAGCTTACAGGATAAACTTTTAAGTTGTGTGTATCACCTCAACAAATTTGTTTATACTTTGAATCTAAGCCATCCTCCGAGGCTAAGATTTATAAAAATAATTTCCTAAAACGTTTAAATAAACAGTGTTGGAAATGAATTTTCCAAGTGAAAGACCATCCCTCTCTCTTTGTTTCTATCTATCGATCCTCCTGCATCACTTCTGGAAGATAGTAAGGACAAGTGTATACAGTGCTTTCAGCTTGTGGCAGCTATTTTGGGGCAGCCATATTAACCTGGCTAAAGTCAGCACAGATTAACTTTCAGTACCCAATCACCTAAAAGACCTCTTCAGGTGTTCTATTATTGTCTTGGATGAACACAGGAAGAGTTAAGCACTATGCCTCTGTCATTGCATCTGTCGCTCTGTACACGTGGAGGATGGTAGTCTGAACAGGAGAGTCTTCTGTATTCGTGGAGGCTCTCCACACAATTAAGAACCCTGGAAAATATATATTTTCCCTTTCTCTTTCCATGTTATCAGCTCCAAGATGTGAATGGCAAGTCCATTGCCTGAACTATCCTGGAATTTTTCTGGGAAGTTGATAGTTAGCTAGGGATGGATGGACTCACCTCCATATGTGCCACTGGATGCTCGCTGAACCCCTGCTGGCCAGCTGGCCCTACTCATCATGCCACACAAGCCGCTGCATGGCCCAGCTGCCTGTCCCCTTAGCGAGACACAATCTTACGTAAAAATAGCAGCTCATTGTTCTGTGTAAAAGGTCTCTTATGCAAATGATGGCAGCAAAGATGCCATTTACACAAGATTAGAGGTGTGAACAGTGAACATGGATGGCTGACCAGCGAGGTCTGCGGATCCCAGTCTGGCAGGCTGAGCAAGAAGGGGGAGTCCCCATATCAGAAGCCCATGACATCCCTAATGATAGTTTAGTAGCCCTTGTATGGAACCATCTGTGGGTGGACAACCTGGATCTACAAATCATTGCCTGTGAAAATATATGTAGATGGGTGTGTGAGAAGGCCAGAGTTGGACTCATGTGAAGTCCTTTCATCTTATTGTAAAGTGGTTTGATAAGGAAGGAAAGAAACCAACATATTGAAGGCAGCACTGGAACAGAAGCACTTTTTCTCTATCTCCATTCTCTGATGTCCTTTTTAACATGATGAAAGGTAGAAGGTTTTTTTTTTTATTTAACAGATCAAAGCCTTCTTTGTAGGGGCCCAATTCACCTCCAAACTATCTGCAAAAAGACCATGTTCTATTTCTCCAGTGAGTGTAAAGTTTCTGGGCAGTTTTACTGAGCCAGTACCTTTAGGAGAAGTGAGGGTTGAAGACCTAAATGGGGTTTTGTAATACCTGTTTATTTACAAATATGCATGCATTGCTAATCCCAGCTATGAGTACCCCCAACAACAATAGCTCCCCAAAGCAACATCCCTGAAATTCTCAGCTCCCAAACTGCATTAGAACTACCTTCTGCCTACCTCTGCTCTAATAATTGTAGCCTACATAAACTCAGTAATCTGGAATATGTGTTCCTGAAATTCTTTTGTGGGAGCCTGGTTTCGTGGGAGCCTGGCTAGGAATCATGGGAGTGGCACTTCAATATATCTGGAGGATATCAAGTTGGGAAGGCTGCTCTAATTAGTACAACACAATGACTGGGTTTGCACAACATGCCAACCCACACTCAGTGGTTCAGTATGGTTTGTTGTTGAACCATGGGTTGTTTGTTGAACCCGGGGTTAGTGTGTTGCCTGAACCCAGGATATTTCCTGCAGGGTGGCTTCTTAGCCATGCAGTGTGGCTTATTTTTCTTGAACAAGCCATCTTGGGAACCCATGGTTTGTTGTTGGGTTGTTCAGGATGGTTAACAAGCCACACTGCATGGTGTGTTATGTGAACAGCCCTTTTGGTTTTCAGATTGTGATATATAATAATGACCTTGAGAACATCCAAATTAATTTTGAATCAGAGGCACATATTAACATTGGTTTGTGGGAAAGGTCCCATAAATATGCTTAGATACCCTAATTGTATCAACCAAAAACCTTGCCAGGGCGCGTGTGGGATGAACAAAGCCACATTGTCTTAGTTTTAAAACACACCTTAGTGGGTATGTGAAGAGATTTGTTTTACAATCCATACTTAAAATAGCACAACCAGAGAAAGCCTAAAAGAGTGTCTTTGAAACTGTGAACTTGGTAATGAGGAAAGGAAAAGGGGGTGGGGTGGGGTGGATGGGAAGAGAGCAATCAAACATCACAGAGATGCAAAACATTTGGCTCTATCAGAGTGGCAGCAGGCCCTTCCAGCCCCGGAGAACACTTGTAGTTGACAATTCTTGAACAAGCCTCCTGGCATGTCTTATCTGACATAAATTGGAATATGACACACGAGAGGAGGGAAACAGCAACTGTACTGAAGAGTAAAATGTCAGAAGAGGTTTGCTTTTTTAATATTATTAGATATTAAGAGCTCTATTTTGTTCACAGTGGGAAAGATGGTTAGTAATGGTTTTTTGGTTTTTTTTTAGTGTTTCCCCACATAGTTTAGTTAGGGATGTGCATCAGATTTGGCTGACCCCCAAGCTGAATTAGTCCATTTGGACTGTTTCTGGTGCTTCTTGAGGAAAAGTTGGCCGATCTGAAGCAGTAAGTACCCTGCACGAGGCTTCATTCATGATTCGGGCTATTGACAGTCAGTCAGATTGTCTTCACAGCTACCGTATTTCTTCGATTGTAAGACACCATCGATTGTAAGATGCACACTAATTTCAGTACCACCAACAGAAAAAAAAAAAACACCTAAGAAACACCCGTGATTCTAAGACACGCCCCATTTTTAGAGATGGTTGGGGGGGGGGAAGTGCATCTTAGAATCGAAGAAATAGGATAGTGTCGGGATGCTTAGGGATGTCGGAGGAATCCAGGAGGGGGTTAGAACTTGATGAGCTTTTGCAGCTTGCCCCTCTGGACTCTGATCTGAGTTCCATCAGCAGGCTTGCAGATTTTCTGTCTTTTTAAAAATTTGTGTAAATAGACATTTGTGCAACTATTTACAGAAAAAACACAAAACCCTAAACCCCCCCCCCCCAACAATAACAAAAAACTCCCCGGATGTCCAGGAAAACCTATGGCTTGGTTCACAAATGCAAGCTTTTAATTTTCTACTTTTGCTTTCATTGCTTTCATTTGCTAACTACTGATGGAGAGGAGTGGGAGTTGAGTAACTGACAAGTCTACATACTAATCCTTGGGCACATTTTACCAAGGGATCCAATCTCTGTACTTTAGGGGAGGGCAAGAATGGGATTGTGAGACAAGACATTCTTCTAATACTGCCAGGTTTTGCTATGAAAAAAGCCTGAAACTGATTTCCAGTCATCAGAATTCCCTAGCCCATTCACCTATCTTTCTGAAACTTTGCAGTTTTCATGCCTGGAGACAGCTCTATGGTACGTGCCATTTTCATATGAATTGCCCCCCCCCAAAAAAAAGAGGGAGGGAAGGGGAAGCAAATCACTCACCCCATCCCCCAACTTTGAGGACTCTCCTTCTACATAAACCACTGCACCTCTCCTTCTGAAATTTTGCAGGTTTCTTATTTAGAGCAACCGCTGTGCTGTCTGTCATTGTCAGAAGAATGGTCAACAAGAACCTAGGGGGAGCAGCTCTTGCACATAAGTCCCTGCACCTATTAATCTGAAACTTGACAGGATCAGTCCCCTCAGATGAGCAGTTGCCCCCACAAATTTCATCCAATTCTGACAAGAAATTAAAAAGGGTTTGGCACTTCCTTAGAAGTAAAACCAAATATAAAGGTGCATAGCATAAAAAACACTTCACCTATTTTTCGGACATTTGACTGGCACAGTCCCCTCCTGTAAATGTCATTTGATTCTGTCAAGGATGGGGGGGGAAAGATGCAGTAATTTTCTGATTTCTCATGAATTTGTCTAACCGCCTTTTAATACCATCCAAATTTGTGGCTGTCACTATCTCTTGTGGTACTCAGCCTTCTACTGTCTTTTGGGCAGGTGACTTGTCCTTTACCTTGCCTCCCATGGCTGCTATTTTGTGGTGGTTTCCAGCACAGTTTCTCAATTTGCCAGATGTGCTTACAGCCCCAAAACGTTGCCTACCCCTTGCTTTAGAACATTCAGAATTGCTGACAGTGTGAAAAATATATAAAAAGGGCAGAGATCGTCAAACCACAGTGCAATCCTTTGTATGTCTAGAATCATAGAATAGCAGAGTTGGAAGGGGCCTACAAGGCCATCGAGTCCAACCCCCTGCTCAATGCAGGAATCCACCCTAAAGCATCCCTGACAGATGGTTGTCCAGCTGCCTCTTGAAGGCCTCTAGTGTCTACTCGGGTGTAAGCCCCAGTGAGTTCAATTGGACTTACTTTCAGATACGTGTATATAGGATTTCATATGGGAAGGTGGTGAATGAAGTGACAGTTTGCTCGCCGTTCCAGTACCTTACTGCTTTGGACCAAGCAGGGTGTGTATGTGTTGGTGGGTGTCTTCCTTTTTCCTCCTGCGGTTTCTTCCCCCTCCTGTTGGTTCTAATGGGAGGGAAAATACCTTTCCCACCCTGAGGTTGGCATAGCCCTAGGGCCTGATCTTAGAGCCTCATGGGGGAATCTTGGGGGCTCTGCCCGACCCCAAAACTAGTGAACGGTGAGCTACCTTGAAGCTTGCCTTGTGCACGCTGCCCACTGCCTGACTGGCCAAGCCAGCCCAGCAAATACTCACCGTTGCAAGTGTCTGAGGCCTCTGGAAAGTGTGTAATTCCCATGGCACACCATTAGTGTGCCAGAGGAATTGAGCACTTTTCAGAGGCCTCGGACGTGTGCTTTCCCTCCCTCCCTCTGTGCCCATCCAGGCCTGAAAGGGCCTGTTAATGCTTGTGTTAAGAGGCCCTTTCAGGCCCGGATGGGTGCAGGGGGAGAAGTATGGGAAAGCATGCCTTCTGGGGCCCTGGAAAGTGCACATATTCCCCCGGCTATGATAATGGCATGACTGTGGGAATCTGCGCATTTTCTGGAGGCCCAGAAAGCATGCTTTCCCGCCCTCATTGGTACTTTCCACTGGTGTAACTGTGGCCTCAAAGCAGATATACCCTCTTCAAGTGGAACTGCTCGATGCCAGTGGAAGGGGCCTTCTGCTCAGACCCTAAGGTCATCCTCAGGGGTCCTTCTCTGCGAGCCCCTGCCAAAGGAAGTGAGGCAGGTGGCTACCAGGAGGAGAGCCTTCTCTGCTGTGGCACCCCGACTGTGGAATAAGCTCCCTAAGGAGGTTCGCTTGGCACCTACATTATGTGCTTTTAGACACCAGGTGAAGACCTCCCAGCATTTTAACAGTCTATAAATAAATTTTAACTTGATGTTTTAAATTTGTAATTTTGCATTGCTGCTGTTTTTATCTGGTTGAGCTTTTATATTGTATTTTATATTATGGTTTTATACTGTTGTTTTATACTTTGAGTGTTTTTAATTTTTGTGAACCGCCCCGAGAGCTCCGGCTATTGGGCGGTATAGAAATGCAATTAATAAATAAATAACCCCAAACAGATGGTCAGCCAATCAAGCAGCTCTGTCTCAATGACAATGTATTATTACCAGAAAGGGGGAAAGCTATTTGCTATACTTGAACCACAGAATGGATCTGAAGAGGTATTCTAAACTCTGCCTTCATTATGAATTTTGGCTGGCACAAAGTTCACCACTGTTCATGACATGTAGGGGTCTCTCGCCTTCGCACCCTTGCCCAAGCCAAAACAAGACCATTGTGTAGTGCAACACTGTTGCCAGGGATGGGATTGTGGGCGAAGAGCTCTGGCGTGTAGCCCAAGGGCTAGGAGTACATACTGATGCCAGTAAAGGGAGTGGGGACCAGTCGTTGAGTTTTATTGATGACCTTGTTTCCTTTATGGGTTTTTTTAAAAGGAAAATTATTGTTATGGGCTTGCAGGAACCTTTGCATAACTTAAAGCAAAATCCTGAACTTCAGTAATATTCCTTCACTCCTATCATAGTTTATTCAACTGTAGTGGGTTATCCAGCGGAGACTGGTGGCTCCAATTTTGGGGAAGGGGGCTGTGAATCCATTCTGGGTTTCGGTCAGAACCAGCCAGAACATTAAAGGAGTTATCCAAGGTACTGAACCCCCCTCAAATAGCTTCAGCACCTTGGATAGCTCCTGTAATGTTCCTATTGAATCCAGTGGTGCTTATTTATGAGCCAGCATGCATATGATTGTGTTGTAAATGTAGTGTGGCAAGGGAAAACTTATCTCTTTCCTTCCCAGGCCTGTTCAGAGTAGAAATTGCCCCTTCTCTGTGACTAGGAGCTTTAGAATTAGAGAGAGAGAGAGAGATGCCAACGACTATACCAAATGTCAACAAAATGGAGAGGTTTTGGAGGCAATCAACGAAGCTGATGAAAGGTTTGAAAGAAATAACACATGAGGTGTACTCAGTGCTTGCCTGTTCAAATGTTGCACTGATAAAACTATGAGAAAACATCTTTCTTCAGGGTTCTCAAGATCCTTGGATTGTTATAAGACCTTATCCTGTGAGCACAGTCATAAAATCACAACACTATTTCATTTTTTCCCCTTGGTAGACTTCCCTCTTCAAGAAATGTCTTACATTGCCACAAGACATTTCCTTAACTCAAAACTACTGTTTCCATTACTTCATATTTCATTCGATCTGGACCAGAAATCATGTAAACATTCAAGAATTATTGGTTTATTCTAGGAAGACTGCCTTAAAATGAAGCCTGGAGTTCTTCAGGCGCAGGAAGAACAAGAGCCGCAGCTTAATTTTTGTTGCTGTCCAGAATACATAATAATTGGGAAGATGGCAGGATAAGAAGTAATTTTTTTGTTCCCCGGCCTAGCCCAGTACTTGCATCTGGCTTGCCAAGTAGCCAGAGAAAGCACTTTAGGGGAATGTTATTGCCTTTGCACATACCATCTCTGCTCCTTCAAATTTCCATAAAAATGAAGCTGTAAAGTCACTCTGTCAGAAAGGTTTTTAATTCTCATCTCTCATTTCACTGAGTCTAGACCCAATGAAAATGCAGGGTCTTCTGGCTACATCATCATGTTTGTTGTTTGCATGATGAGCTATAGTGAAGCACTAATGGAATAAGGAATGGAAATACACAGGGTTAGTGGGGGTCATGATGCTGAGAAAAGATTTGGAAAATAGCTTTTGAGTAATGTATATGGCATGTAGATATCAAATCAGAGGAGTTTAAATGTGTATAGTCAATGTTTTATATTCACCTCTGCTTTGTGGAGCTTGGTTGTTGAAAGAGTTTGACGCATGCATCAATTTTGGGGATTTGGTTAATTTTACAAGTCTGTTTCAAGGTTGACCTCTTCCAACCTTTCCCCACAAAGTATTTTAAGAATCCTGCTTCTGTGCTATGGTAATGGTCACCTCAATTTTTCTGATTTGAGCAGGTGTTAGTCAGCCATCTTCCATTTGCTAAAAGCTCTGAACCTCTTTTGACCCATAGTCCCTGATTGGGTGTGATTCATACTACAAAGTTTCTAGTATGGCTAATTATAACAACAAGCAATACCTACAACTAGGGATGTTGGAGAAATCCACAATGGAATCAAATCAGTTTGGATTTCTATGAATCTGACCCACAGATACCACAGCAGATCAGCATTTCTCGAGCTGCACAGATTCCACAAACTTGTGGTTCTAGTTTTTTACTTTCCAGAATTTTATGCAAATTTAGTCATAGAAAAATACGTAAAGTAAAAAAACCACCAGCTGGAAACAAGCATTTCACCCATAGGCTAAAGCATGAAAATGTGCATTTGGGGAGATTTGTGTTTTTGTGTAAATGTGAATTTGTGCAAATTCAGGGAAGTGGAAAAATGTTGTTCTGTCAATGAGTGGACAATGGTACAAAAGGCACCTGACAATCTGCATAATGCAGATCTTACAGAATCCATACATCCTACATACCACAAAATGTTGCTGTGTGGAATGCTTCTGTTCAGAATTCCAGCTGGCTATGCTATTTCCCCAAGGAATTTCATTCCATCTCCCCCCACCCCAGTTTTCTGTACTTTCACCCTCCAACCATCAGCCAGCATTCCATAGCCACTAGGTTTGTGCAGTCGTCATTACGCTGTTTCGGGTTCCTCTCCCTCAGGAATTCCTTTTTCTAAAGTTCCTTTTTGGTACTTATGTAAACCTTGCCTGATGACAACTCTCTTTTGTGAGTGGATCGTGCCATTTTGGCTACATAAGGATCCACACTTGGAGAATTTAGTTTGACGTTCATATATAGGATATTGACAAAACATATTCATTTTCACTTGGGCCATTCTGAGGGACAAGCTGCAGTCACACATAACTCTTAAGTCATGGTTTAGATTAACCATGGTTTGTTGCTTTACGCATGAATTGTCTTGCAGACAAGCAAACAAAGTATATCTTGTTTTGATTGTTTCTGGTTTGTTTATCATTTTGCCAACCATCAGAGAGGGTTCATTTTCAGGCTGCCCTTGCTGGGTACCTCTGTTTTAGGGCAGACCGTAGCATAAACAAGCCAGAGAAGCCACTGTTCTGGGTTCAAGCATTTGTAAGTCAACATCAAACCATGGGTTCTCTTTCTGGTTTATGGCTGGTTAATACATGGTTTGTTTGCGGGGATAGGTTCAGATTAACGATGGATCAAAGAGTGAATTTCTAGATTGCTAGGATTCTCAGAATGTCATCTTGGCACTTGTCCAATGTCCAATTCCTGTTTGTGCCTGCAATTGCAGCTCACTCTGCGTGAAGAGAAAAATTGCATGAATCAAGCATCGATCAATGTGAAATTTGGGCAAATTTCCTCAAATTTGGGCAAATTTCCTGCACAGACTAAAGCAGGGCTTTCAGCCTGGGGAAATTTGTGCAAAATTATCCTTGGGAAAGTTGTGCAAATCAAATCCTAGCACATGTCTGGCAATTTGCAACCATTTTTGGTGGACACATGGTTGTTCTCAATATTGCTTTCTGGGTTCCCATTTTTGTGAGCAAAAAGGAAATTCTCATACATCCATAATTCAGATAAAATAACAAGCCAGATTTCAGCAAACAGGTGAAGGCCCCAAGCTCTAGTTGGCCCTGTGCATGTAGGAGATCTGCAGTCACATGGAAGCATTTTACAGATTTTTCCAAAGATCACCCCTATATTATCTGAGTTTAAAAATCCAAATGAGATGCGTCTTAATAAAGTTGTTCAGCCGATGGGCTTATCATGTTCCTTTTTCTTATTGTATAAGAATATTTAATACATTGATTTGCATGAAAACAGCCTCTATAATCAACCTTTACAAAGCCTAGGATTCTCTTCAGAACATAGGCAGTAAGCTGGCATTAAATGATCAGACCTAAGAGAGTTTGGTTGTACAAGCTTGCATTAAAATGGGAAGCCAGCGAGAGGGGTTTTATACTTTCTTTTTCGCTATTTCGGCTCTTGGCTCCTTCTCTTTGTGTTCCCTGCATGGTAGATACCAGCATTAACTCTTGCCTAGCTCGGTGTGGAACAATCCATGTATCAGTAATATTTAACTGGAGCCAACAAACAGTTCTAGCAATTCTGCACAAATATCATGCCTAGGTTCTGAATTCCTGTCAGTGTGACATTGAGGTCTCCCAGGGCACAGTATCTAGGGAACTTTCTGAGGTTCACCAACAACATCTCTGTCAGCTCTTTTAAACAACTGTCTGTTTGGGGGTTTATTGAGGAATAGAAAAAAAAATGTTAAGCTTTGGTGGTTTGTTTTCTTTTAATAAGTTTAAAAAATATATATCGGGACATTCAGTAGCACCCCAAATATCATTTTCTCTTGATCGTTGGCTTTTGTTTCTTGAATAACTAGGTGTTACAGTGGAAATTAACATTGGGACCACAGCATAGAATCATAGAATAGTAGAGTTGGAAGGGGCCTATAATGTCATCGAGTCCTGCTCAATGCAGGAATTTTATTTATTTATTTATTATTTCATTTATATCATGCTTTTTTTCCTCCAAGGAACCCAAGGCGGCATACATAATCTTCCTCCTCTCTATTTTATTCTCACAACAACCATGTGAGGTAGGTTGGGCTGAGAGTCTGTGACAGGCCCAAAGTCACCCAGTGGGTTTCCATATCTGAGTGGGGACTAGAACCCGGATCCTGTTCTCAAATTAGAGGCTGCGTTTTTACAAAGTGATAGTGTTGACTGAAGTGAATTTGGGGGCATGAAGAAGTCATTTCCTGCCTCCTGGTTCCAGGCTCCTCTTTTCTAAACCTAAACATTTGTCAAACCTTTTTTCCAAATCTAAGTTCTTTCTCCCTCCCCCCCCCCCCGCGCCAAATCTAAACAGGGTTGTTGTGAGAATAAAAGGGGATCATGTGTACCAACTTGGAGGTTTAGTGGGGGAGTAAGGGATTTAAAAGACTGCCAGATTTTGGAGCGTTTGTAGGGCTTCTGAGGAAACTTGGAATGCTTTTCAACTTCTGGCTTTTGTGTTGGTCAGACTGAGATCTTAGGCATGAATTTCTAGTGCCCTGGGCAATTGCGAGAGATTGTGGGTTGGGGAGAGAGAGACTTTCCCTGACTAGCAGATCCCCTCTTTATAAGGCAGCCTTCACACTACTTTTCCAGCTAAAAGAAGCCAGAGTGAAGTGGGAAGCAGTGTATGGCCCCTCAGAGCCAATGAGATTTGGTTACGTGATTACATCTGTAGCCAAATTATAGAGAGGGCAAGGTTTTCTGCATTCAGTCTCGCTTCTTGGTAGTTACAGGTTGTTGTTGTTGTTGTTAATGCTGCATGGCAAACCAGGAACCACAATCACTTCTGCCATCAGGACCCCCCAGTAAGGCTGAACTTCGCAGGGATCCCCACAAAAGCAGTTTCAGGGGAAGGGGGTTGGGGTCAGCTCTGTTTTTCCCCCACAGCTGCTTTAATTATGTGAATATATATCAGTAGATATGGAATAAGGTAATAAGTATGGAATTTTAAAACAAGCATTTACCTTCCAGAAGTGGGATGTTAAGGTTTTATTATTAACATGAATTTGGGAAAGGTGGGAGATGGCTGTTCCTATCTATTGAGAATTGGTGGGTTTCATTAGCATTTCCTATCTAGCCTTTATCACAGGATTAATAGATGCAATCCTCACCGGACTCATTGTCAAGACAAACATTAATATAGAGTTTCCCCTTCCCCAAATAATGGAAAGTTCATGGCAACCTTTAAAAGAATCAGTTTCCTTTGGAAAAGAGAGTGCAGCTTTAAAAACATTTGCAGATTTACAGAGGCCTGGTTCAGACAACACGCTAAACCATGCTGCTTAAACACAAAATGGTTAACAGAATGCATTAATGCATTTCCTTAACCATTTTGTGGTTAAGCAGCATCGTTTAGCGTTTTGTCTGAAACAGGCCAGATTCTGGATAGTATGGAATGGTGAGCTCCTGATAGCGCAATTGATGTTGCACTATCATGAACTACTGCTTATGCAACATAACTAGCAGTAGAGAAAAGTGGTAATAAAATTGAGAGAAATAAAATTATTAAAAACCTGCTAAAACTACACTAATTTTAAATGCCTAAGCAAATGCCAGGTTTTATCCTGGCACCAAAAGGAATGCAATGTGGGTGCCAGGTCTCCTTCCCTCCCTCCCGCAGGAGGGCATACCAAAATTGTAGTGTCACAACAGAGAAGCTCTCTAAATTGTACATTCATAAATCACTTATTCTATAGATGGAATGCAGAAAAGGATCTCCTCTGATGATCTTAGTGCATAGGCAGGTAAGAGTGGAACCACCATATTACCATGTTTCCCGCACCAACCCATAGAGTTGGTCTAGCAAGATATCACGGCTGATGGTATCAAAAGCCACTGAGAAATCAAGGAGACTATGTCTTTCTCTCTCTTGACGGAGGTCACCAGTCTGGGTGACTAACGCTGTTTCAGTGCCAAACCATAACATAAACCCAAATTGAGGTCGGTCTAGATCAGAGGTGGATCTCCAGATGTTTGGATCTCCAGATGTTTTGAATTTCATGACCATTGGTCATGATTTTGAATTTTATGACCATTGGTCAGGCACTAATGGGAGTTGAATTGCAAAGCAGCTGGAGATTATCTTCTACCAATTCTTGGTCTAATTACAGATGACACAATTTGCAGGTAACACAAAATTGGGTGGGCTATCTAATACCCTGGAAGACAGAAACAAACTTCAAAGAGATCTTGATAGGCTGGAGTGCTGGGCTGAAAACAACAGAATGAAATTTAATAAGGATAAATGTCAAGTTCTACACCTAGGAAAATGAAACCAAATGCACAGTTACAAGATGGGGGATACTTGGCTCAGCAACACTAGAAGCAAGAAGGATCTTGGAATTGTTGTAGATCACAAGCTGAATATGAGCCAACAGTGTGATGTGGCTGCAAAAAAGGCAAATGCTATTTGGGGCTGTATTAATAGAAGCATAGCTTCCAAATTGTGCAAGGTACTGGTTAGGCCTCATCTTGAGTATTGTGTCCAGTTCTTGGCACCACACTTCAAGAAGAATGTAGACAAGCTGGTGCATGTTCAGAGGAAGGCATTGAAGATGATCAGGAGTCTGGAAAAAAAGCTAAAAGAACTGGGCATGTTTAGCCTGGAGAAGAGAAGATTGAGGGGAGACATGATAGCACTCTCCCAATACTTGAAAGGTTGTCACACAGAGGAGGGCCAGGATCTCTTCTTGATCATCCCAGAGTGCAGAACACCGACTAATAGGCTCAAGTTACAGGAAGCCAGATTCCAGCTGGACATCAGGAAATCTTCCTGACTGTTAGAGCAGTACGACCATGGAACCAATGACCTAGAGAGGTTGTGGGCTCTCTCACACTAGAGGCCTTCAAGAGGCAGCTGGACAGCCATCTGTCAGGGATGCTTTAAGGTGGATTCCTGCACTGAGCAGGGGGTTGGACACGATGGCCTATACAATCCTTCCAGCTCTGCTATTCTATGATACTCATCCAACAGTGCCTGATCTGTGGTGTTGCTTCAATCCCATGGAGCTGTTGCTGTCATGCATTTGGATTGCAGATTGCAGAAGGCGAGCAGAGCACCACTGTTTCTGCCAATGGCCAGCTCAAATATTCCTGTTTACTAGCACCTACCTGTGAAGTCTCCTCTCTAGACAAGAGATATACGCCCGGAATCTGGCTCCTAATAATAAAACAAACAAAAAAAGCCACTGTCCTTGCATGGTGTTTGTGAACGTAAACTCTGGAACCTGTGCAGAACATACCTATATCCATGTAGGCAGACCTTTTTCGAAGAAATGTCAGTGGAAATATCAGAGGTGTTCCCCTCCTTTAATTACCCACATTAAGGGGAAGGAAGTGGAACCATTTCCACCACTTAGTACTGCAAATATACACATGAATTTTGCCTACTGGCTTCAATGTGATATTCCTGCTGTCCCTCATTAATTCAGTTTTTTTCCCTTGTTGCCAGACAGCCTTATTAGACCTAGAGGCTGGTAGACAACATCACAGTTTTGTAAATGCAGGCAAGGCCAAATTTGAATAAATCATTGGTAATTACAAAAGCTTCAGGAGATGTGATGTGCTGGAGAACAAAATGATAATATTTCTTTCTCTCACTTCTTGGCGTTGAATAAGCTTAGTGTTAGAGGCCAGGTGCTGCAATGATGGCCTCAGAAGCCCAGAACCTCTGTTAACAGGGTTCTCCGTTTTCGAAATCACCCTAATTTGAAGCAGGGGGTTGGACTTGATGGCCTTGTAGGCCCCGTCCAACTCTACTATTCTATGATTCTATGAACCTCACCTGGCCAACTTTACAATCTTTTTGGCTCCAAGTAAAAAAATGTTGACGTAACCAGGCATTGTAATCTGTTGCAAGTTACTTTTTATGGTTTGTAATTGTTGTATTCTGCCTAACGTTTATTGTTTCATGTTATACTATATATTTATTATTTGTATTTATAAGACATCCATAAAACATTTTCCCAAAGCATAGATCCAAAAATAATAAAATCTAAACAAAGCTCTAAAAGCACAATGATACAAAACCAGCACCAAACGAATGCAGGTACAAATACAAAAGGCATCATACTGTAAAAATGAGCTAAAACCAGCCAAGAAATAAAACGAGTTAAAACCACCAAGTTTAAAATAACAAAGATTTAAAAGGCCTAGAAGAACAAAGGCTGCGTCATAAGTAGGGGGGGGCACTATCAAGAAGCCCCCTCTACCTACGAGCTACTCTTTAAGCATCAGAATGAGGGGGCATCAATATGAGGGCTTTTGTAGATTACCTTAGAATATGGGCGAGCACATATGGGATGCGGCATTCCATCAGGTACTGAGGTATAATTTTCAATAGATAAACAAACTAATAAATAACACGCTTCAAGGTTATTGGCAGCAACAGTGAAATTGAGTTAAGAAACACCAGCCTAATTCAGACATGACAGCCGAAGTGTGGCTTGGTCTTCAGAAATAGGCCATGGGCTTGCATACTCTTTCTTCCCCTTCCTAATTTGCAGCTGCAATAGTTTTCTATGATGTCCAGATTGAGCGAGTTATGCTCACCGCTAACTGTGATTTGCCTCCAAAGCAGAATCAGAAAACCATTTCAATCCGCGGGGCTGGCCCTACCATTAGGCAGGGTCATGCCGTTGCCTCAGGCGGTAGATGCTGTGAAGCAGCAGCAAAGTGTTCAAGGAGAGCACTGTGTGGCTTGCAGCCTACTCTGTAACCCCTAAATTAGCCTGCTGCCTTCTAGTTCATTGGAGAAAGCTGTCCCATCATTAATGTCGAAGACAGATTCATCTTCCTGTCCAGTCAGATTTTGTACATGAAATCGGAGGGGTGGGTGGGCATGTTGTCCTTCAATTTAGGCAGAAAAATGTCTTGGGGCAGCCCTGATGGTTACCTTTAACCTAAAAGCTATGCTACCTAATTTCACATGTGTGGGAGAGGCTTTAGTTTCTCACTGGAGAAGAAAATGGACCCTGCACATTCTGATCGGCTTTCTCCACTTGACTCCTACTTTGCATGTTTCTATCATTCCAGATAGGTTCTAGGGTTGAGGCTTGGCTTATTTTAAGCTTTGTCACCTAGCCTTCTTTCTTCTAGGAGCCCCTCCAAAGGAGAACAGGAAGGAGGCCAAGCATACCTTAGATCCTGCACCTAAAAGGGCCAACCTGACTACTGTGGTGTAGAGCGAGTTAGCTTTGAGTTTACTCTTTTTGGGTTCGAACCAGTGTCGTGCATGCAGAAGGACTTAACTATCCTCTTCTCCCACTACAACCCCCATATGACCCTAGTTCTGTTCCAGAGAAGCCCCCAACCCTCCAAAACAGATCTAGGGGCAGGCAGGCGGTGGCAGGGGAGAAGGGATCTGTGTTCCATCAATGTTTTCCCTTCCACTGGCAGAACGCCGCCTTTGGATCCAACCCATTGTGTGTGTATGTGCAGACATTCTAAGATGTTTTGTGAAACAGGAGTTAAACTAACACTGTCAATCTGAAAATGAAAGTGCAAAAATAATAATAGAATGATGGTGTCATTCAGCATTTTCAAAGGCTGTAGGGAAGACATTTTATGGAAATTGGAGGACTGACCTCTACAGACTTCTTTATCAGAAAGCTGTTTTCATTTATTGTGCAAATGACTGCTGGTAATGCAGATCTTTGAAAGAGAAGGTCGAGTACACGATGATGGTGATGAGAAACAAAAGCTGTTTTGTGTGTGTGTGTGTGTTTAAATGGTAGCATTAGAAAGATATCCATATATAATAAATGGCACCAGATTTTCCAGGGAGAAATATTGCAGCATCTAATGCTACTTATTGAAAAACTCCTCTCTGTAAGGGATGAATAAGGTGCTAAACGCATTGCATTGTTTGCATAACAGTTTCATGCTGTCTCCAACACTGCTTTATAGCTGTTACAGCACCTTAAAATGTTACCTTCACTTCTAGTACCTGAATAGCAGATGCATCCTACAGTCTCCTGGATATAGATCAAAGTGCTGGCTTTTATTTATAAAGTCCTGCTGTATATGTGTGTGTCCTGACAATTTCTGTATTTAGCCCAGAGCTGCCTACGGAGAGTAGCGACTCCCCATTTGTCCTTCTCTCAAACATCACAGTGGGAACAGGGGCACATAGGCTGTGTACAGACAATAGCTTTTCAGAGACATGGATGAGGTATTGTGTATCCGTCACTGTTCACAGTACAAAATTGCACTACCGTGATCAAACTGGATTTTTCAAGAAAAATTGAAATGAACCTCCAGAAGCATAACCAATCTCTATGCTAGACATATGCCAGTTGCTGGTGGACATGGGTGTGAGGGTGCTGTTGCACCTATGTCCGGCTTATGGATTCCTAGTTTACAGCTGGTAGCTAATGTGTGAACAGAATGCTGGACTAGATGGACCCTTGGTCTGATCCAGCAGGGCTCTTCTTATGTGATATGTATATTTTGGTATGGATGTCCAATGCTTGTCTCCAAGTACATTTGTCCTGGGATTGAAGACCAGAAGAGAAACACAACATGCTAACCCACACTCAGTTGGTTGGTTGTTGAACCAGAAATTAGTGTGTTGTCCAAACCCAGGACATTTTCTGCAGGGTGGTTTGTTAACTATGCAGTGTGGCTTATTTTTCTCAAACAAGCCACCTTGAGAACCTGTGGTTTGTCCTTGGGTTGTTCAGGGTGGTTAACAAACCACACTGCAGGGTTAACAAGCCACCTTGCGGAAAATGTCCTGGGTTCAGACAACATGCTCACCCAAGGTTCAACAAACAACCCACAGTTCAATAAACAACCCACTGGGTGTAGTTTAGCGTGTTATGTGAACCCAGCCCATCAGTCAAGTTGCACCATATGCCTCCAGAAATAACATTATGGCCAGGGGGGAAATCAACCTGGCCCCATCCATCAGCCAGAGAAAGAGCCCTTGCAAAGCCCTTGATTTCCCTCCCCTGCTAGAAATAACATTCCCCTCCAACTTCCCGTTTCCCTCGAACTGCAGAAGTGAGGGGAAGCATGCATCAGCCCAGTCTTTCCTGGCCTGTTGGACTACACCTCCCAGGATCCTTGACCATTGACCAGGCTGGGGCTGATGGGAGTTGAACTCCAAAACATCTGGAAGACACCTGGTGGAGGAAGCCTGCTCTAGCCTCTGCCACCAGCCAGAGGAACAAGGACTGCTGGATCAGTTTTAGCACCTCTACCTCAACAAGACCATCTGCAAGGTTGAAGACCAGCCCTGGCCCCAACTGAATATAAATGCCACTTTGTTCTGGCCTTGCTGATCTCCCTCTTCTTTCTTCTCCTTCCAGCCCCCTTCTCTTGTGTACCTCCTTGTCTTCTTACTTTGCAAGCATGAGAGTAGAGCCTATCTTTCATTTTTCATCGATGTGAGAGATAATAATTTTCTGAGAAGTGGGATAAAAATATAATTGAGTGAATAAATATGAGTAATATTGAGTTCTTTGCACAACTTGATTCATATAAAGCCTCTTACTGGAGTTCTGTATTTTGATGCTGTAAAGAAGTCCAGTTTTCAGACTTTCCTAATAATCAGGCTTAGACCCTGGCCCAGTTCAGGTGCAGTGCTAAAACTTATGAGAATGAGCATATTCTCACCCCAGAGCCAGCTTGCCTGTGGTGCCCCGTTCCCAGTTCCTCTTCCAGCACAGCCTTAAGGAGGAGATAGGAAGCTTTTTCTTTTTAGAGTAATTGCAGTTTAGCTTGTCATCGGAAGCCTAAACTGTGCTTAACTACGGTTAGTGAAAGCAAGCCAGCTTCATAAACCATGGTTTCCACTTAGCTAGACATTGGACTTTTTCAGACAATGCGCTAAACCATGGTTAGGCTGCTAACATTTGCAGCAAATGGTTCGTGAGCATGTTTAAATTGCGATTAAGTAGCCACCATGGTTAGGAATGGTTCACACGACATGCTAAGTCATGGATCACACAACACTCTAAACCCTAATGTTTAGCTTAAAATGGTTAACCACCATGGCTTAGAGTGTCATCTGAACCAGGGTCTGTGATTTAGCATAGCATCTGAACCAGCCCTATGTGTGTACCAAGTTATAGTGCAGGCAACTATGAGGGCCTCTGAACCTTGGCTCCCATATGCAACAAACATAAAGTGAGAGATGACTGGTTTATTGGATGAACCAATAATTAAAATGTAAGAAGCAAGTGCTTAAATTGCTCAGTGTTCAACTTCAGTTCAAATGCTCCCCATCTTACAATAGCTACAGGCTTAAAATGGAGAATCTGGAGGGAAAAGGTCTTGGAATGAGTTGAAAAAAAATGAATCCTATAACTAACCTTTGTGTTGTTCAATGATCACAAGTGATCAATGATGTTCAATGTGCTCAACACTTACTAAATGTAGGAAGAATTTTCCTAAGGCCAGCAAATTGAAAGCATCGTAGAATAATTTTTTAATGGTGTCTGACAGTATGAAGGACTTTTATTCTTCTTTTCTTTACCAAACAGCTTTTTTTTTTATTGCTAGGAGGCTCTGTGCACAAATAACTTCCTCTCTATTCATTTTGTAATGCTCTGTAATTAATATTAAACAATGGTCCTGACCTTTGGAGGCCGCTCAGGTTTGCATCAGCAGTAGCATTCAGCTGGATGGGATTCATTCTCCAGTTTTCCGAAGCGAGTGTACGTTAAACCTCCAGCCGTTTTTGTGAATGCATCGCTAGTGAGATGGGAGGAAGTCATTCAGTTTTGTATCATCTCTTTAGTCAAATAGGCTGTGCAGCTGCTAATGAATAAGCACCGGTATATAAAGCATTTT